>NC_072413.2:53233920-53574420 GCF_028858775.2 Pan troglodytes | reverse complement strand
CAATTGCTTCGGACCAAACTGGAGACACTGTTGCCATTAGCCTGCTAGGTAAGCTAAGGAAAACAAATGCAACCTAATTTAGCAAAAATTCTAACTTTAAGTCAACTCCTATACAATTCAGAACCTTTAGTTCACCTGAAGATGCTTATCTTTAGCTGGGCTGGCTATGAGTGTCTACATTTCTCAAGGCTTTCCACAAAGTCATCACACACACACACACACACACACACACACACACACCCCTTAACTGCTGGCTATGGGTGTCTACATTTCTCAAGGCTTTCCACAAAATCACACACACACACACACACACACACACCTTAACAGTTAACTTCAACCGTAGCTCTTTACTCAAGGCTTTCCACAAAGTCATCACACACACACTCACACACACACACACACCTTAACAGTTAACTTCAACCGTAGCTCTTTAAGCACTACTAACTTAAATAGCGGCTAAGGAATCCGTTTGCCAACACAGTTCTGAATTTAGATTCCTCCTTCCTCCCACAGGAAAGAAGGGCCAACACTGAACAGCTTACTTTCAGCCTAACCTAGTCAAGGTGCAACTGGGGCCGGCTGGGACGCCGCTGCCCGCGTCCGGGGCTGCCCACGTCTAGTGCACCCAGCGCCTTCGCCGCCAGCGTGCGGGGCTGCACATCCCACACCAGACGTATGGCTGAGAGCCAGACGACTTCTCTAGACTTCCCGTATAGTTTTCTGGCGAGGTCCCCAAGGCCAAAAATCTCACTTTTGGAAACTGAAGGGGTCAGGCCAAATCGCTAAGACACACCCCTCGGGGACAGGAAGGGATAACTTCGCCGGTGTCGAGGGTGGTCCACGGATTTTTCCAAAGTCCCCCCTCATGCTGCTTTCCGTGCCCAACCGCCTCCCGCCCTGACCTGGGGACTCGCAAAGGGCAGCGGGAGGGGCGCCGGGGAAGGGGGCGAGCGCCCAGACCGCCGGAGGCAGCGGCGAGGACTGGAACTCCAGCATGGCGTAAGTGTGGCCCAGCTCCGGCCCGGGGACGCCGCCGGAGACGCGCTGCCTCCGTCCACCGGCCGAGGAGGCGGCAATCCGCCTTCCCTCCCGGGGGCCCTCAGGCTTGGCTAAAAATAGGTGCCTCGGTCACCCCAGGGCCCGCTCGGGTCGACCTCGCCTTCGGGAGAGTCGTCCTTGGGGAGGGTGGGGGGTGTCCCTCGGCCGCGCCCCGGGTGCCGCGACAGAGCCGGGGTCGGGCCCAGAGTGGCCCCGCGAGGCCGAGGAGGTCCCTCCGAGCCCGCCCCCTGCGGCGTCCCGGCCCCAGCAAGAGCCCCGCGGCGGCGACCGGATGCCCGAGGCCTACCCAGTGGGCGGCGTCCGGGCCCCGCGGCCGCGCCCCCCCCGCCCGGCGCGGCCCTCCCGCCTGCCCCAGGACCCCGCGGCCGGCGCCGCCTCCCCCCGCGCTCCCCGCCGCCGGCGCCCGTCCCGGTGCGGCCTGCTCACCCTCACCCTGTGCGGCCCGGGAGACCGGGAAGACGCGGCGGCGCCGGCACTACAGCCCGGGCCGCCCGCTCCGAGGCGCCGCCGCCGCCGCCGCCGCAGTCGCTCAGGTGCCGTCGCGCCGCTCGGCAGGAAACGGGCGGCTTCGGGGCGGGGCGGGGCGGCCCCGGCACGTCCTGGCGTCTGGGCCGGCGGCGCCGGGAGACCGGCCCCTTAAAGGGACAGCCGCCGGCCCGCCTCTGCCTCCGCGCGCCTGCCCACGCGCTCCGGTACCCGCTGCTCGCGGCTGGCCGGCTCGGGATTCCGGGCTTTCTTCCCGAGACCGCGTCCCCCACCTGGGCCGAAGGTGGACGCTCAGGGGCTGGAGGCTCAGCGGAATCCCCTGCGTTCAGTAGCCCCGCTCTCCCCTGTCCCGAAGGTTGGTCTCGTCTCGCGCGGCCCTCCCTCCAGGGCACCACCTGGCTCCCCACGCCTTTTAACTTCAGCAAACGGCACTAGATTTACCCCCTGACTATCCCAGATTTCCCCCAGAAATTACTGGAAAACGACATCCCCCGTCCCTTTCTCCAGGGCAGATTTCTCTGAAATCTCCTTCGGGCAACGCTAGCTACAAACGGAGAAAGAAATTAGAAAGCGACCCAAATAATGGTCGGGCGCGGTGGTTCACGCCTGTAATCCCAGTACTTTGGGAGGCCGAGGCAGGCGGATCACGTGAGGTCCGGAGTTCGAGACCAGCCCGGCCAACGTATAGTAAAACCCCGTCTCTACCAAAAAAAAAAATACAAAAAATTAGCTGGGCATAGTGGCGCACGCCTGTAGCCCCAGCTACTTGGGAAGCTGAGACAGGAGAATCGCACGAATCTAGGAGGCGGAGGTTGCAGTGAGCCGAGATCTCGCCACTGCACTCCAGCCTGGGCGAGAGAGTAAGACTCTCCGTTTCTCTCAAAAAAAAAAAAAAAGGAAAGAAAAGAAAGCGACCCAAATAAGTTGTGTGCAAATATTATGAAAGTGTTGTGACTGCCAGCTGGTAGCCATTTATGAAGCCGGGGTAAAAATCTAGAAACTGCTGCGCGAGGAGGGATGGGCCCGGATCTCTGCTTATTCGTTTAGCTCTTTGCTGAAAGGATGGCAGCGATCCTCCCGGTCCACTGGCAAGTGAGTTTCGTGTGGATTGTTTACCGATGATCAATCTCTCACAGGAGGCCAGGCACTGCCCCACTACATGTACAAAACACTCCAAGCTGTCCGCAAATGTTATGAAGGCTTAAAATAATCCTAACGATTCCAGACTGTGGATAGAGATACAAAAAATTAGGACTCACCACCACCACCTCGCCCTACATCTGACAAAGTGGGAACAGAAGCAGTTAAGGAATGAACAGCAGAACCGTTTCTACACCAACAGAATTTCCTGTACATGGGCTGGTTAAAAGTATCTATACTTTTTATTCTAATCATTTCTAAGTTTTCTAGAGCACCTCCAAAATACAAATGAGAACTGCGCAGTGTATAGTGGCCTGAGATATTGAGAATTCTGCCAGTCTTCAGTCACCGTGTTCTCCACAGATGCATTGTCTTATTTTAACTCCAGAGGCGTCCTCTTTTTTCTTTCTCATTAGGATTACTCTGCCCCTCAGCGGTTCCAGTGCCCTCAAAGCAATCTATCTCTGAAGTACTGGCTATCTTCTGAGCGTGTGCCAGAAGATCCAGCTTTGTTGAAAAGCGAAGCCGTTAGTCCCTTAATACAAAGGGTAAGTGTATCATTTATGTAATGGAGTTTAAGGGCTCTTGATTAGCTTACAAACAACCATGTTATTTCCTCAGGTTAGTACTAACGCAGGTTTTAGGTTAGAATTAAAAATTTATATCATTCATTTTCCTGACCAGTAAAACTGCAGTGTCATTTACAGGCAATAATATTTCGGTGCACTTGTAAGTAAGACAATGAGTGGAGTTTAGGATTTTCTCAAAACATACTACTGCTTATACTAAAGGATGACTTTGTATCACCTATTTCAGCTTTTCTGGCGTTTGAACTTTGACTATTGAAAGGGAAGTGGTTGAATGCTTTATTTTTTATAAGCTTTCTATTTATTCACATCAAAACAAAAAGATTTACTGGAGGCCGGGCGCGGTGGCTCACACCTGTAATCCCAGCACTTTGGGAGGCCGAGCTGGGTGGATCACCTGAGGTCGGGAGTTCGAGACCACCATGGCCAACATGGTGAAACCCCAGCTCTACTAAAAATACAAAACTTAGCTGGGCATGGTGGTGCACGCCTGTAATCCCGGCTACTGGGGAGGCTGAGCAGGAGGATCGCTTGAACCCAGGAGGCAGAGGTTGCAGTGAGCCAAGATGGTGCCACTGCACTCCAGCCTGGGCAACAGAGCAAGACTCTGTCTTAAAAAAAAAAAAAAAAAAAGATTCACTAGAAATGCTATGCTTCTCTAGTGTTATGCATAATAGGCAAGCCCTATTATGAATTAACACCAACCCTCTAGGTTTTGAAGTGTAGTATAATATAATTAGCTATAGTTAACACATATAATTAACCTACGATATAATTAACTTTGGCTGCTATTTACTACCCTCCAATGTCACTGAAACCAACAACTAACTTGTTAAAAAGGATTAGCAACACACCCAGGATCTGAGGTACCTCTAGTTGCAACAACTAAGAAATTAAATTTTATTGAAAACTATAAAGTCTAAACACTGTTACCTAAAGAGCACACATCCTATTTTTTTTTAATTTAACAAAATTGCAATTTACTGAAGACTGTCTTCTGAATTTTTTGCGTGTAACAACTCTTTCTTCTGAGTTTGGGGAAAGTTTTAAAGACAAATAATACATGCCTGTCCTGCAGATGGAGAACAAGCTGGCTATTCCTGTTTTGACTAGGGTAGTTTTCCCATAAGTGGTGACTTGTGTAGAGATTTGAGTAATGCATAACAGATTATATCTCTTGACTCCACAAGATCAGGGATAGCAGAAATGAAAGTATAATGGAAGCAACTGGAGGATTCCAGGTCCACTTTCACCCAAGTAATGGAGACGGAAGGTTCATCGAAACTTCTTCAGCTGCAGATCTAGAAGTCATTAGCTATTCTGGCAAAGTATCTGTCACAGAAAGGTGCTTCATAAAGGTCTGCACTGTGCTCTTTTGACCTGTGTCTTCAAGCATGTGCTGTCATAACAGATTAAAGATGACTGAAAATTATCTGCCACTCATTGCATGAAAGGTGGGATCTGTAGACCTCCCTCTTGAATTTGGGAGAGTTCTGTGACTGCTGTGACCAATGAATATAGCAGAAGTGACGCTTTGCCAACTTCTGGGTCCAGGCTATACGAGACAGGCAGTTCCACTCACTGTCTCTTAGATCCATGTAAAAAGTTCATCTACCTTGCTGGAAAAACCATGTAGAGAGGCCCTGAGACTACATTGGGTGGGAGAGGGGCTCAGCTGGACCATCTTCCAACTGTCCCCATCAAGATGACAGAAATATAAATGAAGCCTTCTTGAACTCCAGACCATCCATGCTACAAGCTAAATGCCACCAAGCGACCCCAGTTAATACCATGTGGAGCAAAAATATCACTTAACCAAGCACTGCCTGAGTTTCTGACCCCACAGAATTCTGACCCCTTACAAATAAAATAATTTTTGTAATTTTTTATAATTTGTCATGTAATAGATAAATGGAACAGCCTTCTTCCACTCTTTTAAATAGCTGCAAGAAATCTTATTCAAGCAGAAGGAAGTTTCTACCTTGTTCATACAGTCTCAAGACATCCCTGGAGCCTTTCAAGGGAAATTTGGGCAGAAGTAGGTAGAGAGGTAAAGCTATTATGTAACATTACTTAACATGATTAAAACCACCTTAATGTCTCCCATCCTCAAAGGCTGCCAGTGAATTGGAAATTAATGGATTAAATGAGGACAGAGAAACTAGTATTTGTGCATATGCACTGTGCCAGGTATTTAACGTATCTTAGCTCATGTGGTCTTCGAAACAACCCCATATTGTAGTATCAGGCTCACACGGGTAACTAACTAGTGCAAAGACACAAGGCTCACAAACTGGTACTTGACCCTAGAGCTCTTTGACTCCGATTCCCATGTACGTGCCCCAATACCATGTTGACTCCCAAGGTGTAAATCTTCAGGTATACAAACTATTAAAATGTGAATTTTCATTTATACGTAATTTTTGCTTATGATATGTTTTTTGTCACTTGCATAATAATAGATATGTAAGTTTAAATCAGCAATATTATACTGGCTATCAACCAGTTTCATGTAAATTTTTCTAACAGAAAGAATGTAGCATTGAAATGTGTACATTTTTGTCCAAGTACACCTGGCAATTGAAAGAAAAAATCCAAGCCACTTGGATGCTTGATTTTGTGATTTTTTTTTTATACACTTCCTTATAAGAATTTTTTTTAGGTATTGAATTTGCAACTACAAAACCTGATTTTCCTCCCGGTTCTGTCCCTTTCTAGTAATGAGACATTGGACAAGTCACTTCACTTCCCAGAGCTTTAGTTTCCTCACTAGTTAGTGGAGGCCAAGAGTTAGCTCTAAGAGTGTGAGAATTATTAATAAATGAGATAATGTATTTTAAAATATTTTTAAACTACAAAATAGCATATAACTATATAACAGAGTAACCACCTCATAGGGTCTAAATATAAATAGGCATTATTTAACCTATAATGTATCTGAATAATAATAACCACCCTAGTAGCTACTTTTCATATACTATATATAATTGCCAATTATAACAACCTCATGGGATGTAATTATGCTCACTTTACAGATGAGACAGCAGGCTTAGGAAAGGAAATAATTCACAGCAAAGAAGTGTGCAAAAGGAGGAAAAAATAGAAAGAATGAATAAAATAACTTGCCTAAGGTCAAATGGCTACTAAGTGGCAGAGCTGGGACTGAAACTCTGAAGTTCAAGCTCCTTCCTCTCTACCAAACTATTCCCTACATGCCAACAGGCTAGTTTACAACCTGCTTGAACAGCAGGAGAAAAGGGAGATTTGATCTCTTTCTTCTCACTTTTAGCCCAAACCACTCTTAGCCTCACCACATAGGTGGGAATCCTTTTTTGCGGGGGCGGAAGGACAATGTCTCACTCCCGATGCCCAGGCTGGAGTGCAGTGGCTCAATGTCAGCTCACTGCAGCCAGGACCTCTGGGGCTCAAGCAATCTACCTACGTCAGCCCCCTCAAATAGCTGGGACTACAGGCACACGCCACCACACTAGGCTAATTTTTTTATTTTTTGTAGAGACAGGGTTTCGCCATTTTGCCCAGGGTGGTCTCGAACTCCTGGGCTCAAGTGATCTGTTCGCCTCAACCTCCCAATGGGCTGGGATTACAGGCGCGAGCCACAGTTCCCAACCTTTATTTTTAAAAGCTTTACATATAATTCAACACCCTTTCTCAGCAGCTACTTACCCAGTGTTTAAAGGTTTAATGTTCTTCACAGTTATGTAATTCCTCTATCACTCTGAACTCAATCTTAGAACCTTTTTTTTTCTTTTTGAGACGGAGTTTTGCTCTCGTTGCCCAGGCTGGAATGCAGTGGCGCAATCTCGGCTCACCGCAACCTCTGCCTCCCGGGTTCAAACGATTCTCCTGCCTCAGCCTCCCGAGTAGCTGGGATTACAGGCGCCTGCCACTGCGCGCGGCTAATTTTTTGTGTTTTTAGTAGAGACGGGGTTTCACCATGCTAGCCAGGCTGGTCTTCAACTCCTGACCTCAAGTGATCCACCCTCCTCGGTTTCTCACACTGCTGGGGTTACAGGTGTGAGCCACCGCACCGCACCTGGCTTCAATCTTATAAACGTTTTAAATTGCATGTTCATTGTGAAAAAAATAAAAAGAAGTTTTGAAAAATCACCTATAGTTTTATATCTAGAGATAACCCTAACATTTTTATTTCTTTTTAAATACCAGCATACTTTTATTGTAATTGTTTTAGTAAATACTAAATGAAGTAACACATGCAAAACTTTTAAATAATATCCTGGGTTGTTTTTTTTTTTTAACATCTATTTCTTTCTGACTTTAAAATTAACAAATAAATTTGGGAAGACTATTATATATTTTAAAAGACCAAAGAGACGGATCAAAGAAACATGGTAAGTTACCCTTGATTGGATCCTCATAAAAAAACAAAGTTATAAAAGATGTTTTTGGTACAAATGGGAGGTATTTGAATATGGACTGAATATTGAATATTAGAGGACTTGTTAATTTTATTGGGAATGATTATATGTGTGCTTATACTACAGAATTATGTACAATATCCTTGTGTTTCAGAAACACCCATTTAAGTACTTAGGAGTAAATTAATGATGTCTAACTTACTTTCATTTCAAATGATTTAGTAAATATATATATAGATAACATGGAAAAATGTCAACAGTTGTTCGGTCTAAGTGGTAGGTGTGCAGGTGTACATTGCACTGTTTTTCAACATTTCTGCATGCTTCCCAATTTTCACAATAAAATACTGAGGGAAAAATCCAAAAGAAAACTATGGCTATTGAGGCCAGGCGCGGTGGCTCACGTCTGTAATCCCAGCACTTTGGGAGGCTGAGAAGGGCGGATCACGAGATCAGGAGGTCGAGACCATCCTGACTAACAACACGGTGAAACCCCGTCTCTACTAAAAATAGAAAAAATTAGCCGGGCGCGGTGGCGGGCGCCCGTGGTTCCAGCTACTCGGGAGGCTGAGGCAGGAGAATGGTGTGAACCCGGGAGGCGGAGCTTGCAGTGAGCTGAGATGGCGCCACTGCACTCCAGCCTGGGTGACAGAGCCAGACTCCATCTCAAAAAAAAAAGAAAAGAAAAGAAAACTATGGCTGTTGTAGAAAATTTGCAGAAAAAAAAATGTAAAAGCAAAACCCAGTGGTTTACAACCTTTCCTTGTATCTTTTGTGATGGTCACTTTTTTTGTAAATACTTTAAAGTGTTTATTAAAAATCAGCCTTGCAGTCTTTATCCTCTAATCCAATTACCCATGCATCTTATGCTGCTAGTGCTCTCCTCGTCTCTGGGGGGTTGGGGTGTGGTTGGGGAAGTCTCTGGAAGATTTTCCATGGCTCTCTTTAATAATGAATGCTACACTTTTGCTAGTAAGATCCCTAAAGAATGCTCCCAGTAATGGAAGGTTACTTTGTAGTTCTTTAGTCCTCACTTGACAAGTTTTATTTGCTTGGAAAGTTAGATCAGTTTTAGGTGATCAGTATTAGCTCTTCCACAAGGCCTAAATAAAAAATTTGGTCAACATACAGGCAGCAGGCTGTCATATATGTGTCATATAAAAGAAAAACAAAAAAGTTCTTTTTCACTGCCTGCACAACCTTCATCCTGACCAACTATGTTGCAGGGATAAACCTGGCCTGAGGAATCAGGCTAGAGAATGTGGATATGTCAGCATAAACCATCACCACTGCTGTCCAAATAACTCTTAATATGACCAGGCGAGGGCAGATAAGTAGCAACAAATCAAATCAAGTCAGCAAATATTTATAACGTGCATAGCATCCTGTTAGGTATTTGAATGTAAAACATGCATTCAAAAATTTTTGTCCTCCGAAGTGGTGCTCACATTTTAAACCTCGCTCCTGTTTACTGACTCCTATTCAGTTCCTTTGTGATAACACTTGGACCCCAGCCAGCCCTTACCCAGTGTTTTTCCCCCTGTAGCATGACAGCTCTGTTAACCTTCATAGGCTTTGTTCCATTTATTTTTGACCACATCTCCAGTATACCAATTTCTTCTGAGTCAACAATTTTTTTAAAGCCACCTTTTGGTACTTCTGTATATTGTTTTGGAAATTTTCTATTTATGAGAAAAAGCAAATAGATTCCAAGCTCTGTTACAAATCATTATTCCATGAAGGCTGTAGAATAATTTCTCTAGATGCCAAGTCTCATGACACAGAGCTCTGGATGTCAGCCTTTTCAGCCCCCTCAGGGACCTCACTCCATCAGCAATGCCCTTTCTGTCTGTATTTCCAACCTCTCCCTCTCTGTCAGTCATTAGTGCATTGAGAGCTCTCTCCACTTAAATGGGAAAAAAAAAGTTACTTCCAACTCCAGATCACCCCATCTACCTCATTTCTTGCAAAGCCAGGTTTTTGGTTGGTTGGTTGGTTGGTTGGTTGGCTGATTGGTTAATTAAGAGTCACTTACTTAGGATGGGTGTGATGGTTCACACCTGTGATCCCGGCACTTTGGGAAGCTGAAGTGAGTGGATCACTTGAGCTCAGGAGTTTGAGACCAGCCTGGGCAACATGGTAAAACCCCATCTCTACCAAAAAATACAAAAATTAGCTTGGTATGGTGGTGTGTGCCTGTGGTGCCAGCTACTCCAGAGTCTGAGGTGGAAGGATCGCTTGGGCCCAGGAGGTGGAGGTTGCAGTAAGCTGAGATCACACCACTGCACTCCAGCCTGGGTGATAGAGTGAGACCTCGTCTCAAAAAAAAACAAAAGGAGTCACTTACTTGACTGAGTATTTTCACTCACATTCACTCCTCATATTATGCTTCTGTACCCACAACTAGATTCTGAAACACTTCTCACCAAAGTCACCAATGACATTCTTGCTGCTAACTCTAGTGAAGCATCTCAGTCTTCATCTGGTAGAACCTCTCTGTTACATATGACAGCACTGATCACTTCTTGAAATGCTTCTCTTTCCTTGACTTCAGTCGAAACCTCATCCACATGGCTCTTCTGACACACCACACACCATTGCTTCTGACAAACTGATAATCACAGCAGAGTGAGACAATGGGCAAAGAATTCACAAGCAGCAGCTAACATTACAGAATGGTTGGAATGGCTATCAAAAAAACAGCTTTGGTGACAAATGAGAGACAGAGACCGAGGCATTAGAGTGCTGTTCTACCAGATGCAATATGTGTGCTCCAAATCAGCTACAAATCTGTATGACTTTTTTAAAAATCTGTAGACAAAATATATAGGTGCAGAAACCAAAAGGAAGAAGTGAGAATGGCTCTTAATTTTTTTTTCTTTTTTCTTTTTTCTTTTTTTTTTTGAGGTGGAGTCTTGCTCTGTCTCCCAGGCTGGTGTGCAGTGGCTCAATCTCAACTCACTGCAACCTCAGCCTCCCGGGTTCAAGTGATTCTCCTGATTCAGCCTTCCGAGTAGCTGGGATTATAGGCGTGTGCCGGCACACTGGGATAATTTTTGTATTTTTAGTAGAGACAGGGTTTCACCATGTTGGCCAGGCTGGTTTTGAACTCCTCACTTCAGGTGATCTGCCCACCTCAGCCTCCCAAAGTGCTGGGATTACAGGCATGAGCCACCGTGCCCCGCCAGCTCTTATTATTATACCTATTAATCTCTGCATATTTAGAGGTCTTGGATGCCAGGGGAGGAAGACTTCTATCAGGAGATAAATATATCCTATTTGATCTGACAGTTGAGGCTTCCAGGTGGTCGTTTATGTGTTTCTCCAGCCACCGAACAGACAGAGAAGGGATATACTATTCTTACTGGAATCATGGATCCGTACTACCAAGGGGATCTGACCCCTGCTTGATTTTCTTGTAACTGCATTAACCATCTCATACCAGTTTGTCTGAGACTTTTTCAGTTATATCACTCAAAGTCTCACATGCTGGAAAATCCCTTAGTCCTAGGCAACTTGGGACAATTGGTTACCCAACTAACTTCCCTAGGACATCGTAGATACTCAATACATTTGCTTTAGAGTGGATCTTGTTTATGCCAAGCAGAAGCCATCCCAATCCTCCCAAAGTAGATCCTTGATGACACTCAAACTTATTTGGCATCCCAGGGAGAAATGTTTGCAGATAGCATTGGCTTGCTCCTTCACTGGCTTACTTCTATCCACAGACATCATCCTCAGTGGCTCCTATGCCTTTGAGGATGGAGTAGTGCTTCCCTGGCAAGCTGAAGGGAAAACCCTGCATGTCATATACTTGAGCTCATTTTTGTTCTTTACTCATATTTTCCCAGAATGATGTACTACTTGATATTTAGTTTTTCAAATGAATTCTCTCATCAATCTAATTTTTCCAGCACCATGGAAAATTTATGTTCAAGAAGGGATCATAGAAATCATCTAACCCAAACCCAAATATTTCATGTTCATCTGCAACTGCCCTAATATTAGAACTTCATTATTTTTGTTTTAGCTTATGATTTGTCATGTTAACCAGGCATTCATTTCCTCAATTGACCAAAAATTACACTTGCACATTTGATGTAGTGAGTAATTTATTTTTGCTTGTATAATGATCGTGAACTCTGAGTTTCAAAACCTCAGTGTTCTCTAGCATCTCATCAAAAATCACTACTCAATGAGAGCTTGTTGATGAGGGACCTTGGTCTGCTAAGTCCCATTTTCTATTGTGTCTTGGTAATAACATCTGTGATTGTCAAAAGATCTGCTTCCATATGGACCTGGCTTACAGCGCCAACCACAGAGTAGAACTCAAAAACCAAGATTAAGATTTATTTCATTTCATATAAGAAACAACTGAGATAAAACAATACCATCCCACAAATCCTCCACTGGTGCTAATCTCAGTCAAATAATGGGGTAAATTGACTGCTGGTCTTGTATTTTGCTCTTACAAATCAGTCCTCTAATTTTTTGAGGTTAACAATAAAGAAGAACAGAATTTGTGACGCCATTTAAATTGTAACCAAGAGATATTCGTTATGCTTAGAAACTCACTCCGGTTTGTCAGAGTCTACCTCCTGTAAAATTGCCAGGAAAGAAAGGGGATTTCTAAAGAAAAATATTTTTTACCACTTTTTTCCTTCTTTGGGTTTAAAATTTATTATTTTATAACTTAATTTTCTTCTATTGAGTGTATTTGGACCGTTATGGGAGATCTCAATTCCCACTCGTTCAGGGGTTTGAAAAGAAACCAAGATTACAGAAGCACCAAGATTAGCAGCAACAAACACCTTTCAGCTTCTAGCCTGACAATAGAGGATAGAATGTTAAGAGTGCTAAAAAGACCAGACCCAAGCATCAATGCTCCACTAAGTTCTATAAATAGTTTTGTCAAAAGTCATTTATTATTGAGAAAAGAAAATAAGTATTTTGCACAGAAAGTTTTTATTAGAAGGAGGAGTTCAAATTAACAGCCAAAGCATTACACAAAGCTTCAGGTTGAATGATTTCTAAACTTTTTTTTTCCAGTGTCTTTTCACAAATCTTTTAGTTACTCTTGTCCCATCAGTGGTAGGAGTCTATGTTAGGCAGGAAACTATTATCAAATAGCTTCGGAGCAAAACCAAATCTAGCATAGAGCTGTGAGATCTTTTATTAAGAAGTCAGGGAAATTTAAGGTGGCATCTCCTAGGTCCTAGCAGACAGACAGAAGAAGGCCTTCCGGGGATTTTAAGAGTTTATCTTGCAGACTTTCTCTGCTTAAACAGCAGGGCCTCCAGGAATGTAAGGTCATTGTCCCACAACAGCTTCAGAGAGTCCAGGGAAGATACTTATATCAAGAGGTTTGTGGGCTTGGCTTTTATATGATGGGTGGATTATAAACTGACACTCAGGAAGTCCACAGAGTTTTTAAGGTAATTATATAAGCTTAATCTGAGAAAGAGAGACAGGACAGCACCTACCCTGATTTTACCAGCATTTTTCAAAGTGTAACTCACAAATTGTGATCCACACCAGACCTCTTGGTCTGAATGTTGCAGGGGTAGGGAGGGAGAGAAAAGAATGGAGGCATATCCAGGAATCAACATTTATAATAGATAATACGTATAGATGTTAAAATTTGACATCCTAGCTGGGCATGGTTGCATACCCTTGTAGTCCCAGCGACTCAAGAGGCTGAGGCAGAAAGATCGCTTGAGCGCAGGAGTTCGAGGCTACAGTGAGCTATGATTGCATCACTGCACTCCTGTCTGGGCAACGGAGCAAGACCCTGTCAAAAAAAAAAAAAAAAAGATAAATTGATGTCCACCTCAAACAGACCTACTTACCCATTCCTAAATATATTATTTCATTGGTAATGCCTTCCATTTTCTCATGTTGGAATACCACTGCCTTCCATTCTGCAAATATTATCCATAGTTAAATTTTGTGCATTTTTTTTAGTAAATAGTGGTGAATCAATTGGACAAGGGAATATGATGCCTATCTCATATATACATGCACAAAAAATTAATTTGAAATGGACGTAGACCTAAGTGTGAAGAATAAAATAATAGTTTTAGAAGAAAACATAGGAGAATACCTTTAAAATCTTGACATAGACAAAAATTGTCATAGATTTAAAAATAAGCATAACACTATACATTGAAAATAATACTTCATTAAAATTCTTTTTATCAAAAGACACCATTAAGAGAGTGACATGCAAGCTAAATCCTGGAAGAAGACATTTGCAATACAGATACACAACAAAGTACTCGTATCCAGAACATGTAAAGAACAGCTACAACTCTAAAAGAAAAAGACTGACATCTTATTTTTTAAATGGGTAAAAGACTTGGGCAGGCACCTTACAAATGGCCAATAAGTATGTGTCCAGTATCACTGATCATCAGAAAATTGCAAATTAAAACCATATCGAGTGGCAAATAAGAAGAATACAAGATGCTCAATATTATTAAGTCATTAGGGAAATACAAATTTAAAACACATTTGAGTCCTACAGCATATAATCAGCTCTCCATATCTGTGGATTCAACCAACCTTGGATTGAAAATATTTGAAAAATAAATAAAATAACAAGACAATAAAAATAATACAAATTTAAGAACAATATAGTATAACAACTATTTACTAGCATTTACATTGTATTCGGTGCTATATGTAATCTAAAGATGATTTAAAGTATAAGGATGTGTGTAGTTTTACACAAATACTACATCATTTTACATAAGGGACTTGAACATCTGCAGATTTTGGTATCTGCAGGGGGTCTTGAAGTCAATTCCCTATGAACACTGAACAATGACTGTACCTACTGGAATGACTAAAATTAAAAATTGTGACAGTACCAAGTGCTGACAAGGATGCAGAGCAACTGGAACGCTCATGTATTACTGGTAAGACTGCAAAATGTCACAGCCACTGTAGAAAATAGCTTGACAATTTCTTATAAAACTAAATACACACACACTATATGTATATATACACACACATATATATATTTACACACATACACACACACATATATATAACAGGTTGAACAGCCCCAATCTGAAAATTAAAAATCTGAAATGCTTCAAAATTGGAAACTTTTAGAGTGCTGAGATGATGCTCAGATTTCAGATTTTCTGATAGGGAAAACTGGTAAGTATAGTGCAAATACTCCAAAATCTTAAAAAATTCAAAATCCAAAACACTTCTGGTCCCAAGTATTTTAGGTAAAGGATACTCAACCTGTAGTTTGCTACGGCTGTCATTTAAAAATACCTTTAACACAGCTGGGTATAGTGACTCACCCCTGTAATCCTAGCACTTTGGGAGGCCCAGGCAGGCAGATCACGAGAAGTCAAGAGTTCGAGACCAGGCTAGCCAATATGGTGAAACCCCGTCTCTACTAAAAATACAAAAATTAGCCGGGCATGGTGGTATGTGCCTGTAGTACCAGCTACTCAGGAGACTGAGGCAAGAGAATCACTTGAACCCGGGAGGAGGAGGTTAGAGTGAGCTGAGATTGTACCACTGCACCCTAGTCTGTCTCAAAAAAAAAAAAAAAAAAATCATCACAGTTCTGGAGGCTATCTCAAGGTACCGCCAGGTTTGGTTTCTTCCGTGGTTTTCAGAGAGCCCCCTTCTTGCTGTGTGCTCATGGTCTTTCCTCTGTGCGTGCACAGCCCTGGTGTCTCTCTGTGTATCCTCATCTTTTCCTATAACTACACCAGATATATTGAATTAGGGTCCATCGTAACAACTCCATTTGAACTGAAGTGCCTCTTTAAAGCCCTTATCTCCAAATATAGCCACATTTTGGGGTACTAGGGGTTAGGCTTCAATCTAGGAATTTGAAGGAGACACAATTCATAAAACCATACAACCAGCAATCTCACTGCTAGGCAAATGAAAGATAAATGACAGGATATATCCACACAGAGACCTATAGGTGAATGTTTAGGGCTTCTTTATTCATAATAGTCAAAATTTGGAAACAATGAACACCCATAACTGTCAATCAGATACATCGTAGTGCATCAGTACAGTAGAATACCAGTCAGCAATAAAAAAGAATGAATTTCTGAAAGAAACAACATGATGAATCCCACAGACATTGTGCTGGCATGTTCTCAGCAAGAATGGCAAAGTAGAAAACTCTGAGAACCTGTCCCTCCACAGAAACACCAAAAGAGCTTCCAAAATCAACTTTAATCAGAACACTGGAAGATAGTCCAAGGGGAATGCTCAGATAGGAGAAGGGCCACAGAAACATGGTAGAAGAGCTTGGTGGCATTTTTCTTACCCTTGCTCTCTACCCCTCTGCAGCTCAGCAGTGGTCTTGAAGACAGCAGTCCAAATTGGAAAGGAGGAAGCAAAACTATCTCAATTCACAAGTAACATGAACTTATATATAGAAAGTCCTATGGGATCTACAAAAAATTATTAGAAATAATAAATGAATTCAGTAAATTTGCAGGATGCAAAATCAACGTACAAAAATCAGATGTATTTCTACACACTAGCAATGAACAATCCAAAGAGAAAATGTATTTATGATAGCATCAAAAGAATAAAATACTTAGGAATAAATTTATCAAAGTAGATGAAAGATTTTGTATTAGTCTGTTGACACACTGCTAGTACAGACATACCCGAGACTGGGTAATTTATAAAATAAAAAAGGTTTAATGGACTTACAGTTCCACATGGCTGGGAGGGCTCACAATCATGGCAGAAGACAAAAGGCATGTCTTACACAGCAGCAGACGAGAGAATGAGCACCAAGTGAAAGGGGTTTCCCCTTACAAAACCATCAGAACTCGTGTGACTTATTCACTACCACAAGAATAGTATGGGGGAATCCACCCCCATGATTCAATTATCTCCCACAGGGTCCCTCCCGCAAACACCATGTTTGCCAGGCTGGCCTCGAACTCCTGACCTCAGGTGATCCACCTGCCTTGGCCTCCCAAAGTGCTAGGATTACAGGTGTGAGCCACCGTGCCTGACCATATGTGGATTTTTGACTGTGCAGGGGAATGGGCACCTCTACCCTTCACATTGTTGAAGGGTCAGCTGTATATATAGGGTTTAATACTATTTTCAGTTTCAGGTGTCCACTGGAAGTCTTGAATTGTATCCTCCACAGACAATGAGACTACTACACACGTGTGCTTAATTGAGATATAATTCACAAACCATACAATTCACCCCTTTTGAAGTGTACAATCCAGTGATTTTAGTATAAGAGTTGTGCAACCATCACCACAATCAATTTATGAATACTTTTATCATCCCAAAAAGAAATCTCATACCTATTAGCAGTCAATCCTCATTTTACCCCAGTCTCCTTACTTGGAAATGACTAATCTACTTTCTGTCTCTATTGATTTGCCTATGGAGACAAATTGATTTATGCCTGGGGCACCATCACCAAAACAAGAGGAAATGGATGCAAGCCTTCCCAAAACAACAGGTGAGTACCACAGCATGCAACTAAATAAACTGCATCTCACCTTCGGAACAGAGCTTGGTGGGTGGGGGAGTCTACTACTTAATTGGAATCAGCTGCTGCAGTATTAATTCATGGTCATCCGATTGGGCTCAATGACCTACCTGTGCCCTAAAACAGTCATGTTCATCTTTTTTTCTCTCCATGACTTAGTAGTTTTTGAACATAGTGAGTGTTCAGTAAATAGTTTAATTGACTAGAATTTACTCCCCCAGGTCAAACAAATCTTCAACCCGTATTGTGTAATTAAAAAGGAGACCTTAGGTAGTGTATTCTTGACTAACAGAATAAACAAAAGTAAAGCTTAGAGTGAATAACTATGCCACTTAATATTAGTCAAATGTCCATTTACAGTAGAACCAAGGAAGGACTGTCTCAGCGATGACAGAAACAAAGCTCAAATTCCTTGAACAAAGAAGGGACTAATTTATTGCTTGATGTCACAGAAAAGTCCAAGGAGAGTTTGGCTTCAGGCACAGCAAGATCCAGAGACTCAGGAATCCCTCACTCTTGCTCCCACCCATGGCCCTGCTTTCCTCTGTCAGCGTCATTCTCTGGAAGGCTTTCTTTGGGAGTTTCCACCAATAGATTTAGGCTTTCACCCTATGAGATTAGTAACCCTAGGGAAAGGGGGAGATCTGTTTCCAATAGTTCTAGCAAAAGTCTGGGGTTGATTTGAATTTGGTTGAGCTTTGGTCACATGCCGACCTCTGAAAAACCACTGTGGTTTTAGGAGGAAGGACTATGTCAGTTTCTGAGGCTCCAACTACATACCTACTCCTGAAGCCAGTGATGGGGTCAGCTCCCTTCTGTGTCATATGGACTAAAAGTGGGAAAGAGGTTATTGCCCAAAGGAAAACTGGAGTAATGTTACCAAAGAGAGAACAGACACCAGGCCGCCATCAAGTACAGACGAGCACTGTAGCAAGCAGCTGAGTGAAATGCATCTCATCTTCGTAACAGAGCCTAGGCTCTCCTTTACTGGAATCAGCCAGGTGCTGTATAAAATGCACAGGAATCTGACCTACCAGGGCTCAAAACCAAGCTCTGAGCCCAATTGTTGTACAACCTTGGGCCGCTTTGCTGACATCTCTGGAACTCAAGTTCCTCATATGTAAAAAGGAGGGGAATGAAAGTTACCACTCAGGGCTATTGCAAAGAGTAAGTGAAATAGATTTACGAGAGAATGCAGCTATCATAATCATGTGGTTAATGCTCACAAAACATCTTCTCTTCATTGTTCTCTACTTTTAAAACTTGCTTTTTTTTTCTTTTTTTTTTTTTTAGAAAGAGTCTCGCTCTGTTGCCAGGCTGAAGTGCTATGGTGTGATCTCAGCTCACTGCAACCTCCGCTTTCTGGGTTCAAGCAATTCTCATGCCTCAGCCTCCCGAGTAGCTGGGATTACAGGCACATGCCACCACGCCCAGCTAATTTTTGTAATCTTAGTAGAGATGGAGTTTCACCATGTTAGCCAGGCTGGTCTTGAACTCCTGACCTCAAGTAATCCGCCAGCCTCGGCCTCCCAAAGTGCTGGGATTACAGGTGTGAGCCACTGCGCTCAGCCAAAAAACTTGCATTTTAAAGGAAGTTTTCCAGAACTGGGCTTGTTCCATTCAATAAGTAGATTGAGTTACAACTATGCACTTAGCTTCATGTGACACTGAAGGGAATATGAAGAAGAAAGAAGACAAATTCTGCTTATACTCTGATAGGACGACCTCTGCTATTTTCCTTCTGAAACTTTGCGGAGAGCAGTGAATTGTAATGAAAGGAGATTTGGGAGTAAAGACTCCGTGAGGTATTGAAGTCTCTAGGCAAACCTCTTTATAGCATTCCTCTTCCCAGCCTGGATTCTGAACAATTTGAGAAATAAAAAGCAAATGTGAAGCACACTGAGGCCAAAGTATCACCTTTAGAACCAGTAAAGATGAATTGGAATTCCAGGCATGGCAGGCCAAGGCAGACATCATCCTTAGAGGCAGAGTCCCTGGAGGGGAAGAGGAAGGAGATAAAGCTGAAGCAAGCCAGCCAGGGCAAGTCACTTTGACACCCCAGGGACAGAAAGGGACCAGGAGTATGGTCAGCTGCAACTAGGAACTGGGGAAAGATGTTCCCGCATCACTGGTTTTTTCCGCTCCTCAGATGCGTGACATTGGATGAGTCCATTAATCCCTCTATCCATTATCATCTTTTCTAAACCAAAGGATTTTACTAGATCATCTCTGAAATTTCTTCCAGGTCTACAGTGGTGTGATTATATAAATTACTAGACCCATAGTAAATCATCTAAGAGCTCATATGACCTTATTTAGGAAGGAAATTACAAATCTTTTACACTTGGATCTGGAATTGCTTTTGTAAATGTGAAGCTACTATGAGTTGAATTACACTTTTGTTTCAGAGATTGACTTTATGAAGATCCTTAGGAAGTTTTAAAGTTGAATAAGATTCGTCTTCTTACCTTTAATCATCACTTTTACATCTCTTTACATCTCATTTGTGGAGAATCAAAAGTCACTGGAATCAAAAGTCACTGACCCACAAAGTGTCTTCCTCTTGCAAGATGGGCAAATGGATCCACAACAACATAAAACCCAGCATCACACTGACTGTTCCAGATCTGTTTCTGCCGGGTTGAGTCTCCTGGCCACCAGAATCCCAGAGCTCTCACCCAGGCTGAGTTGCAAAAGCCACAAGCACAGTGGGGAGAGAGGAAAATAAGAGAAGGAGCCCATGACTTTGAGATGTGAAATAAAGGAGAACCAACAATACTCTGTGCCTACTCATGAGCACCTCGGTGTACTCCAGAACTTTCATTTCAAAAAGTTAAATAGGAACCTTTGTCCAGAGATTGGCTCAGATGTTCTCATTAGATCTTAGCTTGAAGCCTCTTCTGCCAGTTCCTCCCTGTTTTTATAGTAAGTCTCATAAGGCATGGTCCTGGACCCACAGCCCTGTATCATATGGAAAAATGATGCAGGCCGGGCATGGTGGCTCATGCCTGTAATCCCAGCACTTTGGGAAGCCAAGGCGGGTGGATCATTTGAGGTCAGGAGTTCAAGACCAGCCTGGCCAACATGATGAAACCCCATCTCTACTAAAAAAAAAATACAAAAATTAGCCAGGCGCGGTGGCGAACGCCTGTAGTCCCAGCAACTCAGGAGGCTGAGGCAGAAGAATTGCTTGAACCTGGGAGGCAGAGGTTGCAGTGAGCCGAGATCATGCCACTACACTCTAGCCTGGGCGACAGAGCGAGACTCTGTCTCAAAAATAAATAAATAAAATAAATAAATTAATTAAAAATGATGCGGAACAACGAGTTATGTTCAACTTATTGAGAAGTTGTGTTGCCAAGAGTGTGAGTATGGTTGGAAAGATTAATGAAAGGTTTGTGTTTCGGTTTGTGGCTTTGGTCACTGCTTGCCTCTCTGCCTCTTAAGCTGCCCATTCGATTCAAATTAAGCAGTGTTTCTCAGACTGTGCCTGCCAGCATGCTGTACGTGCAGCTGCTGCCTTCCATCCATCACAGCCTAACTTACCCCCGCTCCAAGTTCCAGGTCAGCCTTTCCTGATTGCATTCCTTGTCCCTGTCATGCTTCAAGCTGCCCTCCTTCTGGCTATTCATCACCCAGCAATTGTTGCTGTTAGCTGTCTTTCTCACATGACCAGTCCTGCAAAGTGTGCCAGACAGGAATGCCAGTGGGCTGGCTGCATGCCAGGATGTTGCCTGGAATTTGTTAGTGCTCTTAAGCACCATGGATAAATGCCGCTGGTGAAACCTTGTGTGAAGTCAACTTGCAATATCTAAGGACATCTAAGGCCCAGCTCTTTGTCTACGAAGTTAGAAATCATCCTTGAGTCTATGTCTGAGCTGCCATATGAACTAGTGCTTAAATATAATACAGGCTCTTGGGTCAGACTACAGGGGCCTTCCAGCAACCTGAGAAGTTACTTTAGCTCTGCTCTGTTTCATACCTCCAAGAGTCATTTTGGGGACTGCATGAGTTAATGTATGTAAAGCATGTAGAACAATACCTGTCACATTAAAAGCCTTATGAGTGTTTGCTATTGCTATTTTTCCACTCACTGCTTATTGTGCTTAGATTGACCACTTCAGATCATTTATTTATTCCTTTAATCAATACTTACTGAGTGCCTATGATATTCTGGGCATTATGTACAGTGATCCATTTGCTTTACGGTAAGCTTTGGCATGGTCATCTGGAAATCCTTTTGCACTCTTGGTTGTACTTATTATGGAGGCAGTAAGACCCAAGAGAAGAAACCACTGACCGGTGCTGATCCTTAGGCAGCCTGTCTTGAGGCTCCCATGCTCCCAGAACAGCACAGAAAGAACAGAGGCAGACAGGGGTCAGTGAAAGAGACAGTGTGAATTCAAGCAGTTGTTGGCCCCTTCCCCTAATCCTCTTCTATCTGGAACTTTGAGGTATTTCCATGCAAGGGGGAGGTTGAAGGGAGAATAGGGACAGAAGAAGGTGGAGGTATGGAGAAATCTTGCAAATGACTAAGCTTAACTTTATGCCAATATGGTAAGATAAAAGTTCAAAATGGAACTAAATTGATTTAGAGAAAATCACTAGGGTAAAGCATATAAAATTGCTGATATCTGACAATTTTTGACATGCAAAAACATCAAATTGATGTTGTTCAACCTATAAAAGGTGCAATATTTCATGTACCTCCCGAGTTCGCAGAAAACATTCATAGTTGCCACACCTGCTTTAAATTTTTCACTGTCTTAGAAAAGCTCAAATATAAGAAATCTTCATCAAGACTTTCTCTCCTTAAATTGAAAACTAAAGACAAATTTGGGAACATGGCTACCTGTGTTAGAAATTTGATGAATGATAGCTCTGAAGCCTAGATAACAACTGACATGTGGAAGTCTTACTTATTCACCCTATAAACCAACATCAACTGATTAGACTTCCTTTCTTTAGTCCAATTTCTAACTGAATCCCAGTAATACTCTGTCACAAAATAGGTTTATTAAAAAGCTCAGCAATATTAGAGCTTTCCAGAAATTTTCAAGGATCAAAGTAAATGGTAGGCTGCATTCCTGCCAATTTCTTCATCCTCACTAAATGTTTAGGTATATTCTCATCTGGTTGGCTACAGAGAACAGTTACTTTTTTTTTTCTTGAAACAGTCTCGCTCTGTCACCCAGGCTGGAGTGCAGTGGTGCAATCTTGGCTCACTGTAAGCTCCCCTTCCCGGGTTCATGCCATTCTCTTGCCTCAGCCTCCCCAGTAGCTGGGACTACAGGTGCCCACCACCACGCCCAGCTAATTTTGTTTTTGTATTTTTAGCAGAGACGGGGTTTCACCGTGTTAGCCAGGATGGTCTCGATCTCCTGACCTCGTGATCTGCCCGCCTCAGCCTCCCAAAGTGCTGGGATTACAGACATGAGCCACTGCCCCCAGCCCAGGCACATTTTTTAAGGGTGACTCTCTGTATCACCAAGATTGTAGACAGTCCATCTAAAATGAATGCCAATGCATGTGTTACACATCTTAAAAACAAGTGTACCCAATGTTCAAGCAAATTCTCCATCTAGAAATTTACTTGAAGAAGATAATTAAAGACATACATAAACATTTAGGTGCAATGGTTGTATCAGTCAGAAAATAACTAGCACATTCAAACCAAGATAATTAGAGTGGTGTTCATTCATAAAGATGTGGAGGAGTTGTAGAAAAACTGCAAGGGATAGTGCAGGTGCCCAGGGCTAGCAGCAGCAGCAAAGCTATTGCCACCCTTAGGCCCAAAAGAAAGGGACGGGTTCTAAGAACTGGGAAGGAAGTATTGTATGGAGGTGGCCCCCTTGAGAAGAGTGCTCTTCGGTCGAGGAGTACAGCCAGTTCTAGGAGCCCTCATAAGGAAAGAACCAGGGGACTGACACTCTGATCTCACCCTCGTCCCTCCAATCTCCTGCTGGGGAGAGGTATTGCCTGAAGCTGACCGGAAGTCAGAGGGCAAAGGAACCAGTTAATGTAATCCCTGAAGAAGAGTAGAGCCGAGAGAAAGAAGGAAAAGGGTAGAAAGTGGATATGGAGGAATGAACAAGAGAGATCTGGCATAAAGATGTTCATGGAGCACTGTTTATAATAACATAACATTGGAAATAATCCCAAACTGGAAGGAAATATAAACAATTTAAGGTATATATACCAAGTGAAGTGCTATGCAACCATTCCAAATATTGATGCAGAAAAGCTCACAAAACTGTATAATGTGATTTACCTTTTCTTAAAATAGTATGTATGTATATAGATATGTGTTTTTCTATATATTTACATACATACACAATAAATGCACACACATTCATAAGAAAAAAAGACTTAAAGTACAGCCAGGCACGGTGGCTCATGCCTGTAATCCCAGAACTTTGGGAGGCCAAGGTGGGCTGAGGTCAGGAGTTTGAGACCAGCCTGACCAACATGGAGAAACTCCAACTCTACTAAAAATGAGCCAGGCATGGTGGCGCACATCCGAAATCTCAGCTACCGGGGAGGCTGAGGCAGGAGAATCACTTGAACCTAGGAGGCGGAAGTTGCAGTGAGCTGAGGTGGCGCCACTACATTCCAGCCTGGGTGACAGAGCAAGACCCTGTCTCAAAAAAAAAAAAAAAGACTTAAAGCATATAAACCAAGATGTAAATAGTGGTTATCACAAGGAGAGTAGGATTATAGGTAATTTTATCTATATATTTTTTTCTTTTTGAGCAGGAAAAGTTTAATATAAAGAATTATTGACTGTAACAGGGCAACAGAGAAACAAGGAGTTGGCTAATTAAAAGTAAAGAGAATGCCAAAGAACCTGAGAATGGCAGGTATGAGCAGCCACAACCCCTACGTCTGAAATCAATTACCCAGGAAGAAGCCCTCTCAGAGCTCAGATCTAGATGTTGTTGGAGATGGTACAGCTGTGGTTTAGTAGCTGGCAGGGAAGTTACCATGCTACTGTGCTGCTGTGCTGCTGTGATGTTAAAACTTGCTTAAAATCTGTTCTCTAGGATGCTAGGGAACACTGTTCACTGGGAGGTGACTCACCAGAGACATCCTGCTACAAAACCAACTGACAGGTCAGGGTGTTTGAGGAATGTCTGGCCGTAGGAGCCTTGCCAAGATGGCACACTGGAACCAGGGAGGAAAACCCAGTCCTTCTGCAAGGTAACTCTGGCTCCCAACTCCAGCTCCCCGTACTGACAAATCTTAACATATGTGCCAGCTGGCAAAGGGAAAATGTAGAAAGAGATCAGCTCCATTTTTGGAGAGCAAGTAATGAAGGATGAATTGGGAGCTGAGAGGCAATACATTGATAACTGGCACACGCTCCAAATCTTACCACCTAGAGATACTACTTATGAACACACACAGTTATCAATATGGTTTTTAACCTGTTATTTTCCTGCAATAGCGTGGTGTGGACAGCTTTATATGCTAATAAATATGATCCGCTTCAACATTTTTCTTTGTCGAGTAGTATATATTCACTTTGTTTTATATAGCTGATTCCCTACTGGTTAATATTTAAATTGACTCCTATTTTTACTATTATAAATAATGCTATACTCAACATCTTTAAATGCCTATTTTATCATACTAAATTATTAGAAGTTGAATTGTTGGAACAACTGTTCTATGTTAAGTTGATAAGAGTAAATGCTGGGTGCATTATTTATTTGTTTTAGCAAGAAAGATATTTTTTCATTTTCTGCATTCCTCAATAAAGCATGAAGATGCTACCTTAGACATCTGATATGGTATCCAAGTCAAATAAGGTCAGGTACCAGTGTGGTTCCAAGAATTTCTCTGAGAGCCATGTAGCCTGGCCAGGGAAACTAACTGGCAAAGATGGCATGTATCTACCCTGGCTTTTCACTAAAATAAAGTGTAGGATTAAAAAAAACTTCATTTTTCAGAGCAGTTTTAGGATCACAGCAAAACTGAGTGAAAGTGCAGAAGAATTCCCATACACCCCCCCATCCCCGACCCAATCTCCACTACCAACATCCCATACCAGAGTAGTATACTTGTTAAAATTAATGAACCTACATTGATACATCATTATCACTAAAGTCCATAGTTTACATCAGGGTTCACTCTTGGTTTGTTCATTCTTTGAGTTTTGACAAATTTTTAATGACATGAACTCACCATTGTAGTATCATACAGAATAGTTTCACTGCCCTAAAAATCCTCTGTGCTTTGCCTGTTCATCCCTCCCTCCCCGTAGCCCCTGAAAACCACTGATCTTTTTCACTGTCTCTGTAGTTTTGTCTCATAGTTTTTATGTTCTTCCAAAATGTCATATAGTCGGAATCATACAGTATGTAGCCTTTTCATACTGGCTTCTTTCACTCAGTAATATGCATTTATGCATTTCCTTCGTGTCTTTTCATGGTTCTTTTTTTTTTTTAAAGCATTGAGTAATATTCCATTGTCTGGATGTACCACAGTTTATCCATTCACCTACTGGAGGACATCTCAGTTGCTTTCAAATTTTGGCAATTATGAATAAAGCTGCTGTAAACATCCATGTGCAGGTTTTTGTGTGGACCTGAGTTTTCAATTTATTTGGGTAAACATCAATGAGTATGATTGCTGGATCATATGGTAAGAGTATGTTTGGTTTTATAAAAAAGTACCAGGCCAGGCGCAGTGGCTCACGCCTGTAATCCCAGCACTTTGGGAGGCCGAGGCGGGCGGACCACGAGGTCAGGGGCTCAAGAGCATCCGGGATAACACGGTGAAACCCCGTCTCTACTAAAACCACAAAAAGTTAGCCGGGCGTGGTGGCTCATGCCTGTAATCCCAGCACTTTGGGAGGCCGAGGTGGGTGGATCACGAGGTCAGAAGATGGAGACCATCCTGGCTAACACAGTGAAACCCCGTCTCTACTAAATATACAAAAAAATTAGCCAGGCCTGGTGGCGGGCGCCTGTAGTCCTAGCTACTCGGGAGGCTGAGGCAGGAGAATGGCATGAACCCGGGAGGTGGAGCTTGCAGTGAGCCGAGATCGCACCACTGCACTCCAGCCTGGGCAAGACAGCAAGACTCCGTCTCAAAAAAAAAAAGTACCAAACTGCCTTCCAAAGTGGCTGCACCATTTTGCATTCCCGCCAGCAATGAATCAGAGTTCCTGTTCTCCACATCCTCACCAGCACTTGGTGTCAGTGTTTTGGATGTTGGCCATTCTAATAGGAATATGGTGGTGTCTCATTGTCATTTTCTTTTATTTTTTGAGACAACATCTTACTCTGTCACCCAGGCTGGAGTGCAGTGGCACAATCACAGCTCACTGCAGCCTCGACCTCCCAGGCTCAAGCAATCCTCCCACCTCAGCCTCCCTAGTAGCTGGGACTACAGGCACATGTCACCACACCTGGCTAATTTTTGTATTTTTTGTAGAGACAGGGTTTCACCATGTTTCCCAGGCTGGTCTCAAACTCCTGGGCTCAAGCAATCCACCTGCTCTGGCCTCCTAAATTGCTAGGATTGCAGACATGAGCCACTGTGCCTGGACTCAGTGTCATTTTCATTTGCATTTTCCTGATAACATGATATTGAACATCTTTTCATATGTTTACTTGCCATCTGTACATCTCCTTTGGACAGGTATCTGTATAGGGCTTCTGCCCATTTTTTAATTGGGTTGTTCATTTGCTTATTGTTGAGTTTTAAGAGTTCTTTGTATATTTTGGACAATAGTGGGGTTTTTTTAATCGGATGTGTCTTTTGCAAATATTTTCTCCTGGGCTTCTTATTCTCTTGACATTATCTCTTGAAAGAGTTTTTAATTTTAATGAAATTCACCTTATCAATTACTTCTTTAATGGGTCATGTCTTTGGTTGAATCTAAAAAGTCAGTGTCATACCAAAGGTCATCTAAATTTTCTCCTATGTTATCTTCTAGGAGTTCTATAGTTTTGCACTTTAAAGTAAATTATCCATCTTGAGTTAATTTTTGTAAAGGATATAAAACCTCGGTCTAGATTAATTTTTATCCATGTAGGTGTCCAGTTGCTCCAGCATCATTTGTTATAAAGACTGTCTTTATATTGTATTACAGGATATTTAATTTAGGATATTAAACTAAGAATCCTAACAGCTCCATTGTCTTGCCTTTGCTCCTTTTGACTATATTTATGTGGGTCTATTTCTGGGCTTTCTATTCTTGCCCATGATCTATTTGTCTATCCTTTGACAATAAGTTTCTCACCATAAGTATGTTGTTAGCTATAAGTTTTTGTAGCTGTGGTGTGTGTGTGTGTGTGTGTGTGTGTGTGTGTGTGTGTGTGTTTGAGACAAGGGTCTCACTCTGTCACCCACATTAGAGAGCAGTGGTATGATCTCTGCTCACAGCAACCTCCACCTCCCAGGCTCAACTGATCCCGAGTGGGTGGGACTACAAGCACACGCCACCACACCTGGCTTATAGCTGTTCTTTATCAAGTTGTAGATGTTCCCCCTTATTCCTCATTTGCTAAGAGCTTTTATCATGAATTGATGATAGATTTTGTCACTTTTTTTTGCATCTATTGATATGATCTTGTGATTTTTCCCCTTTTATCTGTTGTGATGAGTTACATTAATTGATTTTCAAGTGTTGAACCAACCTTGCATACCTGAGATAAATCCCACTTGAACATTGTTAGACTCAATTTGCTAATTTTTTAATGAGTAATATTTTCTTGGCAAAGTTTTTTCAGAAATTGTTAAAAATGTAATTAAGCCATATGAATCTAGTCCTATCATTCTAGTCCTATAAATTCTAATTAAGATATCTTGGTGGTTATATGTGGTATGTTTACACTACTAATATTCACATGTAAAGCCATTACACAAATAAATAATTAATGTTAAAATTCAAATGGTTTGTCTTATTTCACCACAGGGTGAAGATTAGAAAATTGTGAAGTCTGCATTTAAGTCCACATTAGTTGTATTTTAACACTATCCCAAATTTCATACAGGAGAATGGTTTATTATAAAAGACTATGTAAAATTTAGACAAAAAGTTTGTCTATAAATTAAGAGAACAATCCACTTGAAAAATGAAAAGCAGAAGACAGCTAACTGATCACTAATGACACTTTGTTTAAAGTTAAAACAATCACATTGACTTGGCAGCAATAATGGCCTTTAATTTTCAAAAATAAATGTTTTGCACTAGTCTTACCGTTCATTATGCTGTTATAAGTCTGTAACATCCAGTATACAACCATAATTTGAAATCCAAACAAATCCTCAATACACCAAAACTCACACTTGAGTGTTCTACTTTAATATCCTAAGCAATATAGAATTACATACACGATAACAAGAGAAAACACTCCTTTAGCCCTGCCTTAAATTAAGAGAAGACACACAAAGTACATGTGTTACATTTCAATTATGTCGAAGGACAATACAAATCTGTTGGTTAGGTATATCTCTGTTCACAGAATAATACCTGATCTACCTTCTTTCCCAACTATTTTATTTTAAAACCTTAATGTTGTTAGTGTCAGGAAATGGAATAAATAGTGCCTATTCACAAATCAATTGCATCCAGTTTTACAATATGTAAAAGACCCTTATAATTACCTTTTGTTGAATTGGTATACCATAGTCCACTGTAAAACTGAAGGAATGATGTGACAATCTTCAAGAATTTTACCTACAAAATGAATGTGCACACTTTGGCAAATTCTCTTAGCTTTAAAAGTTTACTTAAGGCCAGGCATGGTGGCTCACACCTGTAATCCCAGCATTTTGGGAGGCCGAGGTGGGAGGATCACGAGGTCAGGAGATCGAGACCATCCTGGCCAACATGGTGAAACCGTGTCTCTACTAAAAATACAAAAATTAGCTGGGCATGGTGGTGCACACCTGTAGTCCCAGCTACTCAGGAGGCTGGGGCAGGACAAACGCTTGAATCCAGGAGGCAGAGGTTGCAGTGAGCCAAGATTGTGCCACTGCACTCCAGCCTGGCAACAGAGCGAGACGCCATCTCAAAAAAAAAAAAATGGTTATTTAAAAATGGAATTCAGTAGATTAACTTCTAAATAATCATCTCAGATTTTGAATCTATAAAAATTCATCACATTGTTGTTGGGACAAATTGAGATAAGGCTACAATTTTTTCCAAGTTAATATATTGAGAAAATAGAACTGTACTTCTACAATAAGTCACTATCGTTTATTTTTTTAAAGCAAATCAGTGAAAGAAAAACAAAAACCTTTGGTTCAGTTATATATTTATGAGTGGAAAAAAATTATAATGTAAATCCCACTCCTTAAAAAACTTAGGTACAAATTACAGCACTACAGATAACCCTCCATTTGCTTCTTTTGTTTCATGAAGACCTTGGAGATTCAACTCATTTTAAGATACCTAAGTATGAGTCCTCCAGGGAAATATTACACAAACTGGAAGCATCTTGGAACTTTTAAGTATATTCCAAAACATATATTTTTATGCATGCTTTAAACAAACAGTATTTTTTAAAATAAGAGAATCTAAACAGAAAGTATGATGAGCACTAGCATTTAAGTTTTCTGACTTTAGCATTTAAGTAGTCTGACACAGCATTCATTAGTAACCAAGCGGCCCTAAACATGTACAATCTGAACCATGATTTGTTAAATATTACACCCTACTTCCCCAGAACATTTAGGCTGGTCATAAAGTTAGAAATGTGTAAGTAAGTACATAAGCATCATCAGTTATGGACAGCCTCTTGTATAAATTGCTGTTTAGCAATACACAAACTGCTTCAAAGATTTATGCTTATGGGTAGACATTCAATTATATCAATAAAATAGCATGTCCTGAAAATATGAGCACATTTTAAAACATACTAAGATGATTCTGTTAACCACAACAGTCCCACAGTATGACTGAATAATAACAAGAATCTACTTTAAAAGCAAAAAAAAAAAATTAATCGGCATAGTGAATGATTGATTCAACAGGGAACAGCTCCCAGGGAACAGACCAGTCACCTGATTGAAGACTCCTTCATATAAGCCATCAACATTCTTTATAACATAAATGACTGCACCCTCCATAAATGACAGCTCATCATCCTTGTCTTTTGTATAATCATACACTGCAATGATGTTCTCAATATAATTCTTTGGGGGCCTTGCAGTATCCTTATCTGCATATGAAACATTATACTGAACTATTGCAGCCTCCTCGTCTTCATAATCCACTGGAGTGGGTGGTGGTGGAGGTGGAAAGTCATCAAACATGAGAACATTATCTGGTGGTGTCGGTGGTGGAGGAGTTAAACTATCCAATAATAGGGGGTGAAGGTATAGGTACAGCTATGTGAATACTAACACTACTGCTTCTTCTGTTTTCTTGACTTCCCTTCCTCCACTACTTTCATTGTCTGCCTTGGTTTCTGATTTAATGAAGCTGACCTGCCTGGACTATGATGACTTCCAAACCTAGCAGGATGCATCATATAGTCATTAGGAACAGTTGGGGGTTTAATGGGTTCCAGGGTTTTATAAGGAGTATTCTGTCCCAGGAATCCCTGGCCTCATACGGGAGAACTTGGTGGTTTTGGAAAGAAGGATTTGCTCTTGTTCTTGTTCTTGGCAGTGTGCCAATTCTTTTTTTTTTTTTTTTTTTTTTTTTTTTTTTTTTTTGAGACAGTGTTTTGCTCTGTCACCCAGGCTGGAGTGCAGTAGCACGATCTCAGCTCACTGTAACCTTCGCCTCCCGGGTTCAAGCAGTTCTCCTGCCTCAGCCTCCCGAGTAGCTGGGATTACAGGCACCCGCCACCACACCTGGCTAATTTTTTGTGTTTTTAGTAGAGACAGGGTTTCACCACGTTGGCTAGGCTGGTCGTGAACTCCTGACCTCAGGTGATCCACCCACCTTGGCCTCCCAAAGTGCTGGGATTACAGGCGTGAGCCACCGCGCCTGGCTGGCAGTGTGCCAATTCTTGCAGGCTGGTTATTTACATGCTTGGCACCATGGTTCACATCATTCAGAACTGTGTAGGCAATAGGTATCCAAACATACCTTATAAGACACTCCATATTTGCAGGCGCTATTATTTTGTGAATTCTTGATGTAATCTTATTTGTTGTCCAAATACCAATATCTCTTCGAGCTACTTTCTCTTTATTAATATCCATGGTCTGTGAGATATGATTGATGAAAGACTCCATTCTTCAAAGTTGAAAGGCTTGGATGTTCACCAGCTGGAGTACATTGTTAGACACTGTAGTTTTTTGATAAGTGACACTAACTGGAGGTCCGGTTTTGTAGGCTTTGGTCTCTTCTAAAGCTTTTCTCTTGTCTTCACAGTAGTTCGCCACCTGGGTCAGGTTCTGGTAACTCTCTATCAGTGCCCTCTTGTGAGACAGGATCTCCTCTAGTAACATCTGCAGCTCTGCCATTTTCCACCCTTCTGTATCGGTTCCTCTTGCATTAAAGAAACAGAGGCAGAAAGTTCTACTGAGGCTCCCAGCACCTCATAGCCTGGATCCAAACCATCTTGCCACCTGGTATTGTCAATTTGTTAATATTTTGTTGAGGATTTTTGTATCTATGTTCATGAGAGATATATCTGTAGTTTTCTTGTAATGCCTTTGTCTGATTTTGGTAGTAAGATAATTATGGCCTCACAGAATGAGTAAAGAAGTACTACTTCTGCTTCTATTTCAAGAAGAGACTGTAAATAATTAATGTAATTTCTTCCTTAAATGTTTGGCAAAGTTACCAGTGAACCCATCTGGGCTTTCTGTTTTGGAAGGTTATTAACTATTGATTCAATTTATGTAGTAGACACAAGTCTATTCAGATCATCTATTTCTTCTTGCGTGAGTTTTGGCAGATAGTGTCTTTCAAGAAATTGGTCCATTTTTATCTAGGTTATCAAATTTCTGGATATAGAACTGTTCATAATATTCCTTTATCATCCATGTATTAATAATATCTATGGGATCTGCAGTCATGTACTCTTTTTCATTTCTGATATTAGTCATTTTTGTTCTCTCTCTATTTTTCTTAGCTTGGCTAGAGGCTTATTACTTTTGTTGACCTTTACAAAAAACTAGCTTTTTTGTAAAAACTGATTTTATTGACTTTCTCTATTGACTTCCTGTTTTCAATTTCATTGATTGCTGCTCAAATGTTTATTATTTCTTTTCTTCTGTTTACTTCGAATTTAATTTGCTCTTCCATTTCTAGTTTACTTAGGTGGAAGCTTAGATGATTGACTGTAGATTTTTCTTCTTTTCTAATATATTTATTTAATGCTATAAGTTTCCTTCTAAGCACTGCTTTCACTGCATCCCACAAATTTTGATAAGTTGTATTTTCCTTTCATTTAGTTCCAAATATTTTTTAATTTTTCTTGAGATTTCTTTTTTGACTTATGTGTTATTTCGAAGTGTTTAATCTCCAAGTATTTGGGGATTTTCCAGATATCTTTCTGTTATTGATTTCTAAGTTTAATTTCATTGTGGTCTGAGAGGAGATATTGTATGATTTTTATTCTTTTTAATTTGTTAAAAATTAAATGGGTCTGCCTTGGTGAATGTTCCATGGAATCTTGAGAAGAATCTATCTTCTCCTGTTATTGGATGAAGTAATCTACAGATACCAACTACATCCAGTTGATGGATGGTGCTGTTAAGTTCAACTATGTACTTACTGATTTTCTGTCTGCTGTATTTGTCCATTTCTGATACAGGGGTGTTAAAATCTCCAACTATAATAGTGGGTTCATCTATTTCTCCTTGCAATTCTATCAGTTTTCACTTTATGTATTTTGATGTCCTATTGTTAGGTGCATACATATTAAGGATTTTTATGTCTTCTTGGAATACTGACCCTTTTATCATTATGTAAGTTGGTTTCTTTTCTTTTCTTTCTTTCTTTTTTTTGAGACAAAGTCTTGCTCTGTGGGCCAGGCTGGAGAGCAGTGGCATGATCTCTCACTCTGCAACCTCTGCCTCCCAGGTTCAAGTGATTCTCCTGCCTCAGCCTCCCTAGTAGCTGGGATTACAGGCATGCACCACCATGCCCAGCTAAGTTTTTTATTTTTAGTAGAGACAGGGTTTCACCATGTTGGCCAGGCTGGTCTCGAACTCCTGACCTCAGGTGATCCACCGGCCTCAGCCTCCCAAAGTGCTGGGATTATAGGCATGAGCCACCACGCCCAGCCGGTTGATGGATTTTTTTTTTCCTCTTAGTACTTTTAAGTATTTTACTCCATTCTCTTCTTGTTTGCATGGTTACTGTGGAGAGGTCATATGTAATCCTTATCTTTGTTCCTCAAAAGGGAGATTATTGTTTCTCTGGCTCTTTTCAAATTTTTCTTTGTCTTCATCTGAAATTTGAATATAATATATCTAGTTGTAATTTTTTTTTTTGGCATTTATGCTGCTTGATGTTCTCTGAGCTTCCTGGATCTGTGCTTTGGTGTCTGACATTAATTTGGGGAAATTCTCAGTCTTTATTGCTTCAAATATTGCTTCTGTTCCTTTCTTATCCTTCTGATATTCCCATTTATGTATATGCTATACTTTTTGTAGTTGTCCCACAGTTTTGAATATTGTGTTCTGATTTTTCAGCCTTTTTTCTCTCTGCTTTTCAGTTTTACAAGTTCCTATTGCCATATCCTCTAGCTCAGAGATTCTTTCCTTAGCCATATCCAATCTCTAATGAGCCCATCAAAGGCATTCTTCATTTCTGTGACAGTCTTTTCATATCTCTAGCATTTTTTTAGAATATCCATCTCTCTGTTTATGTTATTTGTCTATTCCATGTTGTCTACTTTTATCATTAAAACCCTTAGCTTATCAATTATAGTTTTTTTGGAAGAATTTGTATTATTTTAATTATTTTTATATACAGAAAACTCAACAGTGTACATTTAACTCACTTTGGTGGCAAGTTCTTTAGCCTTTGCCTTTTCCATATGAGCAATGTGAGCCACAGACTTGGGACCCAGGGCCTTGCCTCCCCAGTGACGGCAGATCTCATCAGATCTGTCATTGTAATTGGTCCTGATAGCTTCCACCAGCTTAGCCAAAGCCCCTTTGTTTTCCGAGTTAACCTGTGTGAAAGCAGCATTGGTGCAGGTCTTCCTGTGGACTAGACATCCCAGCCTTGCCTTCCTTTTGATAACGCAGTAAGGGACCTCCATTTTATGGCACAGGGCAGGCAGGAAGACAACCAGCTTGATGGGCTCGACATCCTGTGCAGTCACCACGGGCTGAGCCTTCTTGTTCTCCACCAAGGTGGTGACGGTGTTAACTCCTGCTCGAAGGACAGGTGGTCTCTTAGTGGGGATGCCCCCTTTGCCCGGAGCTTTCTTCTCAGCCAGGGCCAACAGCCTCTGCTGCTTCTCTTGCTTTGTCTCTGGGCCAGCTTAAACAGCTGAGTAACTGTTTGGCCTTCCAGGGCCTGGGTAAACTAGTTAATCGCAAGAGGCACTTTCAGCCGCTTATAGAGAATGGCTCTCTGCCCTCATATAGCGGGGCCATTTCACAAAACGAGTGAGCTCGCTTTCAGGCCGGATGTCCTGTCCAATGCCAAAATTCTTAGGCTTTTTCTCAAACAGGGATTCACCACTTTCTTGGCCTGCTGCTTCTTTACGACAGCGGAGGCCAGAGCCACCTTTTTGCCCTTGGCCTTCTTTTCAGCATCTTGGGTGGCAGGAGGAGAGAGCAATTATAGTTTTTTTAATTCCCAGTCAGATAATTCCAACATTCCTGTCATATCTGAGTCTGGTTCTGATGCTCATTCAGTCTCTTCAAACAGCATTTTTTGCCTTTTAGTATGCCTTTTAAGCTTTTGTTAAAGGTGAACATGGTGTACTGAGTTTTAAAAAAAAAAGTAAAGTAAATAGGATTTTAGTAATGCAGTGGTAAGGTGTCTGGGCGGAGGGGGAGGAAGTGTTCTATAGTCCTACGATTAGGTCTCAGTTTTTATTGTTGTTGTCTTTCTTTCTTTCTTTTTTTCTTTTTTGTTTTTGAGACAGAGTCTTGCTCTGTCACCCAGGCTGGAGTACAGTGGCGCAATCTCAGCTCACTGCAACCTCTGCCTCCCTGGTTCAAGCAATTCTCCTGCCTCAGCCTCCCAAGTGGCTGGGATTGTAGGCATGCACCACCATGCCTGTCTAATTTTTGTATTTTTAGTAGAGACGGGGTTTCACCACGTTGGCCAAGCTGGTCTCAAACTCCTGACCTCTGGTGATCCGCCCGCCTCAGCCTCCCAAAGTGCTAGGATTAGAGTTGTGAGCCACTGCACCCAGCCTGGTCTCAGTCTTTTGTTGAGCCTGTGCCCCTGCACTGTGAACTTCACAAGTGCTTTTCAGGTGTTTTTCCTCTTAGGTGAGACAAGATAGCTAGAGGAGGCTGGAGTTGGGTCTTTCACTTCCCCCAGGTAGGTTAGGCCGTGATAAAGCCCCAGCAAGTAGGGCTCTGGTAAAATAGTTTCTCCTGAGGCGGGCCTTGTTAGGAAGAATAAAACGCTCTGGTGTATTTCAAAATGGCTCCTTTTTCCCCTCCCCCTGCCAGAAGCACAATATTTATGATCTAATATGGTATGTCTAGTTGCAATGTTTTTGGCATTTATCTTGCTTGATTTTGAGCTTCCTGGATCTGTGGTTTGGTGTCTGACATTAATTTGGGGGAAATTCTCAGTCATTATTGCTTCAAATATTGTTCCTATTCCTTTATTATCCAATAACATTATCCGATATTTATTGTGAGGACCTGGTAGAGTTCCCAGAAGTAAAACTCACAAAAGTGTGCCCCCATCCCCACCTTGACTGGGTCTCCCTGGAATTTTTAACTCTGAGAGCTGCCCACACTGAGCCTCTATTAATTCATCAATTACAGTTCAGTTATCCTGTCACTGGTTCCGCAGAGGTTTCTGCTCCAGTAAGTTGTGATTCTGCTTCTGCCTGTCTGTCTCTCCAGTCTTTGAGGCAGCAGTTTGCCCTGTGATCTCACTCTCTGACAGATCTAAGAAGAGTTCTCAATTTTTCAGTTTGTTCAGCTTTTTACTTATTGTAAGGCCAATGTGGTAACTTCTATGCTTCTTACATGCCAGGTGGGAAACAAGAAGTCCTATCTAGGTTTTTTAAAAATTCACGCATCATATGTAATTTATCTAAAATCGACATATATTACTTATATAGTAAAGAAAAAGGCTCGTTTTTGCTTTTGTTTTTCCTGCTTGACATATGCAGTTTCTTCCTCAGTAAAGCTCAAGTCAAAGGCTTCTAAGGCTAGATTCTATATAAGGAGCAAACAGGATTTGGGAAATACTCTTCTACTATAGACGATGCTTTATCATAATGGCTTTTAAATTTGCATTTGTTGCCTCATGACCACAAAATGGCTGTTGTGATTTCAGACATTATATCTCAATTCAAGGTACGAAGAGAGGAAAAGCAGCATAAGCCCCGTCTGTCCTTTTCACTAGGAAGACAGAAAATCCTCAACAAATCCTGCTTCAGTCTGGTTGACCAGACCTATGTTTCAGGGATGCTCCCAGCTACAAGAGGCTGGGAAAAGAAGCCTCTGAATGGAAATGTGATGGGCAGGCAAGAAAGGAATTGAGAATGGCTGCTGGGTTAGGCAATCCAACAGAACTTTATAATATTTGAAAATGATATTAACCTTTCCTTCACATTATTGATTCATTCCTTCTGCACAGACAAGAATCAGACATTGACTAAGCTTATGAGTTTACTGTAACCCTGCTGACTCATAGTGTTTATTCAAAACCAATACCTTGATATTATCAACAGAGTCAGGACTGAGAGAAACTGTTTTTAATAAAACAATTTAAAGTTCTAGCAGGAGAAAACAGGGTTGTTTTAATCTCTACCAACCCCACTTTCCCACCTTATTAATTATACTTTTGGAAGATCTGGATAAGCCTACTCAATCTTCAAGTCTCATTAAATATTTCCTCTTTATTGAGTCCTTCCCTAGATCGTAGATCAGTTTAAGAACTCCCTGCTCTATGTTCTCATAGGCCTCTGTTCTTCGCTTATCACAATACTAATGCTTTATTTCAATTCCTGATTAGAGTTCTGCCTACCTGACTAAAGAGCAAAGTTCATTGAAGTCAAGGATTGTCTTCCCTGTTCACTGCTGATATATAGTATAGACTGTCAATAAATGTTTATTGAATGAATGAATTATTGCATCCCCCTTCCTACACCACCAAAAACTTCAAGATATCTATTATCCTATAATTGTCACACAGGGTCAAATTAGGACATCGAAACCACTCAGAATAGTTAAAGCAGAGGGAATTTACTACACTGACTTGATAACACAGGAGATAAAAGATGCTGAGACTGGATCTCAGCATCTGAGACTACCTGAGAAGACTACCTGAGAATGGATGTTACCTCAGATGGGCAGAGCAACAGCAGGAAGCTCTTAGGACCCTTGGGTTGGAGGGACTATATGAAAAACTAATATTACTACAACCCCAAGGGGTCACAAATGTACAGCAGAAGTCCCAGTACAGTGTGGCTCACCTGGGTCCCCTATTTAGAGTCTCACAAGGTCAAAATCAAGATGTTGGCAGGGCTGCATTCCTTTCTGAAGGCTCTAGGTATGAATCTGCTTCCAAGCCCTTTCAGGTTGTTGGCAAATTCAGCTCCATGATAATGTAAGACTGTGGTCCCAGTTTCCTTTCTTTGGTGTCAAATAGGAGTGACTTTCAACCTCTAGAGGCTGCCCCCACATTCCTTGGTTCATGCCTCCCTTCATCTTCAGAGCCAGCAATGGCAGATCAAGTCTTTCTCATGCTTCCAATTTCCCGGACTTCCCCTCTGCCTTATCTCTCCTGCTGCCAGCCGGAGAACTCTCTCCTGTTTTAAGGGCTCATATGATTAGAGTGAGTCCACATGGCTAATTCACAATAATCTTTCCATCTCATAACCTTAATCACATCTACAAAGTCCCTTTTGCCAGGCAATGTGTGGACATCTTTGAGGAACCATTATTCTGGCTATAACAGCCTCCCATTAGTCAAACTCAGCTAGATTTCAGTTGGTACAAGGGGCTGAGAAACAGGCCTGCAGAGCAGGAGAAGAGTGAGGAATAGATCTGAGGACAAGCAGGCTCAGTATCACTACATTTTAAGATGACACCATGCTTTTTCTTCTCAAACTTCGACTGGCCTAACAGATAATTGGCCTGATTTCAACTTGTCAAAGATAATGAATTAATCCCAATTACTATAAAAACAAACAAACGAACAAAACGCACAGTGATGACATACCTGAAATTATATTAATTCAAATATAAGGCAATTGTCAGTTGGCTTCCATTATCTGCCCAACCCTGATTCTCAAACAAGGATCAGCGAAAATTATTATCTTCAGCAGAGGAATATGAAAATGAGGCCTAGGCCAGGGAGGGAAAATGCATACAATTCCAATATCAAGAAGTGCAGAGTTTGAAGTGAGTCCCTGAGTCCACAGTATATTCTTGGCCCAGTCTCTGGATTAAGCCATCGAGATGAGAGCCAACTAACCCAGAGATTCCTGGAATCATTTTTGCTGTCCCAGAAGACTCAGCCAGCCACAGGACCCAGAATTGTCCCCAGAAATATTTATGTCAATAAACTGCTGCCATATGATATCAAACTCCAGCAGGGACCAGGATAGACTGGATAGCAGAGTCAAACTCTTAAAATTATCCAGGGCAATCAATGAACAACTCTACCTTCTTGTAATGTTGCACCCTGAATAGTTTTATTAACCACAAAATAACAAGACTGCATTTTGTACTGCTTAAGTTTTTGGACCACACAAGTTTCAGAGATGGTATTTACAGTATTTCAAAACTCAAACGATCATTTTTGGTAATCATCCTCCAGCACTCAACTTGCTTCTCATTAACAAGCCTGCATGGCAGCAGTGCCTAAAAGGGTTACTTCAACATTGAATTTTGTGAAAGCAACAAAAGAACTGTTGACAATAACAGAACTAGTACATGGAATGCTAACACTACAGTCAAGCATAATGAATACTATAGATGACCAATGTTGCAAGGATTCTGTCAGAAACACTCATTCCCTTCTGAGTGAAAACCTTTAGTGAGGTTGATATGACTGAGAATAGGCTCTACTCTGGTCCACTTTACATTTTGTACTGTCCAAACTCTGCTATGCCTCTCATCTCTTGTCTCACTCAGATCTGCATGCAGTAGGATGTCACTTTCTTGCATCCTTGACCTTTAGCAGAAATTCTCAGTCTTTGGTTGTTTAAAATTCACCTTGCTGGGCGCAATGGCTCACATCTGTAATCCCAGCACTATGGGAGGGCAGATCATGAGATCAAGAGATTGAGACCATCCTGGCCAACATGGTGAAACCCCATCTCTACTAAAAATACAAAAATTAGCTGGGCATGGTGGCACGTGCCTGTAGTCCCAGCTACTCAGGTGCCTGAGGCAGGAGAATTGCTTGAACCCAGGAAGCGGAGGTTGCAGTGAGCCAAGATTGCACCACTGCACTCCAGCCTGGCGACAGAGCAAGACTCTATCTCAAAAATAAATAAATAAATAAATAAAATTCACCTTAAGAACAGTTCTTTTTTTTTTTTTTTTTTTTTTTTTTGAGACAGAGTCTTGCTCTGTCGCCCAGGCTGGAGTGCAGTGGCGTGATCTCGGCTCACTGCAAGCTCCATCTCCCGGGTTCATGCCATTCTCCTGCCTCAGCCTCCCAAGTAGCTGGGACTACAGGCACCTGCCACCACACCCGGCTAATTTTTTGTATTTTTTTTTTTAGTAGAGATGGGGTTTCACCACGTGAACCAGGATGGTCTCAATCTCCTGACCTCATGATCCGCCTGCCTCGGCCTCCCAAAGTGCTGGGATTACAGGCGTAAGCCACTGCGCCCGGCCAAGAATAGTTCTTAAAGAAGTTTATTCCTTTTAATACACCCTACAAATGCAGACTCCTGTTACCAAGTGCCCTGGAAATGAGGCTTCTCTCTCTTCTCATGGCCCAGGAGCTTTCTCCTCTCTCTCATATGAACTCTGTGTTCTCTCTCCAGTGGTCTATAAAAAGATGCTCTCAGTTCCACTCTTTTGTGTTGCATATACTGTCAGCCACCAAAGAAAGGGTTAACTTCTGCTTTGATAGAAAGAGAAATTTTCTGATTGAGGTCTGAGTTGAAAACCAGTGCTTCTTAGGGCAGGAACCTGTGTTACATGATCTTTGAAGTTTAACACTTCAACATTTTTCCTGGCTGCTAAAGCTTGAGCTGTTTTTTAAATTTTATTTTAAAGTATACATACAGTAATATTTACTCTCTTTGCTATACAGTTTTTTTAGTTTTGACAAGTAAATAGAGTGTATAAACCACCATCACAATCAACATTCAAAACAGTTCTGTTGGCCGAGCGTGGTGGCTCGCACCTGTAATCCCAGCACCTTGGGAGGCCAAGGCAGGCGGATCACCTGAGGTCAGAAGTTTGAGACCAGCCTGGCCAACATGGAGAAACCCTGTCTCTACTAAAAATACAAAAAATATCCAGGCGTGGTGGTGGGTACCTGTAATCCCGGCTACTTGGGAGGCTGAGGCAGGAGAATCACTTGAATCCAGGAGGTAGAGGTTACAGTGAGCTGAGATTGTGCCACTACACTCCAGCCTAGGTGACACAGTGAGACTCTGTCTTAAAAAAACAAAACAAAACAAAAACAGTTCTGTCATCCCAAAAATCTTCTTGAGGCTGCTCCTTCATAATCAACCTTAACTCCAGCAACCATGGATCTGTTCTTGATTCCTGTAGTTTTGCCTTTCCAAGGATGTTATAGAAATGAAATCATACAGTGATATATGAAAGATACAGCCTTTTGAGTCTTTCTTTCACTAAGCATAATACATCAGAGATTCATTCATGTTGTTGTATATATCAATAGTTGGTTCGTTTTTTATCACTGAATAGTATTCTATTGTGTGGGGCATTAGTTTCTTATGGCTGCTATAAGAAATTACCACATTGATAGCTTAAAGCAACAGAAATTTATTCTCTCACAGTTCTGGAGGCCAGAAGTCCAAAATCAGTATTACTGGACTAAAATCAAGGTGTTGGCAGGGCCTCTAGAAATTTTAGGGGCTAATCTGTTACTTGCCAGCTACTGGTGGCTGCCAGCATTCCTTGGCTTATGGCCACATCACTCCAATCTTTGCCTCTCTGGTCATAGTGCCTCCTCTTCTGTCTGTCTAGAGTCAAATCTCCCCTTAACTTTCATTTATAAGGATACATGAAATCTCCCCATGCCAGGATCCTTAACTTAATCACATTTGCAGTCTTTTTTTCTTTTTCTTTACCATATAAGGTAACATTCACAGGTTCCAGGTATCAGGACATGATATTATCTGAAGGGTCATTATTCAGCCTTCCACATGGATATACCAGAGATTATTTATTCATTCACCCCCTGAAGGACATTTGGGTTGTTTCCAGGTTGGGATAATTATGAATAAAGCTGCTATAAGTATTTACATAAAGGTGTTTGTTTTAAGTTTTCATTTCTCTTGGGTAAATACCTGAGAGTGAGACTGCTGGGACAAATAGTAGCATAGTTCAACTTTATAAGAAACTGTCAAACTGATTCCAAAGTGGCTGTACCATTTTGCAATTTCACCAGCAGTATTTGAGAGGTCCAGTTCCTCCACATCCTTGTCAACAGTTGATTGTCAGTTTTTCTGATTGTAGCCATTCTGCTAAGTATGTAGTGGTATTTCCCTGTGGTTTTAATTTGCATTTCCCTAATGACTGGTAAGGTTGAGCATTTTTATTCTGTGTTGAAATTTTAATGTTGCATCATTTCATTCCCTCTCTCACTTGGCTTTGTTTTGTCTTAGCTCTCCAAATGTGCTTTAGTAATTGTTTAGAATTAACTGCTTAATAGGTAAAAATCTTATAATTATTAGCTTCTCATGAAGTTAAAACTGCTGAGTAACTTTCAACGTAAAGGAAAATTCTTTTTTTTTTAACCTTGCATCTCCAGCTCAAAGGAAGGAATTCTGTCAAGATGAGTCATCATGATATTCACAAAATATACCCAAGGTGCATGGTTAGCATGAGGTGATTAGTAAGATTGGTTAAGAGTATGTCTATAATGTACATGTGTTCTTTTTCATCTTTATGCACCTTTTTGGATTAATACCCTATGTTTACCAAAATAATTCGGGAATCTTCCCTTCAAAAATCTGGTTGGAATATAATATTTCTAACTCAGTTTAAGTCCATATAATTAGGTCTTTAGGGCATGCATGGGCCTGAAGTCCAACAAACCAGATTTGCTTAGAAGCAATTTTCTTAACCAATGAAATACTGCCTCTGAAGCTGCCAGAAACTCTGAATATCATCAGGTCTGCTGAGGCACCTGGAGAGTAATAAACCATTTGAATCAGAATCCACCTACTATTGAATGCCAAAACTCTCTCAGGGTAGTTGGTGCATAAAATATGCCTCCATGTTTCCAATAGCTCCAGGATAAATGTCCTGTGCCAAAGAAATAGAACAAGTAAGGCAAAAACCTCAGGAGGCTTGGAAGATAGGAGAAGTGACAATCTTAGCATAAAGGACTCAAGTATAGACTATTATTCTTTTAAAAAATATTATTAGGATATTTTTATTAACAAAAATAGTAGCAGAAATGGTGTACCAGTACACTTGTGGCATATATGTTAATAAAAACTAGTAACTATCTTTTATGGCATGTTTATACTATTATGCCAGACCCTATTATAAGTAGTTGACATAAATTAATTCATTTAATCCTTACAGCTAACCCAAGAGTAGATACTATTTTTACCCCCATTTATGGATGAATAAACCAAAAAACAAAGAGTTGAAATGATTTTTCCAAGGTCCCAGTGGAGCATCACACAGAGGCAGACAGACCCCACCAAGGCAGACAGACCCCACCAAGGCAGATGGCGACTGCTCTCCGGGAACTGTTACTGCATCTCCTACACCCAACCAATGACCAGCCTGATTATGGAGCTTTTCAAAAATCTGGTTCTTAGGCCCCGCCCCCAGGATTCTGGTTCAGTCAGTCTGAATTCTGCATCACTTTTGTAGATTACCCTGGTGATTCTGAGCATTAGCTGGGTTGCCAACATCAGTTTGGTTTCCCATTGGTGATTTGGCAATGTCTTTTTGCTGGTGGATCATTATTAAGTTCCTTCAGACCACACAATACTCCACATCATAGGTAATGGGGCAGGTTACTACTTTTAGAATTTCCAATACAATGAGTAAAAGTCAGAATTAGTATTTTACTTACATATGATACTTCTCGTACCTGAGCTCATCTTCCATTAAAACATATTTTAGCCAGGTGCTGTGGCTCACCCCCATAATTCCAGCACTTTGGGAGGCCAAGGCAGGAAAGTCACTTGAGGCCAGAAGTTCAAGACCAGCCTGGACAACATAGCAAGACTCCATCTCTACAAAAAATTTAAAAATTAGACAGGCATGGTAGTTCATGCCTGTAGTCCCAGCCACTCAGGAGGCTGAGGTGAGAGGACCACTTGAGCCCAGGAGTCCAAAGCTGCAGCAAGCTATGACAGCACCACTGCACTCCAGCCTGGACAACAGAGTGAGACCCTGTCTCTTTAAAAAACAAAAACAAGCAAAACAAAACATTTTAATTGTTATGCATAGTATATATGTGCATTTTTGTTAAATTAAGACTTATAATCTCATAATGATCATGATTTCCCCCAAATGCTGATGATGACCAAATTTCTATTTCTGTCCCAGACCTTGAACCCCCAGCCTAAAAATCATATTGCATATTGGATGTTTCTTCCTGGAAGAATGTCAAACTGAACAAGTCTGAAACTGATCTTTGTGCATCACACCCCAGCCAAACCTGTTACTTCTCCTACATTCCCTTTCTTGGTGATTGGCTTGTCCACCCACTCAGCCACACCAGCCAAAATGCTGGGAGTCATTTGGATTCCACTGCCTCCCCCACTTCCCATGACCCAACAGTCCACCTGCTTCCCACGGCCTCCGTTTCCTGCTGCCACTGCACCAGTTCACGCCACTTCTTGGAGGACATCGCGGGGTCTATCTCCCAGCTCCCTGTCTTGGGCTGCACTGCTTCCAGAGTGCTTGCTTTCTTTTCTTTCTTCCTCTTTGTTCTTTTGCTTTTGGGTCCAAGCTTCACTTTTTAAAAATGACATAATCTGTTTCAAATATACAATTGAGTACAGAGAATAATAAACAATTGTGTTCTACTAGTTTTATCAACTTCTCAACATTATCATGTCATGTTTGCCAATTTATTTAAAGAAATATATATAAATTTATGTATTTAATGTATATTTCAACTGCCAGAGGTCACTGGTTTGAATCCAGCTCCACTACTTACTTACTACATATGTATTAATATGTATTATATAAAAATATAGGTATTGAAACCCACCTTGACTAGCTCGTCCCCTAGTCCCTGAGTCCCCCTTTCCCAGGGCATTCTCATGAATTTGCTATTATCAATCTCACGTATGTTAATATTTTCTGTAGACATTTATATGTTCATAAACAATTCAAAGTGCTGCTTTGTAGGTTTTTAAACTTTACTAAAATAACGTCATACTGTATATATTCTCTGCAGCCTGCTTCCTTCACTCAATTTTGTTTTTTCTTCTTTTTGCCACATGTTGCCCTAATTCATTCATGTTAACTACCATATGGTATTCTACTATGGCTCTATACTACAATCTATTTATTTATTCTCTGTGGAAGAACATTTAGGGTTTTTTGCTAATACAAACAGTGGAGCATTGCTGTTTTTGAACAGATGTTTGAGAGTTTCTCCAGGCTAAATTCTCAGGAACGGGATTACTTTCCTGGTCTCCCGAGACAGAGACAAATAGTTTCCTGCCTCCTTTTCTCTAATCCGCACTGCCGCCAGAACAATTTTGCTGAAATGCCCATCTGATCCTGTCACTCTCCTGCTTAAGTGCCTTTCATGAAACAAACCTGCCATTCCTCAATAGGACACAGGGGGCCTGTGCTCTGGGCCCTGCTGCTTCTGCAGCCTTCTCTCCCCTCTCCACCCCACCCGTCACCCAGTGCTCCACCAATTGCTCCCTGCATCCCTAACAGACCCCAGGGGTCCTGTCTCCCAAACCCTTGCGCCATCTTCTCTCTTTCCAGGACTGCCCTACCCTCACTCATCTCCTCCAGCCTTCATACCAGGAAATACCTAATTTACAGGGTGGGATCTTGCTCTGTTGTCCAGGCTGGAGTGCAACGGCGCAATAACAGCTCATTGCAGCCTTGACCTCCCAGACTCAGGTGATCCTCCCACCTCAGCCTCCTAAGTAGCTGGGACCACAAGTGTAGGCCATGACACCTGGCTAATTTTTAAAATTATTTGTAGAGACAGCGTCTCCTATGTTGCCCAGACTGGTCTCCAACTCCTGGACTCAAGCACTAATTGTTTTTTGAGAGTCATGTTCTCACGGACTTTTCCTCAACTGCTAGAGGTCACTGGTTTGAATCCAGCTCTACTACTTACTAACTCAGGCACATCTTTAAACTTCTCTGAGCTCAGTTTCTTCATCAGTAAAATGAGGAAAATAATAGCACTCACCACATATGCCTGTCATATGGGTTGAATTTGATTATCAATACTTTGATTATTGAATTTGATTGTTGATATAGAGCACTTTATATAGTGCTTGACAATAAATGTTAGCTCTTGTCTATTCATTCATGAAAGCATTTTATTAGAATTATAATTTTTTGCTGTTGTTAGCTATTTTTTTACATATTTCTCTCCCTCTACTAGCAATAAGTCTTTCAAACTCTAGAACCATGTTTCATTCACTTTATCAACAGCACAGTCTCTGGCATAGAAAAGGCACATGGTAGATGTTGAGTGAATAAATGAATGGTTCTTGGGGCTCTCAGAACTGCTAGTTTATTATTATTTATTTATTTGTTTGTTTTTGAGATGGAGTCTCACTCTGTCGCCCGGGCTGGAATGCAGTGGTGCGATCACGGCTCACTGCAACCTCTGCCTCCTGGGTTCAAGCTATTCTCCTGCCTCAGCCTCCTGAGTAGCTGGGATTACAGGCGTGCGCGACCACACCCAGCTAATTTTTGTCTTTTTAGTAGAGACAGGGTTTTGCCATGTTGACCAGACTGGTCTCAAACTCCTGACTCCAGGTGATCCACCTGCCTTGGCCTCCCCAAGTGCTGGGAGAACAGGCGTGAGCCACCATGCCTGGGCTGAACGGCTAGTTTTTTTTTGTTTTTGTTTTTTTTAAGGATTTAATATTTTCTTATAGATGGTATCACATTTCCACAGAAAAATGCAACTTCTAGTGACACTATTTTTGTTTCCCTTTTACCAGCAAAGCTTTCTTACAGTAGTTGTATTTCTTTAGGTTGATAATGATTTCTGCAAGCCTATTAGTAAATAGTGTTAGAAGTATTTACTTTGCCACTTGGTTGTTGCCTACAGAAAAGATATACTTAAAAACAAACAAAAAGGCCCAGCGTGGTGGCTCACACCTGTAATCCCAGCACTTTGGGAGGCCGAGGCGGGCAGATTGCCTGAGCTCAGCAGTTCGAGACCAGCCTGGGCAACACAGTGAAATCCTGTCTCTACTAAAATACAAAAAAATCAGCCAAGCGGCATGCACCTGTAATCCCAGTTACTCAGGAGGCTGAGGCAGGAGAATCGTTTGAATCTGGGAGGCGGAGATTGCAGTGAGCCAAAATTGTACCACTGCACCCCAGCCTGGGTGACAGAGCAAGACTCTGTCTTCAAAAAAAAAAAAGCTTTACGGCTGATATGGTTTTGTTGCCTACTTACAACCTTACTGAGGTATAAATTCATACCTAGAATTGTAATGAAAAGACAGGGGCAATTTCTGAAAACTGAAGGTCTCTTAATGTAGATTTACCAGTAGAAAAAGCAAATAGAAATGCTTCTGACCTAGAGGGAGAGTAATTGGAAAGGAGAGATGACAATAGAAAGATGACATTCTTTTAGCCTTCCTCCTCTGTCTCAATCTTCCTCAGTACCTGGAAACCAGGGACCAAACCCCCAGACTGGGTCTTGCAGGGCTCCTCAAACATTCTGCACCATCAACCAGACTGGATTCTCCCCTTAGCTCCTGCCCAGGTACCCTGCCCTGTCACACTGCTGTCTCCCTGCAGCGCAGTGGCCCTCTCTGAACCCTGAAACAACTGCAGCTAGCTTCCCTTCTCAAGCTCTCTGCATCCCCCACTCCCACCCCCAGCGCAGGACTGCCTAACAGCAACAGCTCTCCTGAAGCAGATGCCACTCTGCACTGGGTTTTCTGGGACTAATGATACCCAAACATGCTTGAGCGTGCTGGCTGTTTGGGCATTGCACCCTGGATCACTATACTCTTGCCAAGCCAGCCCCTGAGGCAGGAGTGGTGTCCCAGTAGGGAACTACTCCTAGTTTCCAGGACCATGCTGAAGCTCAGCTTCCCCTCCCCGCTGGCCCCAGGCAGCCAAATCTCAGCACCTTCAAGCCTGGATACCATCCAGTTCCCACCACTGTCACTTCTTATCTGTCACACTTTTTCTGTTTTCTCCTTTCTTGCCTTTTTTTTTGAACTGAGTTCCCTCTGTTTCTGCCTCCATTCCCTTACTCCAAAGGAATAAGGAACAGATATATAGATATATAGATACATAGATATAGATATAGATATATCTGTTTTAAATAAAAACCCATCAAAACAATACAAATACCTTAGATAGCTTATAAATTAGTTCTTTTTTAGCTCCACAAATAACATACCAGTTTTATAGTTAATATTATTCAAATTGACCCACATACATTTCTGTTTCTTTCCTTATGATTCCTTCTTATGTCTCAGACCTCTGATCTGGAGCTATATTTCATTTGTGTCGATGATATCCTTTAGAATTCCCTTTGGTACAGGACTCTTGGTGGTAAGCTCATATAGTTTTTGTTTATATGAAAATGTATTTTTTCCTTCATTCTTGAAAAATCATTTCACAAGATATGCAATTTTAGATCGACAGTTATTTTTTCTGCTGAGAATTTAGCCATCAGTCATCCCTTATAAGTAATCTGTCCTTCGTTCTGGGTGCTTTTCATATCTCCTCTCTTATTGTTGCTCCACAATTTCACTGGTGGAAAGTCACACCCTATGATGTGGATTTCTTTTTATTGATGCTACTTGGGATATATCAGAAAACTTGAATTTGAGGATTGGTGTTTTTCATCACTTCTGGAAAATTCTCAGCCATTAACTTTTCAAATATTGGCTCAGCTTTATTTCCTCTCTTCTTTCCTTTTGGAACTCCCATTAGGCATATGTTAGATCTTTTCACTTTACGTTTCTTACCATCTCTTTCGTATTTTCCGTATTCCTGTCTTTAATTGCTGCCCCCTGCTTAATTTTTTCAGCTCCAGCTTCCAATTTCTCTTTTGCAGTATGAAGTTGAATTTTTAATTTCATTTTTTTATTTCTAGAAGTTTTAATTTCTTTAAATGTTTTAAGTAAGAATGTAATAGAATAGAGCAGGATAGAATAGGATCCATATCTGATAATCCCAATATGTGAAATATTTACAGATTTGGTGCTATAGTCTGTTGTTTCTGCTGGCTCTTGATCATGGTGCTTTGCTTCCTGTGTTTTGTTTTGTTTTGTTGTAATTTTGTTTGTTTTACAATACATTTATATTACTTGGAATCTCTTCAGTGGGAATTCTTTCAGATTTGGGTTAAAAGTAGGTTTCTTGAAAGAATATTTATATTTGCTTCTTCCAGATACTTCATTCACTTAGTAGCCAGGATCACTTTTAAAAATTGACTTGAGGTTTTCAGGACATGTAGGTGGTATTAATTTAGGCTGAAAAGGCCAGGCGCAGTGGCTCATGTCTGTAATCCCAGCACTTTCGGAGGCCGAGTTGGGCAGATCACTTGAGGTCAGGAGTTCGAGACCAGCCTGGCCAACATGGTGAAACCCCATCTCTACCAAAAACATAAAAAATTAGCCAGGTGTGGTGGCACATGCCTGTAATCCCAGCTACTTGGGAGGCTGAGGCAGGAAAATCGCTTGAACCTGGGAGGCAGAGGTTGCAGTGAGCCAAGATCATGCCACTGCACTCCAGCCTGGGCGACAGAGCGAGACTCCATCTCAAAAAAAAATAAAAATAAAAATAATTTAGCCTGAAAAATCACATGAAGATTGGCTTGTGGATGTGAATTCTCAGGGAGAAATTTTTTTCCCCTTCCATCTAGCATCAAGCTGGTGTGAACGCCAAAAATCTGAGACAGGTCTCAGTTAATTTAGAAAGTTTATTTTGCCAAGGTGGAGGACACGTGCCCGTGACACAGCCTCAGACATGTGCCCAAGGAGGTCAGAGCACAGTTTGGTTTTATGCATTTTGGGGAGATATGAGACATCAATCAACATATGCAAGATGAACATTGGATTGGTCTAGAAAGGCGGGACAACTCAAAGCAAAGGCAGGAAGACTCGAAGCTGGGAGGGGGCTTCCAGGTCATAGGTAAATAAGGGACAAATAGTTGCATTCTTTAGAGTTTCTGATTTGCCTCTCCAAAGGAGGCAATCAAATATGCATTTATGTCAGTGAGCACAGGGGTGACTTTCAATAGAATGGGAGGCAGGTTGGCCCTAAGCAGTTCCCAGCTTGACTTTTCCCTTTAGCTTAGCGATTTGGGGGCCCCAAGATTGATTCTCCTTTCATACTGGAGACCGACAAGGTTTTTTATTGTCCCCTTTTGTGAGGCAGGTATGTCTAGTTCGCCCTTAACCTAAAAATATAGGTTTGTTTTTTTTTTTTTGCCCAACATTTTTGCAAGCACTCCCATTAGACTCCCCACTTTTATTGGGCCCTGGGTTTCATCTCCTGTCTCGTGTCTGTGTGGTTGTCAAATCTGAAGCTTATTGTCACCAGGATTCAGCAGTTACCCTTGAGATGAAAACTGCTCTACTTGCCTCTCTGATTCTCACTTTCCCTTTGTTTTTGACTTCAGAAATTCCTTACAGTCTTGCCAGCTCAGCAATGCATTGAAAAATGTTTCATATTTTATCCAGTATTTGTGGTTGTTCTCATATGAGTGTTGTTCAGGCTATCTAATCAACCATGCTGTCAGAATAGAAGTCCTCATTTCTTACTTATTTTTCCCACTTTAAAAATGTTTTATTATATATTGCAGGTAGCTATTTTATTTGTCAGAATCTAATGTGTTCAGTGTAGGGTTGCCAGATTTAGTAAATAAAAATATGATATACCTAGTTAAAACTGAATTTCAGAGAAATAATGAATTTTTTAGGATAAGTCCCATTTAATATTTAAGACATACTAAAAAATTATTTGTTATTTAGCCAAAGTTCAGGCTTAAGTGGACACCCTATATTTTGCCCTAGTTCTGAGTCTAATCTAAGGTAAGTGATAAAAATTATTTGGACCAAGAGATAGTTACCCCTTTAGGGGAAGTACATACTATGTGATTATTTGCAGCATTATCTACACAATTGCTCTAACATAAAAACAAATGTAAATCTTTAATCACAAAAGTAATACATGTATGGTAAAAAAATGTAAATAAAATGTCCACATTTCTTTTTAAAAGTTGCCCATTTTTTATGAGTACTGCTAAAATCTAATATTCTTAAAAAATCAAACTCAGACCTGGTAAACAATGAAATAGTTAATTTTATCTCTAATAGTTGGGTAAAGCATAGCTAACAATTGCTAAAACACCTCATGTGCCATATCCTAGCTAATGACATAGCAAGTAATTTATTTAGAATAAGTAAAGACAATAAATGCTAAATTCTAAAATACACCCAACACTATTTTACTGCAAGAGCAGTTACTACAGCCTATACTTCCATATGTGTGAGCACAGATTGAGTTGTTCAGCAAAGTTAACCAAACAAGTCAGCTCTAATAATGTTACTGGCAGCTGGTCACAACCTCAAATGATTTGTGATCTAACTCAACCATGAGTAGTCATTGATGAGGCATTATTCAGAACAGATAAATTGAAAAGATAGTTTTAGGTTGGGCACTGGTTCATGCCTATAATTGCAGCACTTTGGGAGGCCGAGGCAGGAGGATCACTTGAAGTCTGGAGTTAGAGACCAGCCTGGCCAACAGGGTGAAACCCTGTCTCTACTAAAAATACAAAAATTAACCAAGTGTGGTGGTGGGCGCTTGTAGTCCCAGCTACTTAGGAGGCTGAGGCAGCAGAATCGCTTGAACCTAGGAGGCAGAGGTTGCAGTGAGCCGAGATTGCACCACTGCATTCCAGCCTGGGCTACAGAATGAGACTCCATCTCAAAAAAAAAAGAAAAGAAAAGAAAAGAAAAGAAATAGTTTTAATCACTCACGGTTATTGACTAGCAATAAAATGAAGTCATAAAATGACGAAGTCATAAAATGACAAGGTCATAGCAATGTGAAATATAACTCGGAGAAAGAGAAATAGGAAACAGAAATTTTTCAAAGCCACGAAACATAACTTGAGAAATTTGGCTTATGACCTGCACTGATAGTCTACCTACCTCTAGAGAGGTATCGCCAGTAAATATTCAGTACTTGTATTCAATACATGGTATTAAATACAGAATAATTGAGAACAAAGTATGTATCATACAGTCCCACCTAAGGAATTTATCACATCTTGAAAGCTTTGAAGACTTTGTTTAAGTTCCTTGATCTTAAAGTGTCTTAATTACAGATAGTATTTGCTTTTATTCATTACATTAGAGTTTCTGACCTACTCATTTCTGACATATCATAATTACCTTATTCTCATAAAATATCTGTGACTGTATTACTCTCCTACCCTTTACACCTGTACCTGTGTTCACGGAGCCTTACATTGCTCATACAGTATGAGCAATGATACTTGATTGTTACCCCAAACAGCTATAGAAAATATTTTTGATCCTTCTTCATTTTAAGAACAAAGGTATAATAACAACAGATATAAATGCCATCTCAACATGTTGTTGCCATCTCAACAACAGATATAAAAAAGCAACTATTTCAGGTACTTTAAGTTAGTAGTATTGAAGCTAATATAAGATATAAATACGGTTCTGATTTTTGTGGAAACTACCTATGAGGGTATTTGGGCATGGAGAGAAGGACAAAAAGTCTTGCATTCAGAATTGCTGTGTTTTAAAATGTGTCTAACAGTATGAAATTCTGCATTATGGCCGGATGTGGGCTCATGACTGTAGTCCCAGCACTTTGGGAGGCCGAGGCTAGCAGATCGCTTGAGCTGAGGAGTTCAAGACCAATCTGGGCAACATAGCAAGACCCCGTCTCTATGAAAAATTCAAAAAATTAACCGAGTGTGGTGATGGGCACCTGTGGTCCCAACTACTCTGGAGGCTGAGGTGGGAGGATCACTTGAGCCCAGGAGGTGGAGGCTGCAGGGAGCCAAGATCGTGCCACTGTGTACCAGATTGGGGCCTGGGTGACAGAGTGAGACCTCATCTCAAATATAAAACAAAACAAAACAAAAAGGCCAGGCACAGTGGCTCACGCCTGTAATCCCAACATTTTGGTAGGCTGAGGCAGGTTGATCACTTGAGGTCAGGAGTTCGAGACCATTCTGACCAACATGCCAAAATCCCATCTCTACTAAAAATACAAAAATTAGCCGGGCGTGGTGGTACCTGTAATCCCAGGTACTTGGGAGGCTGAGGCAGCAGAATTGCTTGAACCTGGGAGGCGGAGGTTCCAGTGAGTCAAGATCACGCCACTGCACTCTAGCCTGGGTGACAGAGTGAGACTCCGTCTCAAAAAAAAAAAAGAAGTAAAAAAACAAAAAAAAAAAAAAAAGAAAGAAAAAAGAAATTCTGCCTTAGGCCATTTAACTAATGAGAGTAACCCACTGTCAGTATATTTTTATTTTTACTTTTAACAGTTTCACTGATGTGAAATATAATGAACATACCATAAATTTCACCAAAGTATATAATGTAATTGTCTTTAATATATTCACAGAGTTGTGCAGCTATGACTATAGTCTAATTTTGGAACATTTTATCATCCCCAAAAGACACCCCATTAGCAGGCACTTCCCATTTCTCCTTCTCTCCAGCCTCTGGTAGCCACTGATCTACTTTTTGTCTCTATAGATTTGCCTAGTCTGGATATTTCACATAAATGGATCAAACAATATGTAACCTCCTGTGTTTTTCTTCTTTCACTTAGCATAATGTTTTCAAGGTTCATCCATGTTATAGTATTTATCAGTACTTCATTTTTAAAAAATTCTTTGCGGGTACATGGTAGGTGTATATATTTATTTATGGGGTACATGAGATACTTTGATGGAAGCATGCAATGTGTAGTAATCACATCATGATAAATGGGGTATCTGGCTGGGCGCAGTGGCTCATGCCTGTAATCCCAGCGCTTTGGGAGGCCGAGACGGGCAGATCACAAGGTCAAGAGATTGAGACTATCCTGGACAACATGGTGAAACCCCATCTCTACTAAAAATACAAAAATTAGCTGGGCATGGTGGTGCATGCCTGTAGTCCCAGCTACTTGGGAGGCTGAGGCAGGAGAATTGCTTGAACCAAGGAGGCGGAGGTTGCAGTGAGCCAAGATTTCCCCACTGCACTCCAGCCTGGCAACAGAGTGAAACTCCATCTCAGAAAAAAAAAAAAGGCGGGGGCAGCGGGGGGGTGGTTATCCATCCCCTGAAGCATTTATCCTTTGTGTTACAAACAATCCAACTATACTCAAGCGATCCCCCTGCCTCAGCCTCCTGAGTTGCTGAGACTACAGGCATACACCACCACTCTTGGCTAATTTTTTTAAAAATTATTTTTTGAAGAAACAAGGTCTAACTATATTGCCAGGCTGGTCTCAAACTCCTGGGCTCAAGCGATCCTTCTGCCTCAAACTCCCAAAGTGCTGAGATTACAGGCCTAAGCCACCACACCTAGCCTCTTTTAGTTTTTTGTTTTTTGTTTTTTGAGACAGAGTCATGCTCTGTCATCCAGGTTGGAGTTCAATGGCACGATCTCAGCTCCCTGCAACCTCTGCCTCCCGGGTTCAGGCAATTTTCCTGCCTCAGCCTCCTGAGTAGCTGGAATTACAGTCACGCACCACCACACCCAGCTAATTTTTGTATTTTTTTAATGAAGACGGCGTTTCACCATGTTGGCCAGACTGGTCTTGAACTCCTGACCTCAAGTGATCCACCTGTTTTGGTCTCCCAAAGTGCTGGGATTACAGGCAAGAGCCACCACACCCAGCCTCTTTTATTTTAAAATGTACAATTAAGTTATTATTGATTATAGTTACCCTGTTGTGCTATCAAATAGTAGGTCTTACTTATTCTTTTTGACTGGGGCCTGGGTGATAGGGAGAGACCTCATATCAAATTAAAAAAAAAAAAAAAGGCCAGGCATAGTGGCTCATGCCTGTATTTCCAGCACGTTGGGAGGCCAAGATGAGTGGATCACTTGAGGTCAGGAGTTTGACACCAGCCTGGTAGACACTGAGTACTTTTTGTACCCATTAACTATTCCTACTTCCCCCTAGCTGTCCCACTATCCTTCCCACCCTCTGGTAACCATCCTTCTATTCACTATCCATCAGTCCAGTTGTTTTAATTTTTAACTCCCATAAATAAATGAGAACATGTGATGTTTGTCTTTCTGTGCCTGGCTTATGTCCCTTAGATAATGATCTCCAGTTCATCCAGGTTGTTGCAAATAATAGGATCTCATTCTTTTTTAATGACTGAGTAGTGCTTTATTGTCTATATGTACCATATTTTCTCTATCCATTCATCTGGGTTTTTTTTTTTTTGGTTGTTTGTTTGTTTTGTTTTGTTTTGAGACAGAGTCTCCCTCTGTCGCCCAGGCTGGAGTGCAGTGGCACAGTCTTCGCTCACTGCAACCTCCACCTCCTGGGTTCAACTGATTCTCCTGCCTCAGCCTCCCAAGTAGCTGGGATTACAGGTGCCTGCCACCATGCCTAGCTAATTTTTGTCTTTTTAGTAGAGACGGGGTTTCACCATGTTGGCCAGGCTGGTCTTGAACTCCTAACCTCAGTGATCCGCCCACCTGGGCCTCCCAAAGTGCTGGGATTACAGGTGGGAGCCACCACACCTGGCCCATTCATCTGTTAATGGACACTTAGGTTGCTTCCAAATCTTGGCTATTATGAACAGTGCTGCAAAAAACATGGGAGTGCTGGTATTTCCTCAATATACTGATTTTCTTTCTCTTGGGTATATACCCAGCAGTGGGATTGCTGGATCATATGGTAGCTATATTTTTAGTTTTTTGAGGAACCTCCATACTGTTTTCTATAGTGGTTCTACTAACTTACATTCCCACCAAGAGTATACAAGGGTTTCCTTTTCTCCACATCCTCAGCAGCATAAATGCCATTTTAACTGGAGTGAAATGTTATCTTATTGTAGTTTTGATTTGTATTTCTCTGATGATCAGTGATGTTGAGCACCTTTTCATATGTCTGTTTGCCATTTGCATGTCTTCTTTTGAGAAATGTCTATTCAGATTTTTTCCTACAGAGTTGTTTGAGCTCCTTATATATTCTCGTCATTAATCCCTTGTCAGATGGGTAGTTTGCAAATATTTTCTCCCATTCAGTGGATTGACTCTTCACTTGGTTGATTGTTTCCTTTGCTGTGCAGAACCTTTTTAACTTAATGTAATCCCACTTGTTCATTTTTGCTTTGGTTGTCTGTACTTATAGAGTATTACTCAAGAAAATTTTTGCCCAGATCAATGTCCTGGAGAACCTCCCCAATATTTTCTTGTAATAGTTTCATAGTTTGAGCTCTTACATTTGAGTCTTTAACCCACTTTGATTTGATGTTTGTATGTGGCAAGAGATAGGGGTCTAGTTTCATTCTTCTGCATATGGATATCCAATTTTCCCAGCACTATTTATTGAAGAGACTGTCCTTTCCCCAATGTATGTTCTTGGCACCTTTGTCAAAAATTAGTTCACTGTAGGTGCATAGATTTGTTTCTGGGTTCTCTGTTCTGTTCCATTGGCCTACATGTCTGCTTTTATGCAAGTATTATGCAGTTTTGGTTACTGTAGCTCTGTAGCATAATCTGAAGTAAGGTAATGTGATTCCTCCAGTTTTGTTCTTTTTGCTTAGGATAGCTTTAGCTATTTTGGGTCTTTTGTGGTTCCACTTAAATTTTAGAATTTTTTTCTATTTCTGTGAAAAACATCATTGGTGTTTTGATAGGGATTGCATTGAGTCTTTAGATTGCTTTGGGTAGTATGGACCTTTTAACAATTTCAATTCTTCCAATCCATGAACATGGAATATCTTTCCATTTTTTTTAATGCCCTCTTCAAATTTTTCATCAATGTTTTATAGTTTTACAGTTTTAATTGTAGAGTTCCTTCACTTCTTTGGATAAGTTAATTCCCATGTATTTAATTTTATTTGTGGCTATTGTAAATGGGATTTTTTAAAATTTGTTTTTCAGATTGTTCACTGTTGGCATATAGAAATGTTACTGAATTTTGGCTGGGGGCAGTGGCTCATGCCTATAATCCCAGCACTTTGGGAGGCCAAAGCAGGTGGATCACCTGAGGTCAGGAGTTCAAGACCAGCCTGGCCAACATAGTGAAACCCCATCTCTACTAAAAATACAAAAATTAGCTGGGCATGGTGGTGCACACCTGTAATTCCAGCTACTCAGGAGGCTGAGGCAGGAAAATTGCTTAAACCCGGGAGGCAGAGGTCGCAGTTAGCCAAGATTACACCACTGCACTCCAGCCTGTGTGACAGAGCGAGACTCCATCTCAAAAAAAATTGCTACTGAATTTTGTATGCTGGTTTTGTATCCTGCAACTTTACTAAGTTTGTCAGTTCTGATAGTTTTTTTGGAGGAATCTAAATTTTTCAAATATAAGATCATATCATCTGAAAACCAGGATAATTTGATTTCTTCCTTTCCAATTTGGATGCCCTTTATTTTTTTCTCTTGCCTGATTGCTCTAGCTAGGACTTCTAGTACTTTGCTGAATAATGGTGCTGAAAGTGAGCATCTTTGTCATGTTCCAGATCTTGGAGGAAAGACTTTCCGTTTTCCCCATTCATTATGATAATAGCTGTGGGTCTGTTGTACTTGGCTTTTATTATGCTGAGGTATGTTCCTTCTATACCTAGTTTGTGGAGGATTTTTATCATGAAGCGATGCTGAATTTTATCATATGCTTTTTCAGCATCAGTTGAAATGAACATATGGTTTGTGTCCTTCATTCTACTGATGTGATGTATCACATTGATTGATTTGCATATGCTGAAACATCTTTGCATCCCTGGGATAAAGCTTGGCCATGATGAATGATCTTTCTAATGTGTTGTTAAATTCAGTTTGCTAGTATTTTGTTGAGGATTTTTGCATCAATATTAATCAGTGATATTGGCCTATAGAATTAGTGAGCTTGAAGTAGGCTATTTGAAAATGCAGTCAGAAGAGACAAAAGAAAAAAAGAATAAAAAATAATGAAGCATGCCTACAAGATTTGATATATCTATATATATAGATGTATATATATACATCTATATATATAGATGTATATATATACATCTATATATATAGATGTATATATATACATCTATATATATAGATGTATATATAGATGTATATATATAGATGTGTATATATATAGATGTGTATATATATATATATATATATAGAGAGAGAGAGAGAGAGAGAGAGAGAGAGAGTATGTGTGTGTAGTCTTGCTGTGTTGCCCAGGCTGATCTCAAACTCCTGGGCTCAAGCGATCCTCTTACCTCAGTCTCCCAAAGTGCCAGGATTACAGGCGTGAGCCACCACACCTGGCATAATTCATTCTTCTGCTTGATCAGTTCTGCTATTAAGAGACTGATGCATTCTTCAGTGTGTCAGTTGCATTTTTCAACTCTAGAATTTCTTCTTGTTTCTTTTTTATTATTTAAATCTCTTTGTTAAATTTATCTGATAGAATTCTGAATTCCTTCCCTGTGTTATCTTGAATTTCTTTGAATTTCCTCAAAACAGCTATTTTGAATTCTCTGTCTGAAAGGTCACATATGTCTGTTTCTCCAGGACTGGTCCTGGTGTCTTACTTAGTTTGTTTGGTGAGGTCATGTTTTCCTGGATGGTCTTGATGCTTGTGGATGTTCTTTGGTGTCTGGGCATTGAAGAGTTAGGTATTTATTGTAGTCTTCACAGTCTGGGCTTGTTTGTGCCTGTCTTTCTTGGAAAGGCTTTCCAGGTATTCAAAGGACTTAGGCCCCAAGCCCAATAATGCTGTGGTTCTTGCAGATTCATAAAGGTACTCTGTTGACGATCTTGGATAAGACCTGGAAGAATTCTCTGGATTACTAGGCAGAGGTTTTTGTTCTCTGCCCTTACTTTATCCCAAACAAATGGAGTCTCTTTTTCTGTGCTGAGCTGCCTGGAGCTCAGAGTGGGGTGACACAGGTACCACTGTGGCCACCACTGGGACTGCACTGGATCAGACCTGAAGCCAGCATAGCACTGGATCTCACCCAAGGTTCGATGTAACCACTACCTGGCTATTGCCTATGTTCGCTTAAGGCCCTAGGGATCTATAATCAGCAGGTGGAGAAGACAGACAGGTTTGTGTCTTTCCCTTTAGGGCAGGACCTCCTCCTGGCTCCAGGCAGGTCCAGAGATGTTACTATGGATTAGAGTCAAAAACCTTAGAAATCTACCTGGTGTTCCATTCTACTGTGGCTAAGCTGGCCCTCAAACTGCAAGACAAATTCTTCCTGCTCTTTCCTCCCCTTTCCACAGTCAAAGAAGCCTCTCCCAGTGGCCACCATCACCACCAGCCCTTGGGGAGTTCTGCCAAGCCACCACCAATGTTCACTTAAAAGTCTGAGGACTCTTCAGTCAGCTTGTGGTGAATGCTGCCAGGAAAGGGACTCATCCTGCAGAGCAATGGGCTCCCCTCTGGCCCAGGGCAGGTCCAGAAATGCCATCCAAGAGCCTAGGCCAGGACTTGGGGACCCCAAGGACCCAATGGTTGCTCCACCTGCCTTTGGGCAAGCTGATACCTAAGGTGTGAGACAAAGTCCCCTTTACCTTTCCCTCTGCTTTTCTCAAGCAGAAGGAGTCTTTCATCATAGCTATGACAGCAGGGAATGTGCTGAGCCTCACCTGAAGCCAGTACATCTCAGAGGCTCACCCAAAGCCCATGGAGTACCTCCTGGGTATTTCTGTTGGTTATTCAGTGCCCAAGGGCTCTTTAGTCAGTAGGTACAGAATGCTGCCAGGACTGGGTCTTTCCCTTCAAGGCAGCGAGTTCCCTTCTGGCCCTGGGTATGTACAGAGATTTATCTGGGAGCTAAGGCCTGGAATGGGAGTCTCACAACTCTGCCCAGTGCCCTATTCTATTGTGGCTGAGCTGATATCCAAGAGACAAGACAAAGCTTTCTTTATTCTTTGCTCTCCTCTCCTCAAGCAGAAGGAAGGAGTCACTTTCTGTGTTGTAAGCTGTGCTGCCTGGGGTTAAGGGAGGGCGGCACAAGCACTTCCTTAGCCACCCCAGCTGGTGTCTCTCTAGGTCACATGCTGCCCTAGTCCACTGGCTCTAAGCCCAACCCAGAACCAAGACTTGCCTAGGAATTGCTGTCAGTATATTTTTAAAGCTACATGTTTATTTGTTCTGGAAGGAGCTTACAACTGAGGCATTAAAATCCTATAAATGTTTATGGTTAAAATGTCATATTTCTGACATCAAAAGAAAGAAAAAGTGTCAATTAGCTTTTTCTATTTAAAGAGCCCCTTAATTCTCAAGGACTAGCTGTTTGAAAAGAGGAATACATCTCTATCTTAGAAGGTCTTCACTTTTGCTTTTGAATTCTAAAATCATTTTCATAGACTATCTATATGTCTTCCCATATAATAAGAAATCTTGGGCTGAGTGTGGTGGCTCACACCTGCAATCCCAGCACTTTGGGAGGCCGAGGCGGGCGGATCACCTGAGGTCAGGAGTTCAAGACCAGCCTGGCCAACATGGTAAAACCCTGCCTCTACTAAAAATACAAAAATTAGCCTGGTGTGGTGGCACATGCCTATAATCCCAGCTATTCAGGAGGCTGAGGCAGGAGAATCACTTGAACCTGGGAGGCGGAGGTTGCAGTGAGCTGAGATCGCGCCATTGCACTCCAGCCTGGGCAACAGAACAAGACTCCATCTCAGAAAAAAAAGAAAAAAAAATCTTGGGAAAGCTGGATTTTTTTTTCATTTAAATGTTTTAAAATTGTGGTAAAATACATATAACATAAAATTTACCATCTTTACCACTTTTAAGGATACTGCTTGGTAGTGTTAACTATATTATATTGTCGTACAACCAATCTCCAGAACCTTTTCATCTTGCAAAACAGAATCTTGTAAAAACTGAAACTCTATACTCATTGAACAAGAACTCTTTCTCATATTTTTTCCTATTTATTTGTTTTTGAGACAGGTTCTCACTCCATTGCTCAGGCTGCTCTCGAACCTCTGGGCTCAAGTGATCCTGCTGCCTCAGCCTCCCAAAGTGCTGGAATTACAGGCATGAGCCACCATGCCTGGCCACCAAAAACCTGTCATTTCCCACTCTTTTCACAACCCCTAGGCCCTGACAATCACCACTCTACTTTCTGTAGGTTTGACTACTCATATAAGGGAAATAATACAGTGTTTGTCCTTCTGTGACTGGCTTATTTCACTTAGCACAAAGTCCTCAAGCTTCACCCATGTTGTAGCATGTGTCAGAATTTCCTTCCTTTTTCCATTTGGTGGATTGGTATAAAACATTTTTCCTTCCTTTTTAAAAACTTTAATCTTTCAAAAATTTTTTACCTTCCATTCCACCTGTGAAAAAACTTTAATCTTTTAATGTGTTATTATAAAAACTAACTTTAACCTGTTTTTGTAAAAATGAGAAGGAAGATAGAAATGCTCTGCTCTGAAAGCAAGAGAGTCTTTCTTAGTTAACAGTAACTATATACATGCATTACTTAACAATAAGGATACGTCCTGAGAAATGTGTCATTAGGTGATTTCTTCTTTTTTGTTTTTGAGATGAGGTCTCACTGTGTCACCCAGGCTGGAGTGCGGTGGTGCAACCTCACTGCAAACTCAACCTCGCGGGCTCAAGCAGTCCTCCACCCCAGCCTCTTGAGTAGTTGGGATTACATGCCATCATGCCTGGCTAATGATTTCTTCATTGTGGAAACATTAGGGTGTACTTACACAGACCTAGAGGGTATAACCTACTACACCTAAGCTATGTGGTATGGCCTATTGCTATGGCCAAGGCTACAAACCTGTACAGCATGTTACTGTACTGAATACTGTAGGCAACTGAAACACAATGGTAAGTATTTGTGTATCTAAACATAGAAAAGATACAGTAGAAATATGGTATTATAATCTTATGGGACCACTGTTATATGTCTGTCATTGACCAAGATGTCATTATGTGGTACATGACTATATATGTACACACATGCATACACACATAGAATGTGTGTATTAACAATATAATTGACACTATAGGATAATGGAGTAAAGAGATTCAGAGGCAACTTTTCAGGCATCGAATAATGCAAAGACTTACTGTTTGGAGAGGAGAGACACTAAAAAACCTGAAGCATTCCAGGATACACTGGTCCCATCACCTTCCCAAAAAAGCAGTATAAAGAGCATGATTTCTTTGTCCATATATGCTAGACAGAGGGCAGAGGTCTCCTCAGTAGCCCTGTCCTACCCTGGGGACTTCCTTTCCTATCAAGACTATACAGAGAAGGGTGACCCCGGGGTTCCAACCCAGCTATCAAGGGATACTTTTGTTTTCAGGATGATGACAAAATTTAACAGCAATTCATAACTTTACATATATTAGTCCCATTACCATGTCCAGGGTATGAAAGAGAAAATTCATCAGTTGCTCCGCTACAAATTATTAGATTGAACTCTTAAATTGCCAGTGGTTTACTGTTTTGACCTACAAAACAGCCTTTTCAACCTAACAGAAACTTACCTCTTTTTTTCTCCATCTATCAGAGAATTAATGTAAATACGTTCTTCTTTTATAACAAAAAGCATAACTTAGCAGTTAGGAGTATAGGCAACAGGTTCAAAAAGACCAGGATTTGAATCCTGGCTCGGTCTCTGTGTGTGAACTTGGGCAGTTTCTTAACCTTTCTGGGCCTCCCAGCCTGTAAAATGCAGGTAAGAACAATGCCTCCCTCAGATGGTTTTGGTGGGGTGGAAATGACATGAGATGCATAAAGTGTTTAGTATAATGCCTGGCATGTAGTCAGCTCTCGATATCAGCTCTTAGTATTATCACAACGACAACAACAACAACAACAACAAAAATAACGAAAAGTTTCACAGATAATGGCTTGATAGGGTGAGGTAACCGCATGTGATGATGGGACTCAGTTCCCCTCCTGTTAGTTGATTGGGATGAGGGATCCTGAAATCATGGCAAAGCACAGCAGGGACCATGACTCTTCCTGGCTAATTTCCAGGGCAGATCCGGGCCCCTTCTCCAACCCTGCTTGCCTTTCTGGAGTGCTGCATCCTCCAGAGATGGAAGGGCTGGCCATCGCATGTCAGTCTGATTTCTGCACTTCAGTGAGAGAACACTGTGGAATGGAGGGAATAAATGACTCTCAGCTGCAGTTTTCGAGTTTTCTGTCTCTCTGGAAATCAGCCGGCTCCCGCTTGCTCCATTTACTGTGTACCAGCCAATACAAAATGAAATGCTCATGTCGTAATTTAAATTACGCATATCCCAGAGGAGCCCCATGCAAAGCGCACATCGGTGTTTAACAATCTGCGAGCCCGATCTCGGAGACAGTTTAGAATAATCCACTCCTCACTGCTCAAAGGCTGCAGGCCTTCTCCAAGTCAGAGCTTGTCAACTGAGGACATGAAAGAGCTGCAGCGCCGCAGAACAGCAGATCACATTCGGTGAGCTGCCCCACTTGCACTCGTATTTGTGCATTACAGGATCGGAGAGGCGGCATGCCAAGTGGGTGCAGGGGCAGTCTCGCTACACGGACTGGGTTTGATTTGGCTTCACCACTTACTAGCTGTGTGACCCTTGGCAAGTCACCTGACCTTTCTCTGTCTCCATTTCCTTAGCTGTAAATTGGTGAACATAACAGAAGCTGACTCATTACTGGTGTTGGAAGGATTACATGAATATATACAAAGCACTTAGGAAACATTAAGTCTAAGCATTTACTACTCTTGTTACTTCTTTTCATGTACATTGTTAAAAGGAGATAGATTAGTCAGATCCAGATGTATATAATGTAATTTTAGAGGTCTTTTACTGTGGTGAAATATATATCAAATTTAACATTTTAAGCCTACTATTCAGTGGCATTAAGTGCATTCATACCATTCTGCAGCCACCACCACTATCCATCTCCGAAACTTTTTCATTATCTCTTTTTTTTTTTTTTTTCATTATCTCAAACTGAAACTGTTCACATGTATTCCTCCTCATTGTCCCCTGCGCCCAGCACCTGGTAACCACTGCTCTACTTTCTGTCCCTATGAAGAAAGACATCTGATTATTCTAGGTACCTTATATAAGTGGAATCATACAGTATTTGTCCTTTGTAACTGGCTTATTTCACTTGGCATAATATCTTTAAGGTTCATCCATGTTGTAGCATGTTTCAGAATGTTATTCCTTAAGGCTGAATACTATTTCTTTGTATGTTTACATCCCATTTCATTTATTCATTCATCTTTCCATGGGCATTAGGGTTGATTACACATTTTTGCTACTGTGAATAATGCCGCTATGAACATTGGTACACAAATATCTGTTTGTGGTGGACCAGATGAGGCAAATGTGGTGCATATATACCATAGAACACTATGCAGCCATAAAAAAGAATGAAGTTACGTCCTTTGCAGCAACATGGCTGCAGCTAGAGGCCATTATCCTAAGTGAACTCATGCTGGAACAGAAAACCAAATACCATATGTTCTCACTTATAAGTGAGAGCTAAACATTGAGCACACATGAACACAAACATGGAACAATAGACGCTGGGGACTACTTGACGGGGAGGGCACGGTGGGGGATTGAAAAACTACCTGTTGGCTATTATGCACACTACTTGGGTGACAGAATCATTCATACACCAAACCTCAGGGATAGGCAATTTACCCATGTAACAAATCTGCACATGTAACGCCCTGAACCTAAAATAAAAGTTAAGCTGGGCGCAGTAGCTCATGCCTGTAATCCCAGCACTTTTGGAGGCCAAGGTGGCTGGATCACTTGAGCCCAGGAGTTCAAGACAAGCCTGGGCAACATGGCGAAACCCTATCTCTACACAAAATACAAAAATTAGCTGTGCGTAGAGGCATGCACCTGTAGTCCCAACTACTCGTTGCGAGTGGGTGGTGGGGCGGGGTGGAGGCAGTGGTACTGAGGTGGGACGGTCACTTGAGGCCGTGAGGTCAAGCCTGCTGTGAGTTGTGATTGCGCCACTGCACTCTAGCCTGGGTAACAGAGTGAGATCCTGTCTCAAAATACATAAATAAATAAAAGTTATAAAACAAACAAATATCTGTTTGCATCTTTGCTTTCAACTTTTTTTGATATATACCCAGACATGGAATTCCTAGATCATATGATAATTCTATGTTTAATTTTCTTAGGAACTGCCATACTGTTTTCCACAGTGACTGTACTGTTTTACATTCCTACCAGCAACACACAAGGGTTCCAATTTCTCCGCATTCTTGGGAACACTGTTTTTTATTCTTTTTTTTTTTTTATTAATAGCCATTCTAATGGGTGTGAAGTGGTATCTTACTGTGGTTTTGATTTGCATTTCCCTAATAATTAGTGATGGTGAGCATCTTTTCATGTGCTTATTGAACACTTGCATATCTTCTTTGATATAATGTAATTTTTAGATACACATTTCCTAATTGTTAACCTGAAATAATATTAATGAGACTTAATCAATCTATTAGAATGTACTGGCTTCTACTGTGTGACTGCCTAATACCCCATGCATACACCTGGCCTGGATATATAGCAACCCCAGCAGGGCAATGTCTTTTATGTTTTACTCAGCTAGTTATCGTAGCCAAGGTGACAATGGCGAAGTCTCCCACGTAGAGGGAGTAGGATGGAGAATCTTCCAGATAGCCCAAAATTTGAAGTGGTTCTCTTCCTCCTGAAACTTCCAGCAGCCGCAGTGCTTGCAGAAGGCACTTGATGGCAGCTTTCAGGGGCATTTCCTGGCAGCTGTGGCAAGGATTTTGCAGAATTCGAATGGCATATATTATAACTAGAGCCATAAAAGTACAGTTCTTGGATACTCTGTACTTCAAATCCGCACTCTGAGCAATTTTAGACTCGGGAACCAAGGATTCCTTGCAATTAGGGTTCCCATTTTCAACAGCAGAAAGTAATGCAGTCATCATTTGGCACAGGATACATAGGCAAGTTTGAAGACAAGCAGAGAAGAGAATGGCCCAGAACCAAGGCACATACTTCCCGTAGCCACAACTGCCTTAGGGTCTCACCGCTATCTGAAGGATACAGGATCCCAGAGTAATTTATTCATAAATGCCTTCAAGTTATTCATCATATATGAATACACAGCCTACTATGTGCCAGACACTATTTTGGGCTCACATTGTTGAACAAAACAAAGTCCCTATTATCATAGCACTTATATTTTATTGGTTAGTAGAAAATAAATGATCAAAAACATATTATTTGACCTGGAGATAAGCTGGAGATTATTTGAGCTGGTGGCTCATGCCTATAATCCCAGCACTTCAAGAGACCAAGATGGGAGGATCCCTTGAGCCCAGGACTTCAAGACCAGCCTGGGCCACATGGTCAGACCCCATCTCTACAAAAATAAATAAATAAGAATAATTTTTTTTCAAAAAGAAAAGAGAAATGAGTCGCAATTAATTATGCCTGAAAATTATTATAACTCTATACACAGTATATAGTTATACCTAAGCTATACCTGTACATAATTCACTCCATAGTATAGAGTCAGTCCTTTTAACTAAACTTTCTCTTGTCTTTCAAAGCCCTAAGTTAAGAATATCCACAAGGACCAGGCACAGTGGCTCATGCCTGTAATCCTAGCACTTTGGGAGGCTGAGGCAGGTGGATCACCTGAGGTCAGGAGTTTGAGACCAGCCTGGCCAACATAGTGAAACCCTGTCTTTACAAAAATACAAAAAATTAGCTAGGCCTGGTGGTACACACATCTGTAATCCCAGCTGTTCGGGAGGCACGAGAATCGCTTGAACTTGGGAGGCTGAGGCTGTAGTGAGCCAAAATCACACCACTGCACTCCAGCCTGGGCAACAGAGCAAAACCCTGTCCAGAAAAAAAAAAAAAAATGTCTAGAAGGATTATAAAAAGTACTTATCTGAACCTGAGAGCACCAGCCTATGCCCAGAGTGTATGCACCAAGCAAGCAGCCCTCCCAGAATGGAGCCTGAGGTGAAAAATAATGAAATAGAAGAGGCACCGTTATATGAAAAAGGGAGATGTTGAAGGAAAAAAAAAAAGCAAAGAGAACAAGAAGACAAGCCATACACTGGGAGAAAGTGTTTGCAAAAAGTACACCTGGTGAAGGACTATTATCCAAAATATACAGAGAACTCTTAAAACTCAACAATAAGAAAACAAAAAATCTGATTTAAAAATGAGCAAAAAACCTAAACAGATACCCCACCAAAGAAGATATATAAATGCCAAGTAAACATACGAAAAGATGCTGAACATCCTATGTCATTAGGGAATTGCAAATTAAAACAATGAGATAACACTATGTACCTATTAGAGTGGCCAAAATCCAAAACACTGACAACGCCAAGTGCTGACGAGGTTGTAGCGCAACAGGAACTCGCATTCATTGCTGATGAAAATGCAAAAGAGTACAGCCACTTTGGAAAGCAGTTTGGCAGTTTCTTACAAAAGTAAACATACTGTAACCATACACTCCTCAGTATTAACCCAAATGAATTGAAAACTTACATCCACACAAAAACAGGCACAAGGATGTTCATAGCAACTTTATTCATAATTGCCAAAACTTGGACCCAACCAAGATGTTTTTCAGTAAGTGGGTGGATAAATAAACAGTGATACATCCAGACAATGGAATATTATCTAGCACTAGAAAGAAACGAGCTATCGAGCCATGAAACAGCATGGAGGAAACTTAAATGCATACTACTAAGTGAAAGAAGCCAATTTGAAAAGGCAATATACTGTATGATTCCAACAACATGACCTTCTGGAAAAGGCAAAACTATGGAGACAGTGAAGAGATTAGTGTTTCAGGGGTTAGGAGGAAGGAAGGAATGAATAGGTACAGCACAAAGGATTTTTAGGGCAGTGAAACTATTCTGCATGATACTATCATAGTAGATACATGTCATCATACATTTTTCAAAGCCCAAGGAATGTGCAACACCAGGAGTGAACCCTAAGGTAAACTATGGACTCTGGGTTGTAAGGGTGTGTTGATGTAAGTTCATCAATTGTAACAAATGTACCACTCTGGTGATGGGATTGATAGTAGAGGAGCATGTGTGTGTGTGTGTGTGTGTGTGTGTGTAGGGGGATGGGGGTACCTAGGAATTCCGTGTACTCTTGCACAACTTTGCTGTGAGTGTAAAGCTGCTCTAAAAAAAATAAAGTGTATTAATTAAAAAACAAAAGCAAAATAAAGCCACAATGCCTGAATTCCTGGCCAGCATTTCAAGAGATTATGGGGATTAACTAAATTCCACAGGTAGAACATTTTAGCCCTTCAAAGAAAATCACTCCTGGATATACTGATGAGGAACTCAGAGAGAGAGGCAATGACGGTGTGGTGGAGCTGTTAGTAGTGGTGATCACGCAGTAACTGACGCCCATCGCCACTCACTGTGCAGCAGGCGCTGCCCTAAATGCTTTGCACTGAGTCCTCACCAACAACCCAAAGAGCCAGAGACTTACTCAGCAATCCTCTAAAGTAAAGCTTCACTTTAAAACACGAGCTGAAATTAAGAAACACACTGCAGGCCGGGCGCAGTGGCTCACGCCTGTAATCTCAGCACTTTGGAGGCCGAGGTGGGCGGATCACCTGAGGTCGGGAATTTGAGACCAGCCTGGCCAACATGGAGAAACCCCTGTCTCTACTAAAAATACAAAATTAGCTGGGAGTGGTGGCGCATGCCTGGAATCCCAGCTACTTGCGAGGCTGAGACAGGAGAATCGCTTGAACCTGGGAGGCAGAAGTTGCAGTGAGCCGAGATTGCTCCATTGCACTCCAGCCTGGGCAATAAGAGCAAAACTCTGTCTCGAAAAAGAAAAAGAAAAAGAAAAAGAAAAAAAAAAAACACTGCATTGGTGAGGACGTGGGGAAACCTACTTGGTAAGTGGGTAAATTCACAGCACCACCTTCTCAGAAGGCTGTTTGGCAATATCTAATCAAATTTTCACACCCTTTGACCCATCCATTCTAGCTCTAAGTATCTTTTTTTTTTTTTTTTTTTTTGAGATGATGTCTCGCTCTGTTGCCAGGCTGGAGTGCAGTGGTGCGATCTCGGCTCACTGCAACCTCCACCTCCCGGGTTCAAGCGATTCTCCTGCCTCAGCCTCCTGAGTAGCTGGGATTACAGGTGCCCGCCACCACACCCAGCTACTTTTTGTATTTTTAGTAGAGACAGGGTTTCACCAAGTTGGCCGGGATGGTCTTGATCTCTTGACCTCGTGATCCGCCCACCTCGGCCTCCCAAAGTGCTGGGATTACAGGCATGAGCCACCTCGCCTGGCCTAGCTCTAAGTATCTTATGGATATACTAACACCTAATTACAAAGGATTTATGTATAAAGATATTCATTGTAGCACTGATTATAGTAGACAAAAACTATACAAACTTAATCAGAATTGCTAAAATAAAACCAACTGATAATACCAAATGCTGGCAGGCATGCATATATTGCTGGTAGAGAAACAAAGTGGTATAGTCACTTTGGAAAACAGTCTGGGAATTGCTTATTAAATTGAACATACACTTACCATACTACCCAGCAATCCCACTCTGAGAAATAAAAACTTTGTTTACCCAAGAGAAATGAAACTTATGTCCACCCAAAAGCCAGTGCCCAATAATAACAGATTTATTTATAATCCTTCGTAACTTGGAACAACCTAATGTCTTACAATTGGCAAATGGATAAATAAACTGTGGTGCAATGGAATTTGTGCAATAGTAGAGTAATAAGAAACAGCCAAACACTGGTACACACAACAACATGGATAAATCTCAGATGCATTGTGCTCAGTGAAAGAAACTGGACTCAAAAGGCTACATCCTGTATGACTCTATTGATATGACCTTTTGAAAAAGGCAAATTACAGGGACAGAAAGCTGATGCGTGGGATACTCAGGGCAGTGGGGAGGAAGTGCGATCCATGCTGTTTGCCAGGGGCTAGGGATGAGTGAAGGGGTGTGTCTACACAGGTGCATTAGGGAGATTTCTGGAGTGATGGAAATGTTCTGCATCTTGACTGTGGTTACATGACTATACACGTGTACCAAAATTCATTCATGGAGCTGTTTGCTTAGAAGGGTGAACCTTACTACATGTATACCTCAATAAACTTGGCTTTAAAAAATACTGGAAATACCAATATCATCAATAAGATGACTGGTTAAATAAATTCGAATACAGGCCGGGCGCGCTGGCTCACACCTGTAATCACAGTACTTTGGGAGCCTTAAGCAGGTGGATCATTAACAGCTTAAAGAAAGGGTACATTCTTAATACTAAGAATGTACATGTGTGCTGGGTGTGATGGCTCACGCCTATAATCCCAGCACTTTGGGAGACTGAGGCAGGCAGATCTCTTGAGGTCAGGAGTTTGAGGCCAGCCTGGCCAACATGGTGAAACCCCACCTCTACTAAAAATACAAAAATTAGCCAGGCCTGGTGGCAGGTGCCTGTAATCCCAGCTATTTGGGAGGCTGAGGCACAAGAATCACTTGAACCCAGGAGACAGAGGTTGCAGTGAGCCGAGATTGCATGACTGCACTCCAGCCTGGGCAACAGAGGGAGACTCCATCTCAGAAAAGAATATATATAAATACATGTGGGTGATGTGGATGAGTGTCAACTTGATTGGATTGACGGATACAAAGTATTGATCCTGGGTGTGTCTGTGAGGGTGTTGCCAAAGGAGATTAATATTTGAGTCAGTGGGCTGGGAAAGGCAGACCCACCCTTAATCTAGGTGGGCACCATCTAATCAGCTGCCAGAGCAGCTGGAATATAAGCAGGCAGAAAAATGTGAAAAGACTGGCCTAGCCTGCCAGCCTACATCTTTCTCCCGTGCTGGATGCTTCCTGCCCTCGAACATCGGACTCCAAGTTCTTCAGTTTTGGAACTTGGACGGGCTCTCCTCACTCCTCGGCCTGCAGACGGCCTATTGAGGGACCTTGTGATTGTGTGAGTTAATACTTAATAAACTCCCATATATATTCCATTAGTTCTGTCCCTCTGGAGAACCCTGACTAATACAATGTGGTATCTCTGAAAAGATATATGTGAAGGTAGAAGCAAAAATTCCCTCTGCCGGGGAGGACTGGAGGACTAGAGGTCAGTGGTCAGAGAGAGACTTCTCAATCCATAGACTCATTTCTATTTAAATGTTTAATTATGTATATGCATTACTGTGCACAACAGTTGTATGCAGGTGCAGCCTGATGGCGTCTCCTCTTGACAACCCTGAGCATCTCCGAGCCGATGTCCTCAGGCCTCTCTGGTGCATACTCTATCCGCTGCTTGCAGGAGTCCTCTCAGGCAGGCAGGAATAGGTACAATATTGGAAATGGGAGGAAGATAGCATCTCCTTGACCAACAAGTAATGGGATCCAGTAGGTAATCCCTGTCTCAAGTGGACATTTCTGAAGCATTTTCTACATAATTCCTTAGAGAGTCTCCAGTGGGATTGAACCCCAGTCGCCCAGAGTGGTAACTGGGTTTGCTTCCATTCCTATTTCACTCATTGCAGTTTCCCCACTCCAGTTTCCTGAAATTTTTCCCCAAATAACTGACTTGCACCAAAAAAAAAAAAAAAAGAATGAAAATAAAATTAAAAAAATAAAAGTGTTTGCATGGTATAATTCCGTTTTAAAATTATTATTCTAATTAATGATAGTGCATATAGAGGAAATAATTAATGGACAAGGCCGTCTCACCCTGTGGTTCAGAATAAAAGCTCTGAAGTCAGAAGTCTGAAGGCCAGTTTGCATCTTAGCCCTGCCATCTTCCACCTGCACTTGGCAAGTTAATCCCTCCAAGCTTTCATTCCTTTTTCTATAAAATGACACAAATAATAATATTTTCCCCATTGCCTGAGATTGTCTGGGGGTTAAATCAGATAATGCATATAAATCACTTAATGCTCAATACAAACATATACAAACATTAGTTAATATTATTTTTCAGCCAGGTGCAGTGGCTCATGCTTGTAATCCTAACACTTTGAGAGGCCAAGGCTGGAGATTCACTTAGGCAAGGAGTTTGAGACAAGCCTGGGCAACATCATGAGACCCCATCTCTACAAAGAATAAAACAAAACCAAACAAAACAAAATAGCTGGTCTGTGGTCCCAGCACTTTGGGAGGCTAAGGCGGGAGGATTGCTTGAGTCCAGGGGAGGTGGAGGCTGCAGTAAGCCATGACTGTACCACTGCACTCCAGCCTGAGAGACAGATTGAGACCCTGTCTCTAAAATATATATATGTATGCATATGTATAATTTTTCATTCTGTGATAGTAATCATTAAGGGAGTTATATATTTTTGTAATATATAAATTTGGTATCATGAACATGTGTTTCTTTTATAATTTAAAACAAGTTGAAATGAAACATAAGGCCTATGCAGGCTGTTTTCCTGTCTGTTCTAACCCTTGCTGCTCAGAAAATGTTCTGCTGAGGAGACAGCAGCTTCACCTGGGAGCTTGTTAGAACTGCAGAGCCTGGGGCCAAGCCTAGGCTGCATGCGAACAGGCCCAGGTGATTTCATGCATGACCATGTCTGAAGGACCCTCTCTACAGCCAGTCTGTGACCACAAAAAAACTCAAACTATGTTTTTGCTCTGTGGAACTCACATTATCTTAAGAAGTATTTGAGACAAAATAATACCTCATTTTCAGCTCTTTTTTTTTTTTTTTTTAACATTAGGGCTCCATTTAGAGTCTTCAAATAAAATGTTGAACTCAATAAGTTAGAAATGAGAAAAGTTATCACTGTTTAGACCTGTATTCCGCAACTCTCAGTGGATACTGTCTTTCCAAAATTTTATTTTTTGACTGAATTAATCTTTAAGAAACTCTAAAATGTGCTTCAACGGATGATCATCTTAAGATCATTGTATAGAACTTCTTGGAATTTAAATATTCTTGAAAGTCAACAGTCATCTCAATAAAACTTTCCTTGTTACATAAGGTTGTGCTTAACACAGAATGCATGATATTTTTGCTTTTAAAATGCACTTAAATGCATATGTATGTGTGTGGGGGTATATTTTGTAGGCCATACAAAAAAGTCTTGCAAGATATGTGTTTTAAAGTTGGTCCCCAAATTCTTTGATATTTCTCCCCTTGAATGGTGAGGCCTATGTCTGTCCCCTTCCCCTTGCATCTGAGCAAGCTTGTAACCACTTTGACCAATAGAGTGAAACAGAAGTAACACTATGCAGATCTCAAAGTTAATTCATAAAAAATCATGCAGCTTCTGCCTGATTCTCTTGGAAGACTCACTCTCTGAAAGTTTCCTCTTGGGACAATTCTCAGAACCTAGCCACCATACTGTGAGAAGTTCAAATCACATAGAGAGGCTAAATGTAGATGGTCCAGATTCCAGTCAACCAACCCAGCTGAAACCAGCCTTCAGGTCATCCCAGCCCGGTTAGCAGACATTTGAGTGAGGATGCTACCAGGTGACCCCAGTCCCCAGCTAGTGAGTCACCAGCAAGTCTTTTCCCAGCTGAGGCCCCCAATATCTTGAAGCAGAGACAAACCATTTCACAACTCTGTATCTGAATTCCTGACCCGCAGAATCTGCACACATCACAAAATGTTTTATACCACTAAGTTTGTGGTGGTATGTTACACAGTGTATTGGTCAGTTCTCACACTGCTATAAAGAAATACCTGAGGCAGGCGGATCACTTGAGGTCAGGAGTTCCAGACCAGCCTGGCCAACATGGTGAAGCCCTGTCTCTACAGAAAAATACAAAAATTAGCTGGGCATGGTGGCACACGCCTGTAGTCCCAGCTACTCGGGAGGCTGAGGCACGAGAATTGCTTGAACCCAGGAGGCGGAGGTTGCAGTGAGCCGAGATTGTGCCACTGCACTTGAGCCTGGGCGACAGAGCAAGACTCTGTCTCAAAAAAAAAAAGAAAGAAAAGAAAGAAAAAAAAAAAAGAAATACCTGAGACTGGGTAATTTATAAAGAAAAGAGGTTTAATTGGCTCATAATTCTGCAGGCTGTACAGGAAGCATAGCCTGCTTCTGCTTCTGGGAAGGCCTCAGGAAACCTACAATCATAGCTGAAAACAAAGGGGAAGCAGGATCGTCTTACGTGCCTGGAGCAGGAGGAAGAGAGAAAGGAGGAGAGGTACCACACACTTTTAAACAACCAGATCTCACGAGAACTCACTCACTATGGCGACACAGTACTAAAGGAAAAATCCGCCCCTATGATCCAAACACTTCCTACCAGGCCCCACCTCCAACACTGGGGATTACAATTTGACATGAGATTTGGGCAGGGACACAGATCCAAACCATATCACACAATGAGTCATTACACACAAAATGAACAACTAAACAACAGATAACTAAATACCAATGCAGTAATAATAGGATTCAAAAAATTTTTATTTATATTTTCTAATTTCTCTGTAATAAATATATATCATAACAGGCCAAACAATGTTTTGCAAAGAATATCAGAAAGAATTACAGAAATACTCTTAGGCCTACTGTCTCCTGAACTGCTTCCCCACTCCGTATCCAAGTTCTCTCACCAAGTTCTGAAACTCCAAACTAAGAATGGAAAAATGCAAAGTCCAATCCATGGATTGCATAAATGAGCATGAAAGCCGTACTTTTCACCCACATTACATTTATTTACTTTTATTTTAGACCCCAAATGACAAAATTTATTTTTTCACAAATTTTTAAAAATGCTTATGAGTTATTGAGATGAGTGACTCCTACTACTTATACAGCAAGAAGATTACAAAGGTACATTTGGCACAGAAAATGCCGCCAATTAATTATACAAAGAAGTTGGAACAAGCTCAAATTATGTGAAGAATGTGTACAAGCTCATAAACTGACTTTAATTACTATCCAAACTGTCCCAAGGGGGGAATTAGTGTATCAGGTTTGGAGCAAGAGCTTGGTAGGATTTTTTTCTATTTAAAAATAAGTTACACTTGCTAAGTATGTAACAATTTAAAGATTACTTTCATATGTGCTATCACATTTACGCCTCACAACAACTCCCGGGTGCATGTATTATAAGTGATATTTTAGAGACTTTCAGAAACTGAGAATTGCTCAAGGTCATATAGCAAGTGAATAGCAAAAGACATCAAATTCAAGTAATTTGACTTGAAGGAGGAAAATGTTTTTCATCAGATTCTCATGTAAGCTCATTCTCCAGATGTAAAAATTTGCCCAAAGTGGAAGGGAATGTTTCCTGCTCCCCACTTGTGTGGGCTGAAATTAAAAAGTCATGTATTCTATTTCAGTCAGGCTCTCAGTCACAAGCAGCAGAAAACTACTCAGGCTGATTTAAGCAGGAGAGGAAATCTATTGAAAATATATTGGGCATCTGATGGAATCTTTGGAAGGCCATGAACCACAGGAACTAATTTCAGATTTGTGCAAGGAAGATGCCACTGGTGCTGTCACTGGGCACAGCCAGCTTGCCTCCCCACCCACTGACACTGGACTTTGGACATTGCTGCTGAAGACACTGCTTCTGTGCCTCCAGACAGCTACCAGACAGGATTCTGCTGGGCTCCTTCTTTGCATCATTATTTTCATCTCAGAATCGAGGGCATGTGCTCTGATTGATAGGCATTGTGCCTCTGCACTGGCTGCAAGAGAGACTTGGAATCACCTGCACACACACCTATGCCCACGCACTTTCTTTCTCTCTCTCTTTTTTTAAAGGGTGCCTAGCTTAATTCCCAACCTCCCTTGCAGTTATGTGAATCAGTTAGCTTTTGCTACATAACAAATAACCCAAAGACTTGGTGGTCTAAAGCAATAATGTGGCATACATGAAGATGCCCCACTCAGATCCTTCTTCAAGAGAGGACTCACTGCTGGACAGTGAGAAGTATAATTAGCTGACAGCTTTTAAACTGAAGTCATTCTCATCTCTGGGTAACCCCTAGCCCATGACTGAGCAAGGCAGTGGTGCAAAGGCCTAGCCATTTCTGTCCAATGCAGGACTCCTTGATGGGGTTCAGAACATACTGTCACAAAATAGGGCACCTTGGCATTTGAGAAAATCGCGGAAGCAGAAAGCACTCTCTGATCTTCTCCCAACCTTCTTGCCTGAAGCAGGCCATAAAAGAATTATCTGACCTTCCTCTGATGCAGGTCACAAGACCCTCATGCTAGAGACACTCTCCCAGGCTGGGTGCCGCAGCTGATGCCTGTAATCTCAGCACTTCGGGAGGCCGAGGTAGGCCGATTACTGGAGGGCAGGAGTTCAAGACCAGCCTGGCCAACATGACAAAACCCCATCTCTACTAAACATACAAAAATTAGCCAGGCGTGGCAGTGCCTCCTGTGGTCCCAGCTACTCACAGGTCTGAGGCAGGAGAATTGCTTGAACCCAGGAGGCAGAAGATGTGGTAAGCCGAGATTGCACCACTGCACTCCAGCCTGAGCGACAGAATGAGACTCTGTCTCAAAAAAAAAAAAAAAAAAGCCACAGAGACACCCTCCCTATACCTAGAGGAAAGGAATATCATTATCTCTGAAGACACAGGAACACAGAAGAATCTGAACAAACAGTTCTCGCTAAGTTACCCCCAGTTTATTACCTTTACATCATACACCCTTTGTCTAATCATACTTCTCCACAACTCTCCACTTCATCAAACTTAGCATTAAAATACATACGTTTCCCTCTTTCTTTAGGTCTTCATTTTCAAAAGTTTGAGTGCCACATAAAACTCGTATTAAATAAATTTATATGCCTTTCTCTTTTTAATCTGTCTTTTGTTATAGGTTTGTAAACCAAAGAGTATCTGAGACAAGCCTTAATCAATTTAGGAAGTTTATTTTGCCAAGGTTAAGGGCATGCCCATGACACAGCTTCAGGAGGCCCTGATGACATGTGCCCTAGGTGGTCGGGGCACAACTTGGTTTTACACATTTTAGGGAGACATGAGACATCAATCAATATACGTAAGATGTACAGTGGTTCGAACTGGAAAGGCAGAACAACTCGAAGTGGGGATGGGACTTCCAGGTCATAGGTAGGTAAGAGACAAATGGTTGCATTATTTTGAGTTTCTGAATAGCCTTTCCAAAGGAGGCAGTCAGATAGGCATTTATGTCAGTAAAGGAATGACTCTGAGTTCTGTCTGTCCTTTGCCCACAAGGAAGTTCTTTATGAGGGAGGTATGTAGCTTTTAAATCTTAGTAGCTATCTTTTTAAAAAATAGAATGGAAAGCAGGTTTGCCCTAAGCAGTTCCCAGGTTGGCTTTTCCGTTTGGCTTAGTGATTTTGGGGTCCCAAGATTTATTTTCTTTTCACAGATGTCTCAGCCATGAACCTAGCAATGGAAAAGAGAGAGATTACTTTTCTCCCCTACATCCTCTAATGGGCAATTTTTATTTTGGAACTTTTGTTGGACTGACAGACACTTGTCAGGAACATGATGGCTCCTCCAGCCAAGCCTTGCTTCCTTCCTGTCCCCTTTCACAGCTATTTCGCATTCCTAATTCCATCTCAGCATCTATAATACCTCCCAGGTAACCCAATTTGCAACGGATAACCACTTATTTAGTTCACAGCTCTATGGGTCATCGGTTTGGGCTGGGCTCAGCTGGGATGGCTGATCTCTGCCCCACATGGTGCCTCATCCTCCAGCAGGCCAGTTGGACTTGTTTTCTTGTTCACATGACCCCTGAAGAGAATTCCAAAACAGAAAGTGGAATGGCTCTTAAAGTCTAGGCTCTGAACTGCCACATCACTTCTGCCACACTCTACTTACAAAACACAAATCTATGCCAGATTCTAAAGGAGAAGAAATAGACTCTACCTCCTTAGTAGGAGAAGCTGCAAAATCACATTGAAAAGGGCTTGGTTACAGGGTAAAGTGAAGGATTGCGGCCAATTTGCAAACTACCACTTTATGGGCAGTCATGTGATTAAGTTGTCAACAGAGAAACGGAAGCGGCGTCATTCGTCTGGGGTAATACCCTTGCCTCACGCCAAGGAAATCAAGGACACAAGACACACAAGGAATGATATTAAGAGCGAAGGTTTGATACGTGAGAGAAAGAGAAGGGCTGTGTCTCCTGTGGCGAGAGAGGGACTCCCGAGTGGGTCTTTCGGTTTCATGGTGAAATGCAAGGGGTTTTATAAATGAGCTTGAGGAGGCGGTGTCTGATTTACATATGGCCCGAAGATTGGTTGGACCAGGTGTGTCATTTACATAGCACGGGAAGAAGCTGGCCACCCCACCCTAATCTTTTATGATGCAGATGGGTTCTCTACCTGGCTGGGCTTTGTTGCCTGTTCCTTTACTGTACACGTGGTTGACTAAAGGGAAAATGGAGCCTCCATATTGACCATGCCTGGCCCCCAGGTAGCCTTTTCCTATTAGGGCAGCTGCCGGCATTCACCCATGCGAGCTTCCAGCTTCCTTATCTAGGTCTGCAGCTTGATTTTATAGGCTACTCTTTGCTAGAAAAGAAATGATTTGGAGGCTGCTTTTTGCTTAAAGGGAAGCCTTACTGAGGACTCTTTTATCCTCACTAACTGCCTAAATAATTTCTTTTTAGTTCCTATATCAAAATGTCAGCATGTTATAGGTGTTTAAACTAGAGCAACTCCATCTTGAACAGGGGCTGGGTAAAATAAGGCTGATACCTACAGGGTTGCATTCCCAGACAGTTAGGCATTCTAAGTCACAGGAAGAAATAGGAGGTTGGCACAAGATACGCATAATAAAGACCTTGCCTATAATACAGGTGCAGTAAAGAAGCTGGCCAAAACCCACCAAAACCAAGATGGTGAAGAGAGTGACCTTTGGTTGTTTTCACTGCTACACTCCGACCAGCACCATGACAGTTTACAAATGCCACAGCAATGTCAAGAAGCTACCCCATACAGTCTAAAAAGGGGAGGAATGAATAATCGACCCCTTGTTTAGCATATCATCAAGAAATAACCATAAAAATGGGCAACCAGCAGCCCTCAGGGCTGCTCTGCCTATGGAGTAGCCATTCTTTTTATTCTTTTACTTTCTTAATAAACTTGCTTTCACTTTACAGGCATGCCCTGAATTCTTTCTTGGGCGAGATCCACAAACCGTCTCTTGGGGTCTGGATTGGGACCCCTTTCCGGTAACAAGCAGAAGTGAAATGTGCACTTATGAGCCTGGATCTTCAGACACAGAGCTGTGCCTCCTTCACACTCTCTTTTCCCTTCCCTCCATCTAGAATCCATATACTTTTATCATATTATGCAGATAATGACAATGCAGAGCTACGGTTTAGAAATAACCTGGGTTGTTGAATAACAAGAGAACAGAGCTGCCCTGCTGGCCAGGATTATTTATATCTTAGCTGTTGTGAAAGGGGTGGGGAGAGAGAGAGAGACAGACAGAGACAGAGAGCATCTTTTTCCTTTAAACCACAGCATTTTGGATTTTGGGACTCTGTTATACTAGCTAGGCGTTACCCTAACTAATGCATATGAAAATGGATGTAGGTACTGAAATGGTGATGGAGGGGTGCGGTGGGTGGAAGTAAAAATGTTTAAAGAGGAGTTTTAGAGAAACTTGCTTATGTGATATATAATGCAATATTCTTATTTTTTCCTGAGTAACCTCTAGTCATAAGTCTTCATTACTTCTCATTGCAGATTTTGGCTTTTATTTTTCCCAAAAATGTCAATAGGCTGAGCTCAATCTTATATAAGCATATGGTAATTTAACAAGGTCTACTTGCATGTGGGTTACAGAATTATTACTCCATTTTTAGACAGGAAACTGAAGTTATATAGCAAATAACTGATGAAAACAGTATTTCAATCCTGACTTATCAGACTCCAAAGCCATTTCCCACCTAAATAGTTATTAGGTTTATTTTTCCCTTGAAACATGTGAGTATAGTAGAGATTTTATTCTCTGTGTTGTCATCTTTAGAGTAGGGACACCCTACTCCATCCAATGGCAGGTGATGGTCCACAGGGATGCAGTACAGAATGTGGCCAAGACTCTTAAGACTAATGTTCTCTTTGGAGAAAGACAAGTGAGAAACTTCAGCCAAGTCATCCTCTTGCCAAAATTACTCCTTGGATGAAATTATGACTCATTTGGAATCTTTATTAATTAATTTGATGAGGGAACAGCCGGGCTGATAACCATCTATGCAGAATGATAAAAGCGGCTCATACTTCATCCAGAAATCAAAGAAGGAATGAAAACAGGTTTAAAATTGGCAAAACCCTGCAGCATTCTCGGACTGGCCCCAGGGGATTCATTTCTGGCCAAAATTGTAACACAATTAACAGTATTTGCATATCCCTTTGAAAAATATATATGCAAGCTCGGTGCAATGGCTCACACCTATAATCCCAGCAGTTTGGGAGGCCGAGGTGGGCAGATCACCTGAGGTCAGGAGTTTGAGACCAGCCTGGCCAACATGGTGAAACCCCATCTCTACTAAAAATACAAAAATTAGCTGGGTATGGTGGTGCATGCCTGTAATCCCAGCTACACAGAAGGCTGCGACAGGAGAATCACTGACGGAGGCTGCAGTGAGCCGAGATCCTGCAACTGCACTGCAGCCTGGATAACAGAGCGAGACTCAGTCTAAACAAACAAACAAACAAACAAAAAATATATATATACACACACACACAAACACAAATGATTCTATTTTAAAAATATCATTTTATAACTGTATTACTTGGCTGAGATTTTAGTACTTCATAATTTTCTGCAACTGAGCAGAAAGGGGAAAAATCTAATGCTTGGCACTACATTTTGCTTTCCAGTTCCAAATAACAGTTTTAAATCTCAGAACTTAAACAGCAACAGATTAAAAAAGAAATTTATATACATAATTAACTGTATAACTGATTACACTTACCTGAGTATACACTTGATTAGTCTAGTATTCTTCAAGTATAAGTTTCCAAATAATAATACATTTGGCGAATTGAAAAAGAAATAAATAATGATACGAAATTTATTGACAGCTAAATTAAAATACGATTTTGCAAATAGCTTCATATAATTCAAATATATTCCCAGAAGTAATTTTTTTGTATATTTCATGCAAAATATTTCAAGTAATAATGCTGCCAGAATTATTTCTCATAGGCAAATACTGAAGTTAGTATTGACAAAAACTTGAAGCTGGGTGAAGCCTTGCACAGTATCTAGTCTATCTTATCATATTAATGACAAAGAAACTGAAACCCAGGAAAAATTATTAATAAGTCTGTTAAAGCAAACTAAATATGGCCTGAGAAGAACTCCGTACTTTTATATTTGAGTCCTTGTAGACAAAGAGTAACCTAGCTTAATAGGCAGACAAGATTGAAAACCCAACTTAGCAGTATATGCTTGTAACGATACCTGAGTCTTGGCCAATCCCAGCAGCCGTACTTCAACCACTCATACACTGCTGAGTGTTCAAACTGTGTTCAAATAAGGCAAACGCCAACCTGTAAACAATCCAGCTATTTCTGTACCTCACTTCCGATTTTTGTCAGTTTCCTTTTTTTTATCTATAAATTTGTTCCGACCATGAGGCATCCCTGGTGTCTCTGTAAATCTGCTGTGATTCTGGGGGCTGCCCGATACGCAAATTGTTTGTTGCTCAATCAAACTCCTTTAAATTTAATTCAACTGAAGTTTTCTTTTAACAAGTCCAAGATCATCATTATTTTTTGCCAACCCTTATAATTGATCCCTCTATCTTTAGTCCTTTTATTTATTTTCTTACTCAATTACTGAAATAAAGAAGAGAAATGAACTCTAGAGGCAGAAATAATCTCAGCATCATAAATAAAACCATTTCCCTTTTATAGCACTAAATGCCCACAAGAGAAAGCAGGAAAGATCTAAAATCGGCACCCTAACATCACAATTAAAAGAACTAGAGAAGCAAGAGCAAACAAATTCAAAAGCTAGCAGAAGGCAAGAAATAACTAAGATCAGAGCAGAACTGAAGGAGATAGAGACACAAAAAAACCCTTCAAAAAATCAATGAATCCAGGAGCTGGTTTTTTGAAAAGATCAACAAAATAGATAGACCGCTAGCAAGACTAATAAAGAAGAAAAGAGAGAAGAATCAAATAGACGCAATAAAAGATGATAAAGGGGATATCACCACCAATCCCACAGAAATACAAACTATCATCAGAGAATACTATAAACACCTCTGTGCAAATAAACTAGAAAATCTAGAAGACGTGGATAAATTCCTGGACACATACTCCCTCCCAAGACTAAACCAGGAAGAAGTTGAATCTCTGAATAGACCAATAACAGATTCTGAAATTGAGGCAATAATTAATAGCCTACCAACCAAAAAAAGTACAAGACCAGACAGATTCACAGGCAAATTCTACCAGAGGTACAAGGAGGAGCTGGTACCATTCCTTCTGAAACTATTCCAATCAATAGAAAAAGAGGGAATCCTCCCTAACTCATTTTATGAGGCCAGCATCATCCTGATACCAAAGCCTGGCAGGGACACAACAAAAAAAAGAGAATTTTAGGCCAATATCCCTGATGAACATCGATGCAAAAATCCTCAATAAAATACTGGCAAACCGAATCCAGCAGCAGATCAAAAAGCTTATCCACCACAATCAAGTTGGCTTCATCCCTGGGATGCAAGGCTGGTTCAACATATGCAAATCAATAAACATAATCCACCACATAAACAGAACCAACGACGAAAACCACATGATTATCTCAATACGTGCAGAAAAGGCCTTCGACAAAATTCAACAGCCCTTCATGCTAAAAACTGTCAATAAACTAGGTATTGATGGAACACATCTCAAAATAATAAGAGCTATTTATGACAAACCCACAGCCAATATCATACTGAATGGGCAAAAACTGGAAGCATTCCCTTTGAAAACTGGCACAGAACAAGGATGCCCTCTCTCACCACCCCTATTCAACATAGTGTTGGAAGTTCTGGCTAGGGCAATCAGGCAAGAGAAAGAAATAAAGGGTATTCAGCTAGGAAAAGAGGAAGTCAAATTGTCTATGTTTGCAGATGACATGATTGCATATTTAGAAAATCCCATCATCTCAGCCCAAAATCTCCTTAAGCTGATAAGCAACTTCAGCAAAGTCTCAGGATACAAAATCAATGTGCAAAAATCACAAGCATTCCTATACACCAACAACAGACAAAGAGAGCCAAATCATGAGTGAACTCCCATTCACAATTACTACAAAGAGAATAAAATACCTAGGAATCCAACTTACAAGGGATGTCAAGGACCTCTTCAAGGAGAAATATAAACAACTGCTCAACGAAATAAAAGAGGACACAAACAAATGTATCAGGGAACCTGCCCCAATATTCACGTAGGTTCTTTTCTATTTTCCTTAAGCATAGGCCAGCTTGAGAAGCAAAGGGACAGAATACAAAAGAGAGAAATTTTAAAGCTGGGCGTCCGGGGGAGACACCACATGTCGGTAGGTTCCGTGATGCCCCACAAGCCACAAAAACCAGCAAGTTTTTATTAAGGAGTTTCAAAAGGGGAGGGAGTGTGCGAATAGGTGTGGGTCACAGACATCAAGTACTTTACAAGGTAATATAATATCACAAGGCAAGTGGAGGCAGGGCAAGATCACAGGACCATAGGACCGAGGAGAAATTAAAATTGCCAATGAAGTTTCGGGCACCATTGTCATTGATAACATCTTATCAGGAGACAGGGTTTTGAGATCAACCGGTCTGACCAAAATTTATTAGGCAGGAATTTCCTCTTCCTAATAAGCCTGGGAGCGCTATGGGAGACTGGAGTCTATTTCACCCCTGCAGACTCAACCATAAGAGACGACCACATCCAGTGGGGCCAGTTCAGAGACCCACCCCCAGGTGCACATTCTCTTTCTCAGGGATGTTCCATGCTGAGAAAAAGAATTCAGTGATATTTCTCCCATTTGCTTTTGAAAGAAGAGAAATATGGCTCTGCTCCGCCCGGCTCACCGGCGGCCAGAGTTTAAGGTTATCTCCCTTATTCCCTGAACAATCGCTGTTATCCTGTTCTTTTTTCAAGGTGCCCACATTTCATATCGCTCAAACACACATGCTGTACAATTTGTGCAGTTAATGCAATTATTACAGGGTCCTGAGGTGACATACATCCTCCTCAGCTGACAGGATTAAGAGATTAAAGTAAAGACAGGCATAGGAAATCACAAGGGTATTGATTGGGGAAGTGATAAGTGTCCATGAAATCTTTACAATTTATGTTTAGAGATTGCAGTAAAGACAGGCATAAGAAATTACAAAAGTATTAATTTGGGGAACTAATAAATGTCCATGAAATCTTCATAATCCACGTTCTTCTGCCATGGCTTCAGCCAGTCCCTCCGTTCAGGGGTCCCTGACTTCCCGCAACACAAATGGAAGAACATTCCATGCTCATGGATAAGAAGAATCAATATCGTGAAATGGCCATACTGCCCAAGGTAATTTATAGATTCAATGCTATCCCCATCAAGCTACCACTGACTTTCTTCACAGAATTGGAAAAAACTACTTTAAAGTTCACATGGAACCACAAAAGAGCCCACATAACCAAGACGATCCTAAGCCAAAAGAACAAAGCTGGAGGCATCACGCTACCTGACTTCAAACTAAACTACAAGTCTACAGTAACCAAAACAGCATGGTACTGGTACCAAAACAGATATATAGACCAATGCAACAGAACAGAGGCCTCAAAAATAACACCACACATCTACAACCATCTGATCTTTGACAAACCTGATAAAAACAAGCAACGAGGAAAAGATTCCCTATTTAATAAATGGTGCTGGGAAAACTGGCTAGCCATATGTAGAAAGCTGAAACTGGATCCCCTTCCTTACACCGTATACAAAAATTAACTCAAGATGGATTAAAGACTTAAATGTTAGACCTAACACCATAAAAACCCTAGAAGAACACCTAGGCAATACCATTCAGGACATAAGCATGGGGAAAGACTTCATGACTAAAACACCAAAAGCAATGGCAACAAGAGCCAAAATAGACAAACGAGATCTAATTAAACTAAAGAGCTTCTGCACAGCAAAAGAAACTGTCATCAGAGTGAGCAGGCAACCTACAGAATGGGAGAAAATTTTTGCAATCTACCCATCTGACAAAGGGCTAATATCCAGAATCTACAAAGAAATTAAACAAATTTACAAGAAAGAAAACCCATCAAAAGGTGGGTGAGGGATATGAACAGACACTTCTCAAAAGAAGACATTTATGCAGCCAACAGACATATGAAAAAACGCTCGTCATCACTGGTCATCAGAGAAACGCAAATCAAAACCACAATGAGACACCATCTCACGCCAGTTAGAATGGCAATCATTAAAAAGTCAGGAAACAACAGATGTTGGAGAGGATGTGGAGAAATAGGAACACTTTTACACTGTTGGGGTGGGAGTGTAAACTAGTTCAGCCATTGTAGAAGACAGTGTGGCAATTCCTTAAGGATCTAGAGCTAAAAATACCATTTGACCCAGCCATCCCATTACTGGGCATATACCCAAAGGATTATAAATCATGCTACTATAAAGACACATGCACACGTATGTTTATTACGGCACTATTCACAATAGCAAAGACTTGGAACCAACCCAAATGTCCATCAATGATAGACTAGATTAAGAAAATGTGGCACATATACACCATGGAATACTATGCAGCCATAAAAAAGGATGAGTTCATATCCTTTGCAGGGACATGGATGAAGCTGGAAACCATCATTCTAAGCAAACTGTCACAAGGACGGAAAACCAAACACCGCATGTTCTTACTCATAGGTGGGAGTTGAACAATGAGAACACATGGACACAGGGCAGGGAACATCACACACTGGGGCCTGTCGGTGGGTGGGGGACTAGGGGAGGGACAGCATTAGGAGAAATACCTAATGTGAATGACGAGTTGATGGGTGCAGCAAATCAACATGGCACATGTATACCTATGTAACAAAACTGCACATTGTGCACATGTACCCTAGAACTTAAAGTATAATTAAAAAAAAAAAACACTTCCCTATATCATTAAAGAGTATTTAGTACAGGCCTGCTGTGATGATTCATGCCTGTAATCCCAGCACTTTGGGAGGCCACGGCAGTAGGATCCCTTGAGGCTAAGGGTTCAAGATCAGCCTAGGCAACAAAGGAGACTCCATCTCTACAAAAAAAATTAAAATTAGCCAGGCATGGTGGTGTGTGCCTGTAGTCCCACCTACCTAAGGGGCTGAGGCAGGAGGATCGCTTGAGCCTGGGAGGTCAAGGCTGCCATGAGCCATCATCACACCACTGCACTCCAGCCTGGGTGACACAGTGAGACCCTGTCTCAAAAAAATAAAAAAGTGATTAATACAAAATTATTTCCACATACAAGGTTTTATCTCTGCCTTGCATATAGTAGATTCTCAATATTATTTGAATGAGTAAATTCTTCCAGGCTAAAGAGAAAAGCAAACAGAGCCAAATCCACCCAGCATATGGGTTCATTTTAGAAAGCACTTCTCTTCACCTGCCCCAGTCAACTCTCCTTCTCCCTCAAGTCTCAGTCTAAAAGCCACATCCAGGCCAGAGGCAGTGGCTCATGCCTGTAATCCTAGTACTTTGAGAGGCCAAGGCGGGTGGATCACCTGGGTTCAGGAGTTTGAGACCAGCCTGGCCAACATGGCGAAATCCTGTCTCTACTAAAAATATAAAAATTAGCTGGGCGTGGTGGCAGGCACCTGTAATCCCAGCTACTCAGGAGGCTGAGGCAAGAGAATCCGTTAAACTCAGGAGGTAGAGCTTCCAGTGAGCCTAGATCACGCCACTGCACTCTAACCTGGGTGACAGAGCAAGACCATCTCAAAATAAATAAACAAATAAATAAAAGCCATGTCCCGGCCAGGCGCTGTGGCTCACGCCTGAAATCCCAGCACTTCGGGAGGGCAAAGCAGACAGATGGCTTGAGCTCAGGAGTTCAAGTCTAGCCTGGGCAACGTGGCAAAATCCCATCTCTACAAAAAAAAAAAAAATACAAAAATTTGCCAGGTGTGGTGGTGCGCACGTGTAGTCCCAGCTACTAAAGAAGCTGAGATGGGAGGTTCGCTTGAGCCTGAGAGGTTGAGGTTGCAGTGAGCCATAATCATGCTACTGCACTCCAGCCTGGAGCAAGACCCTGTCTCTAAATAAATAAATAAACTCGTAATAAATAAACATCATGTCCTAAGGAAGCCTTTGCCTCTCCCCAATCCCTGATCCCAAAATTAAAGTAACTGTAGTTGTACTAATTCCTTACAGCATGGGTCACAATTTCATTTGTAATTATGTTTCTGTATACGTATTTAAGGTGTCTCTTTCCCATTAAACCAAAAGTTTCTTAAGCTCAAGGATCCTGTCTGTCTTCACTATTGTTTCTTTAATACCTAGCACTGGCATTGTCCCATAATAGGTTATCATTAAGCATTTGTTGAATTTGTGAATGAATGAGTAAGTGAATGAGCAAATAAACAAGCAAACGACCTTGTAGTGAAATCACATTTGGCAGCTAGGCATGGTGGCTCACGCCTGTAATCCCAGTGCCTTGAGAGGCTGAGATGGGAGGATTGGGGCCAGGCGTTCAAGACCAGCCTGGGCAACACAGTGAGACACCCCCATCTCTACAAGAAATTTAAAAATTAGCGGGCCATGGTGGCATGCACCTGTAGTCCTTGGATAAAGCTACTTGGGAGGCTGAGGTGGGAGGACTGCTGGAGCCCAGAAGTTTGAGGCTGCAGTGAGCCATCACCACACCATTGCACTCCAGCCTAGGTGACAGAGTGAGAACCCGTCTATTAACAAAAAAAAGAATCACATTTGGTTAGGCCCACAGCAAGATAATATATGAGTTGTCTTTCCTTGAGGTGTTTAAAATGAAATAGAAAAAGAAATAAAGAAATTGATCATGACAGACTAAAACCAGCAAGGAAATGGTTCTAAAGCAACATATTTGAAAAAAAAAATCTCTGGCAGGGCATTAAAAATATACCCGAGATTTGCACTTTGGGAGGCCGAGGCAGGCAAATCATGAGGTCAGGAGATCGAGACCATCCTGGCTAACACGGTGAAACCCCATCTGTACTAAAAATACAAAAAAATTAGCCAGGCGTGGTGGCGGGCACCTGTAGTCCCAGCTACTTGGGAGGCTGAGGCAGGAGAATGGCATGAACCCAGGGCACGGAGCTTGCAGTGAGCAGAGATCGCACCACTGCACTCCAGCCTGGGCGACAAAGCAAGACTCCATCTCATAAAAAATAAGTAAATAAAAATAAAAAAATATATATATATACCTGAGATGGCCAGGCATGGTGGCTCACACCTGTAATCCCAGCACCTTGGGAGGGCAAGGCGGGTGGATCACTTGAAGTAAGGAGTTCAAGACTAGCCTGGGCAACATGGTGAAACACCATCTCTACTAAAAATACAGAAATTAGCCAGGCGTGATGGCGGGCACATGTAATCCCAGCTATTCGGGAGGCTGAGGCAGGAGAACCGCTTGAACCCAGGAGGCAGAGGTTGCAGTGAGCCGAGATCACACCACTGCACTCCAGCCTGGGCAACAGAGCGAGACTCCATCTCAAATAAACAAAAAAACCCAAAAAACTATATATATTATATATATATAATATATATATAGCTTTATATTTATATATATATTTGAGACAGAGGAGTCTCAAAAAATATTTATATATGTATAATTGCATTTCCATTAATAAACAGGAGCGGGTACCTTTTGAGCAAGCACAACAATGCAGAGGTAGCCATATCTTGCACATGAACATCACTGAATGAACAACAAGACAGTCTTAAGTGCACTTTTTGTCATTTTTCTGTGTTGGCAACTGTTATCTAGAGATCAAGAAGGGGTCGAGGACAGTCTTACTACAATTCAAAAATGAGATTTAAGGGCTGGGCATGGTGGCTCACTTCTGTAATCCCAGCAGTTTGGGAGGCTGAGGCAGGCAGATTATTTGAGGTCAGGAGTTCAAGCCCAGCCTGGCCATTACGGTGAAATCCCGTCTCTACTAAAAGTATAAAAATTAGCCGAGCATGGTGGCACACGCCTGTAATCCCACCTACTTGGGAGGCTGAGGCACAAGAATCACTTGAACCCAGGAGGCAGAGGTTGCAGTGATTGCTCCGCTGCACTCCAGCCTGGGCAACAGAGCAAGACTCTGTCTCAAAAAAATAAATAAATAAATGAGATGTAAAAGCCTTAAGGCAAACTATTGTTGGAAAGCCGTCACAGCTACTCGATAGTTGGTCATCATTTTTGGATGACCAACGAAAATGAAATCAAGCTCGTGGCTGTGTCTATCATAATAAGTGAGGCAAGAATTTAGAACTCACTTTCCAAAATGAAGTCAAAAGCTTCTAAAGTAAAAAGGAAGTGTAAACCAAAAATTAAAGGCTATGACAGTAAACAAAGAATAAAATGGCTATACTTTCATGAATTACAAAAATAAACCAAAGGAAGTGGCATACAACGGTTTGTATACACTATTTAACACTAACCTTGCAACTGGAAGAATCAAGTTCCAGAGAGGAAACACACACCATGTGAAGCTTTTATCATCAAAGCCCAAAGCAGCCTCTTTATAGCAAGGTTTCTGAATACAAGGATCAAAGAGAGACTCCCAAAAGAAAGAAGGTTTTGGGGACTCCTTATATAATCGAAATGAGTACATCAGGGAAGACATTTTTTAAAAGAAGAAGATGACAGTGATGACCTACTGAGGAATATGAAATAACAAGAAAACTTTGACTCTCAATGCTCAAAGTACTTGCTATAGTGGAACTAAGAGAGAAAGAAAGAAAAATAAAAACACATGGCAACTAGGCAACACAAATCAGAATGCAGTAAGTCGTCACTGTGGCTATGCTCTGGTTTCTATATTTCTAGAACTTGTGGCTTAAATTTTATTAAAGCCCCTTGGATAAAGGTCTTGACTTAGAAACAATACATTTTCTGTTTCCTTCATAGCTGGGGGTTTGTGTGCTCTTTCGAATGCTTTGTAAGATGTCCAGGATTTACTGCCACACTATAGGTAGCCAAAAAAGAGACTCTTTTAAAAAGGTAATTTACCTTTTCTTAAAGATTCAAATTTAGAAGCCCTATGCCTAATACTTTAACTGAGAAGACAGAATTGTATTCAGAATAAACCAATGATTTCACTGGGAGAAATTGAGAATATGAAATACTAAGGCTACAGTAGTGGTTTAGAACAGTGCTTCTCAAACTATCTGTAGGAAGGAATGAATTTTGTTTTATTTTTTCCTAACCTGTTGCAGACTGACACTTTTAGTAGATACAATGAAAATAGATTACTATACTAGAAAAATCAAATTAAAAAACAAAGCAGGCTGGGTGCAGTGGCTCATGCCTGTAATCCCAGCACTTTGGGAGGCTGAGGCGGGCAGATCACCTGAAGTCAGGAGTTCAAGACAAGCCTGGCCAACATGGTGAAACCCCACCTCTACTAAAAATACAAAAAATAGCTGGGTGTGGTGGTGAGCGCCTGCAATCCCAGCTACTCGGGAGGCTGAGGCAGGAGAAGCACTTGAACCCAGGAGGCGGAGGTTGCAGAGAGCTGAGATCACGCCACTGCACTCCAGCCTGGGAGACGGAGCAAGAATCCGTCTCAAAAAAAAAAAAAAAAAAAAGCATACTAATCATGAGAAAAATACCAGACAAATCTCAATTGAAGGACATTCTACAAAATATTTGACCAGTCCTCCTCAAAACTGTCAGGGCCATCAGAAACAAAGACAATCTGAAAAACTGCCACAGCCAAGAGTGGCCTAAGGAAACATGACAACTAAATGTAACATAGTGTCCTGGATGGGATTCTGGAACAGAAATATGACATTAGATAAAAACTAAGGAAATCCGAATAAAGTATGGACTTCATTAATAATAATGTGTCAATATTTGTTCATTATGTGTAATAAATGTACCACACTAAAGTCAGATGTTAATAATAAGGGAAACTGGCTGTGGGGTGTTTAGAAACCCTCTGTACTACTTCATTGTTTTTCTGTAAGTCTTAAAGTGTTCTAAAATTAAAAGTTTATTTAAAATTAGGAAAAATAGGCTGGGCACGATGGCTCATGCCTGTAATCCCAACACTTTGGGAGGCCAAGATGGGCAGATCACCTGAGGTCAGGAGTTCAAGACTAGCTTGGTCAACATGGTGAAACCCCATCTCTACTAAAAATACAAAAATTAGATGGGTGCAGTAGTACATGCCTGTATAGCTACTCAAGAGGCTGAGGCAGGAGAATTGCTTGAACCTGGAAGGCGGAGGTTGCAGTGAGCTGAGATTGCACCATTGCACTCCAGCCTGGGCGACAGAGCAAGACTCCATCTCAAAATAAATAAATAAAATAAAATAAAATTAGGAAAAAAATATATACAAAGTACAAGCCCCCCAATTTTTAATAATTATATTCAATAGATGTAAAATTACTCTGTCACATCTCCAAATGCTACAAAAAATTTCTAAATTCTTCCTCTCCATCTCTGTGCTTGTCTCATGATAGGCTGGTAAGGAACAGTTGGGACTGACCCTAGCTCATGAACCACACTGTTGAGTATCTCTGGTCTAGACCAGTGCTTCCCAAATGCCATGATAAAGTTTTCCTTGGGTATACAGCCAATGAGAAAAGGTAGGACAATGAATTGAGTTTTTCACAAAGCAAATTAATTTGATGTAAAGGATCATCGTATATTCTGAGATTACCTCCTTTCCACATATTTAGGGTTATTTGTGTGTATGTGTGAATGTGTATGAAACAATGGAGAGAGTGCATGGTGGTAGTTTTTGTTTGGATGTCTTTGCCTACAAGTTATTGGAGAGAGGCTTAAACAGTAATATATTTATCATTTCACCAAGAAGTCTGCACTTAGAAGGCTTCCAAGGTTGAGAAATTTAGGCACTCAGTGTTTCTAACAAGTTTCTTTTTCTCTTTGCCCTGTGCAGCCCTCAGCATCTTGGCTTGTCCTCTTAACCTGACTTTCCTCATGGTCCCAAGATGGCTGCCACAGTTCCAGTTGTCCCATAAATACAACAATACCCAAAAACAGAAAGGCTGCCAGAGACTAATTTACCATGAAACTAAAGAAGCTTAAGCTTTAGAACCCTTCACTTACACAAGCTCCTTCCAAGACCCTAGCCTGGGGGGAGAAGGCAGATCCTACCAATACATTCATCTGGTCGTATATTTTTGTAAACTGTGAAAAAGCAGGACAATTTTAAACAATTTTTCTTAAAAAGGGCTCCAAAAGGCTAGGCACGATGGCTCATGCCTGTAATCCCAGCACTTTGGGAGGCCAAGGCGGGCGGATCACCTGAGGTCAAGAGTTCGAGACCAGCCTGGCCAACATGGTGAAACCCTGTCTCTACTAAAAATACAAAAATTAGCTGGGCATGGTGGCAGGTGCCTGTAATCCTAGCAACTTGGGAGGCTGAGGCAGGAGAATCACTTGAACCCGAGGCGGAGGTTGCAGTGAGCCGAGATCATGCCACTGCACTCCAGCCTGGAAACAGAGCAAGACGCCGTCTCAAAAAAATTTAAAAAAATAAATAAATAAAAAGAGAGAGGGCTCCAAAATTGTACAAGAAGCCCTCACTTAATGTCATTGATAGGTTCTGGGAAACTGACTTGAAGCAAAATGATGTATAACAAAACCAATTTTTCCTAGGCTAACTGATATTTCCGGAACAAAAATATCACCACAGGCTGGTGTGGTGGCTCATTTCTGTAATCCCAACTTTGGGAGGCCTAAGCGGGCAGATCACCTGAGGTCAGGAGTTCGAGACCAGGCTGGCCAACACGGTGAAACCCTATCTCTACTAAAAATACAAAAATTAGCCAGGCTTGGTGGCATGCACCTGTAATCCCAGCTACTTGGGAGGGTGAGGCACAAGAATCGCTTGAACCCAGGAGGCAGAGGTTGCAGTGAGCCGAGATTGCACCACTGCACTCTAGCCTGGGCAACAGAGCAAGACTCTGTCTAAAAAAAAAAAAAAAATCACCAAACTTCTAAATGAAGACCCAAAACACTTCTAATGTTGGACATTGGAATAAATGTGAGCTATACATACATTTAAGAAAAATTAATAAAAACAAGTAAGATCATTATTTACCCAAGTATTCTAGTTCAGGGTCACAGGTACATCACCAGAGTGGCTTTCTAGTGGTCTATTTCAGAGGAAAAAGTGATGAAACTTTTGTTCACATATATACCTAGAATACTGAACAAGCTGGACTCATGAGCCATAATCATGAAGCAATTTAATTTTGCCTTTCACTACCCCTTCAATTCATTAGATGGGGCAAGTTCTTCTTCCTCTGAATGAAACCCAGGCAGTCTTACGACTTTTCTGATTGCTTTTAGGGACTAAAAATCCATACTTTGACTTGAAATACCCAAACAGACTTTAGTCAGAAGTAGAATATCTGGGCTCAGACACTCCCTGTTGTCCTACTTACTAACTATGTCTGACCCCTTAGGCAAGGAGGGGAGTGGGTGGGAGGAAGAGACAAGGAAGACAGGGAACGTCCCCCTAATTGACCTAACATGGCCTTGAAAACTTTGGTCTTGGCAAATGTTTAAAGCTGACCCTTGTTTGTGGGTAACTTTCATGGTTTCTTCAGAGACTTCCCAATCGGAGAACTTTTGGTTGCAGCTTCCTTGACCTGAGTAATCACACCTCAAATTTGTCTGGTCCCTTATTCCTTCTATGGCCTTCCTGGAAACCTGGTGATAGCTTCAGAGTTGCTCGGCTAGGTCCTGATCACCAGTCCAGGAAGCCCTATCATACAGTATCTGGGATAGGTACTCACACCTCCCTTTCCCTCTCTCTCTCACACGCCACACCACACACACACACACACACACACACACACACACACACACACACACACACACACCCTAGGCCTTGGGAAACATTCAGGCTGCCTTAGTCCCAGTAAACTTTGATTTGCGTGTCAGCAGATAGCCAGCCCCTCTCTCATCCTTTACATTTCTGAACAGAGCTCATTTCACCAGGCTTCATTGAGGTGCATCCATGCACCAGCTCTACTCTTTGAAGGAAATCCAAAGAGTTGGGGAATCCATGTTACAGCTCTCTCCAATTCTTCCTTTCATGACCCGTCTACATTCTTGGTGTGGGTGAAGGGCTTCAGACATATCCGACCCTGTGCTGTCCTCCACCATTTAAATTTACATTAATAAACAGTAAATAAAATTAAAACTTCACTCACACTAGCCATATTTCAAGTGCTCAATAGCCACATGTGACTAGTGTCTACTGCATTGGACAGTGTAGAAAAAAAGAACATTCACAGCACTGCAGAACAAGAATCTATTGATTCTTGAACACCTACTTTAAACTTTCTACATGAGGGTCTCAGAACTTTTGGCATCTGAAACTTATCATACTTTAAAGCTTCAAGCAAAACCTAATAAACTGTTAAACATTTTAAAATGTGACTGGTATTCATGTAATTAAATATGATGTCCCTATGAATCCCATTCCATGCATAATAATCATTACATCCTTGAAGTTGTAAATATGTTACAAGGACTACTTCAATCCATTTGCTTTAGCTTACCTTCGGTTAATGTGATATATCAGAGAGTATGTTTTGTGTCAGAGAGTGTGTTTTCATACCATTTAAATGGTATTTGTGTGTATTGAGTACACATATTTTGAAACTACTATTTGTCTATTTATGTCCAAATCACAAAAGTGAAAGGGTAGCTTAAAAGTTGTTCATTGAAGTGTAGATGTAGTAATGAAAGTAGTAATAGACACACTATAATTGAGAACAACACAAACATAAAAAGTGAACAAGAATCCAAAGAATGTGAGTCTATTCATGTTGGGACAAGTAAATCTGTGGGTATTCTGATTTCCCACAAGCAACCAAAGATGAAAAGAGTGAAGAGGAAATACAATGAATCTTTGAAATTGAATGTTATTAATTTATCAATCGATTCTCTAGTTTCCAGTGTGCTGTCTGCTTCAAATGTTGTCAAATAGTGGTATGGTGCCACTGAATCCTTTGTGTAATATTTAAATACTGCATAGCAACCACTGGCATGAAACAATTATCTGTCCTATTCCAAAACAAACAAAGACTAATATTCTCCAATGTGAAAGAGATAACATTTGCTAGTCTGAAATAATGACTATTGCTTATTCATATGAGTCTTATTAAAAGTAGGTATATGTCATGGTATTGCTGAACAATAGTTGCAAAGGAAATAATATTCAGAGACAAGACAGGAAAAGCTATTGGTAAGATCTTTTAATTGATGATTTTGTTATAGAAGATAATAACAGCATACAAGGTGGAAGAGCAGTTATTATCCATTATGCATGCTAGTACTTTACTGCAGGAGGAAATCACTGAGAAGTACAAAGGCATAAATCAGTCCTTAGTGGATTGTGATACAATTTGTGAGTGAGAAGTGCTGGATGACTTTGTTCTCCTTATGCCTGAAAATCCATGCTAATCATTTTCTTGGTTGCCCAAAGTTCCGTAAGTCCTAACAGTAATAGGAAAAAATATGCTGAGATCAGCACTGACAAAGCATCAGATAGGTATGTTACAAGAATGGTATTCAAATAAAAGAGGCTCCAACTGAATGTCAATGCGTGCTCTACTATATTCAAAGAGAACAGCAGGCAGTCCACAGTTCCATGTTAAAGGAAATTGTGGAAATTATGACTATGATCAAGTTTCACTATACATTTTTTATATTAAACTACTTTTAGAACAGATTCAATTTATAGAAAAATTGTGACAAGTAGTACAGAGAGTTCTCATATTTCCTAGCAGAGTTCTCATTTCCCCTGTTATTAAGATCTTACATTAGTGTGGTACATCTGTTACAATTAATGAACTAATATTGATACATTATTATTAATAAAGTCCATACTTTATTCAGATTTCCTTAGTTTTTATCTAATGTCCCTTTTCTATTCCAGGATCCCATCCTAGAATGACTATTTAATAACTATTTGATAGTCATGTCTCCTTAGGTGTGTCTTGGCTGTGACAATTTCACAGACCTTCTTTGTTTTTGGTAGCCTTGACGGTTTTGAAATATACGGGTAGGATATTGCGAAGGTTACCTCTTAATTGGGATTTGTGTGATGTTTTTCTCATGATTAGACTGGGGTTCTGGTTCTGGAGAGGAAGACCACAGAGGTGAAGTGCCATTTTTGTCATATCCATATCAGGGTACATACTACCATCACGACTTACCACTGTTGATGAATCAGTGTAGACTCATGATATTTATTTTATCCTTTGAGTTAAAATGCAGTGCTTCTTTATTTTGTTGCTAAAATTGTTCCATCTTTGGCCATTGGGAGCTCTTTCAGTTGACTCCTATACGATTTTCACATACCCACATCATCGTGTGTGTGTGTGTTTAGCACTGTTGTACTGTACTTTCTTACACTACTAGAATCAGTCATTTCTCCAAAGAGCCCCTATTCCCTTTATTGGAGAATGATATTTGAAACCAAGATCTGGGTGCTAGATGTGCTCATTACTACCGGGATGTCATTGTTTCTAGGCCTACTCGACTGTCAGAGCAAGGAAATGTATGTGTGTATACCAACCTGTGTATTTACATGCATCTATATTTCTATATATAATCATCTGTATATATGTATTAAGCTAAATATAAATTCACAGGTTTGTCTCCAGCTCTAATCCATTACTCCATAAATTATTCTAGCTTATTTCCTTTGCTTATCTATAAACACCCATTCCAACAGTGAAAAATCTGTCTCCCACTGTTGCCATCAATTTAATTACTTGTTTAATTACCATATGCTTTTTAGCATGTTGTGTAAAGAAATGTATAGTAACTCTAACTCCACTTTTCCATACTGAAGTACATGAGTTGTTGAAGGGAAAAATGCTCACGTGGGGTTTTATTTTAATATTTCAACTAGGTCATGCATAGTGGCTCAGGCCTGAAATCCCAGCACTTTGGGAGGCCAAGGTGAGTGGATCATTTGAGGTCAGGAGTTCAAGACCATCCTGGCCAACATGGTGAAATCTCGCCTCTACTAAAAATACAAAAATTAGCTGGGTGTGGTGGTGCGTGCCTGTAGTTCCAGCTACTCAGGAGGCTGAGGCAGGAGAATTGCTTGAACCCAGGAGGCAGAGGTTGCAGTGAGCCGAGATTGCGGCACTGCACTCCAGCCTGGCAACAGAGTGAGACTCTGTCTCAAAACATATATATAGGCCAGGCGCAGTGGCTCACGCCTGTAATCCCAGCACTTTGGGAGGCCGAGGCGGGTGGATCACGAGGTCAGGAGATCGAGACCATCCTTGGTAACACGGTGAAATCCCGTCTCTACTAAAAATACAAAAAAAAAAAAAAATTAACCGGGTGTGGTGGTGGGCACCTGTAGTCCCAGCTACTCTGGAGGCTGAGGCAGGAGAATGGCATGAACCCGGGAGGCAGAGCTTGCAGTGAGCCGAGATCGGGCCACTGCACTCCAGCCTGGGCAACAGAGTGAGGCTCCATCTCAAAAAAAAATGTATATATATACACACACACACATTATATACATTATATATAAATGTACTATGTATAGTATATATCGTATATACTATGTATAGTATATATCGTATATACTATGTATAGTATATATCGTATATACTATGTATAGTATATATCGTATATACTATGTATAGTATATATCGTATATACTATGTATAGTATATATCGTATATACTATGTATAGTATATATCGTATATACTATGTATAGTATATATCGTATATACTATGTATAGTATATATCGTATATACTATGTATAGTATATATCGTATATACTATGTATAGTATATATCGTATATACTATGTATAGTATATATCGTATATACTATGTATAGTATATATCGTATATACTATGTATAGTATATATACTATCGTATATACTATGTATAGTATATATACTATCGTATATACTATGTATAGTATATATACTATCGTATATACTATGTATAGTATATATACTATCGTATATACTATGTATAGTATATATACTATCGTATATACTATGTATAGTATATATACTATCGTATATACTATGTATAGTATATATACTATCGTATATACTATGTATAGTATATATACTATCGTATATACTATGTATAGTATATATACTATCGTATATACTATGTATACTATATAATATATAGTATATATTATATACTATATGATATATACTATATATTATATAGTATATATAGTATATACTATATAGTATATAATATATACTATATATATTATAGAGTATATATACTATATACTCTATAATATATATAGTATATATTATATACTATATATAGTATATAATATATACTATATATAGTATATTATATATAGTATATATTTATATATAATGTATATTTCAACTATTTCTAGTATACAGAATAACATAAATTTTAAAAATTATACTGGTAATGCCAAGAAAGACCAATTTTAAGATTGGAAGTGTTGGCCCAGCGCTGTGGATCATTCCTCTAATCCCAGCACTTTGGGAGGCCGAGGTGGGCAGATCACTTGAGGTTAGGAGTTCGAGACCAGCCTGGCCAACATGGTGAAACCCCATCTCTACTAAAAATACAAAGTTAGCCAGGCATGGTGTTGGGCGCCTGTAATCCCAGCTACTCGGGAGGCTGAGGCAGGAGAATCCCTTGAACCCAGAGGGCGGAGGTTGCAGTGAACTGAAATCTGGCCACTGCACTCCAGCTTGGGTGACAGAGCAAAACTCTGTCTAAAAAAAAAAACAACAACAAAATTGAAAGTGTCTTGCTCAAATAGCATATCTTGATGGTATTTTTAAAGAATATTGAAAGCCCTTCTCTTAGCCCAGATTCCCTACAAAACAGAGCCAAAGACAAGTATTTTTCTTAAGAAAAAATGCTAATGCTTTTTGAGAACTGAACATGTCTGGGAAAGGAATCAGGGAAGAACAGGGTCAGAGCAAGGAGATGCATGGCTGTGTTGGTGACTGCTTCATAACGAGCCATAAGAAATCCAGCAAGTCACTCCTCAGGTGCTTACACTCAAGTTTTTGGGGTGTCTCCAGACAGACCTCAGGGGATAGTCTATGGGAGGGGAGGGGAGAGGGACCTTCTCTGGCCCCTCTCTCCAGTTTCCTATTTTCCGCTGGCCAAAGTGTGTCCTATAAATGGTTATGTCTCCTGCACTTGCAGGCTGCATTATTCAGCCCTGTGATGGTTAATTTTATGTGTCAACTTGGCTGGACCACTGTGCCCAGAATTTGACCAAACATAATTCTATGAGGATTCTCATTTTTTGGATGAGATTAACATTTAAATTGCTGGACTTTGAGTAAAGCAGATTGCCCTTCATAATGTGGACAGGTCTCATTGAATCAGTTGAAGGCTTGAATAGAACAAATGAGTGACCTCCTAAGAAAGAAAGAATTCTGTCCAGGCCTTTAGACTCAAACTGCAACTTTTCCCTGAGTCTTCAGCTTACTGGCTTACCCCACCAGATTTTGGACTCAGCAAGCCTCCATTGCATGAAATTGCATGAGCCAATTTCTTAAAATAAATCTTTCAGATAGATAGGTAGATATTGATAGATATAGATACAGATATCTCCTGTTGGTTCTGTTTCTCTGGAGAACCCTGACTAATACCAGCACCTTAGTTGACCTCTTGGGAAGGCAGATCCCGCACCCTGTGGTATATATGGCACTTGTCTAGGTCAGGAGGTGACAGGAGGAGCCAGAACTCCCAGGCACATGGGTAGTTGGCCTGGATGCAGGGTAGCAGCAAGGGGAGTGACCCAGCACTCCCAGTGAGAGGCCAGTTAGACCCAGGTAGCACAACCATGTGGCCACAGTGGCATTGGATGACCTTGTTGTGGCTAAGGTAGAATAAGTGGCTGAAGGTTCAGAGTGGCAAGCAAGGAAATCTCAGGAGGAACACAAGTATGTCTGAAGCCTAACTGAAGCTAACTTCAGGTGCCAACTATCTAGATTTTTAATGTTGAGCATAAAATATCAGGATTTCTGGCTGGGTGCGGTGGCTCACATCTGTAATCCCAGCACTTTGGGAGGCTGAGGCAGGCAGATCACAAGTTCAGCAGATTGAGACCATCCTGGCCAACATGGTGAAACCCCGTCTCTACAAAAAATTTAAAAAATTAGCCAGGCGTGGTGGCAGGGTGCCTGTAGTCCCAGCTACTCGGGAGGCTGAGGCACAAGAATCGCTTGAACCCAGGAGGTGGACATTGCAGTGAGCCAAGATCGCACCACTGCACTCCAGCCTGGCAACAAAACAAGACTCCGTCTCAAAAAAAAAAAAAAAATCAGGATTTCTTCAGAAGACTGAAATGTGTACAATTTGCTCAGTCACTAAGACCTTAAATTTTCACTAACTCTTGGTGATTCTTCAGACACCTAGGATATAAATCAATAATATATTATTTGGTGTATTTTATTTATTTTATTTTTGGAGACAAGGTCTCACTCTGTCACCCAGGCTGGAGTGCAATGACACAATCATAGCTCACTGCAACTTCTGCTTCCTGGGCTCAAGCCATTCTCCAGCCTTACCCTCCCAGGCAGCTGGAACAACAGGCACATGCCACCACACCTGGCTAATTTTTGTATTTTTTGTAGATACGGAGTTTCACCATGTTGCCCGGGCTGGTCTGAAACTCCTGAGCTCAGGCAACCTGCCAGCCTCGGCCTCCCAAAGTGCTGGGATTACGGGTGTGAGCCACCGTGTCTGGTCTTGGCATATTTTAAATCACATTCAAAAACTCCAACAGTGAATCAGTCATTTCCAGAGTCCACTGTGAAGAAAGAATGAAATAATAATCCATTTACCCACACTCCTAACCCAGCACATTCAAACCCCAGCGTTTAAGTGTGATCTATTCCAGTCTTAGCACCTGATAGAGCCCTAAAACTACTTATATATTTATATATTTCTGCATAACAAACAACCTTGAAACTTAGTGGCTTAAAACAACAACAATCATTTGTGTGCTTGCAATCCTGCGATTTGGACAGGGCTCAGCTGAAACAGCTTGTCTCTTCGTGTTGAGTAGGATGGCTTAACTGGGGCTGGACTATGGGAGAGTGGCCTTATTCGCATGACTGGCAGTTGATTCTGGCTGTTGGCTGGGAGCACAGCTGGGGCTGTCCACGGGAACCCTGTGTCTCTTCCACATGACCAGCTTGAACTTTCTCAGAACACAGCATCTGGGTTCTAAGAAGGAGCATTTCAAAAAGCAAAACAAGAGGCTGCAAGACTTCTTAAGGCCTAGGCCACTTTCACATGACTTACAAAGCAAGTCAGAGGCCAGTCCAGATTTAGCATAGAAGCAGAATTCTCAGATGGCTCCCATGATCTCTGGCACCTGGTATTACTCCTGTGATTATGTAACATGGCAAAAGAGATTTTGTATATGTAATTAAGACCACTAATCAATGACCTGAAGACACAGTGGGTGGGCTTGACTTAATTCCATGAATCCTTTAAAAGCATAGTTTTCTCTGGCTGGTAGCAGAAGGGCAAGTCAGAGAGATTTGAAGTGTGGGCGGGATTCAGTGAGACAGAGGTTCTCCATCACTGAGATGGGGAGCGGGCACATGGCAAGGATCTGAGACTGGCCTCTGGCAGCTAAGAGTGTTCCATGGCCAACAGTTAGCAAAGCAATGGGGACCTCAGCCCTACAACCAGAAAGAAATGAGTTCTGCCAATAACCTAAGGGAGCTTGGAAATGGAGCTTTCCCTAGGAGAACCTCTAAATGAGGGTGCTGGATGGCACTTGAATTTCAACCTTGTGAGACCTTGAGTGGAAGACCCATATAAAATGTGCTGGCCTGTTGTCATATGGAAACTGTGAAATAATAAATTTATTTTAAGCTAGGTTTGTGCTAATTTCTGTGGTAATAGAAAACCTATACACAGGGGATAGAACATGGAATAGACTTTGCCTCTTGAAGAGAGGAGTAGCAAAGGCTCACTGCAAATGACTGTGGGTTGGGGGATATTGTTTGAGAATATGGGGTCCATGTCAATCCAAATAATAACTAGAGTTATATGACAGAAAAACCAACACCTACTGCTATTCTCAGCAACCTATGATTGTGAGTTTGGGTTTTCTAATTAAGGAGCAATAAGAAATAAGAAACTAATGTGACCCACAGCTGAAGTTATCCATTGTCATTGCTGCCTTGACAAAAATTGCATATAATTATCTTCCCTCTTATAAATGTGAAGTGATTATCATAATTTTTCATTATTATTTTTCATTAGCAAGCAACATTTTAGAAATTTCTGACTAAAATTTTTGGCCTACAAGTGTGCAAAACACTGATAAGAGGTCCAATAAGGGCTAAAGCATGACAAAAACTGTCTTGTGCACATCAGTGAAATAATCACAGAGAAAATGGTCTCATCTGGCATTACAATATTTAAATATAAACTCTTTTTTCTTTCTTTTGAGACAGAGTCTCGCTGTCACTAGGCTGGAGTGCAGTGGCATGATCTTGGCTCACTGCAACCTCCGCCTCCCGGGTTCAAGCAATTCTCCTACCTCAGCCTCCTGAGTAGCTGAGACTACAGGCGTGCACCACCACGCCCAGCTAATTTTTTTGTATTTTTAGTAGAGACGGGCTTTCACCATGTTGGCCACGATGGTCTCAATCTCTTGATCTTGTGATCTGCCCCCCTTCGGCCTCCCAAAGTGCTGGGATTACAGGCGTGAGCCACCACACCCGGCCAATATCAACTCGTTTTTAAGGGTTCTTGAAGCACGAGGCATTGCTGTGCTATAGCTAAGATATTTCACAAGGACTTGATGTCAGCTCAGAAGGAGGTTATGTGTACATTAAAGACAATCAGAGAAACAACCCATCACGGCTGCACACGGTGGCTCACGCCTGTAATCCCAGCACTTTGGGAGGCCCAAGGCAGATAGATCACCTGAGGGTAGGAGTTCGAGACCAGCCTGACCAACATGGTGAAACTCCATCACTACCGAAAATAGAAAAAATTAGCCAGTATGGTGGCAGGCACCTGTAATCCCAGCTATGTGGGAGGCTGAGGCAGGAGAATTGCTTGAACCCGGGAGGCAGAGGTTGCAGTGAGCCAAGATTGCGCCATTGCACTCCAGCCTAGGCAACAAGAGCGAGACTCCATTTCAAAAAAAAAAGGAAGAAAGAAACAAGCCATCATCATTGTGTTCGCAATTTATGTTCCTCAAGGTCTCAAAAAGGTATTTATATATCAAAATCTAAAAATGAGGCCAGGTGCAGTGGCCCATGCCTGTAATCCCAGCATTTTGGGAGGCCAAGGAAAGTGGATCGCTTGAGCCCACGAGCTGAAGGACAGCCTGAGCAACATAGTGAGACCCTGCCTCTAAAAAGTACATATTAAAAATTTTGAAAAAAGAAAACAAAAAAATGTGCCCTTCTTTCAAATGGATAAGGTCAATAGATAATTGATATAATAAAAAAATTTAAAGGTTTACTTACCCTATAATACAAAGAAAATGGGCCTTGGGGATAGGGATTATGATACAAACGGTGGTCAACATGCATTGAGTGCTGTGTTCCAAGCATCATGCTGAGCTCTTAATTTCATTCTAACCTTATTACTGCCCTGCAATACAGGAATCCTTGTTCCCAGTTAACAGGTAGGAAAAAAGAGCAGAAAAAAAAGTTGAATAAATTGCCCAGGATACACAGGAGTTCTGTAGACCCAAAATGAGTACACCTAATCCCAGAGCCATACCTTGAGCATAATGTCATACAGGAAAGACAGGGCAGACTGTTGGAAACAAAGGGCCTCCAGAAGAGGCTGGAAGTGATGCTTCCACTGGAAGTAAAAAGATAAATTTGGAGAAGAGAGAAAATAGACAAACCAGCCAGAAGTCTGCAACTGTGATTCATAAACATCTAGGGCAGAAATAATTTCTTTGATCACAAAAGAAAAGGAGAACCCCAGGGATTCCAGCAAGAGCATGAGGGGGGCACAGGGAGAACTGATGAGAAGATTTTTCAGGCATCAGCAACTAATAGGAAGATTTTCACAAGACCCAAACTTTGGCAGGATGCAGAGCAGGGAGAGAAAAGGGCTGAATTTACATTTCATGTTAATTAAAGATATTGCTCTTAAACTGCATGGTAAAGACTGCATTTCCAGATTCAGATTCTCTTTGGAATGCTGGGAGAAAAGGGATTGCACCAACTCAGTTATTTATATAAGATTATTTAAGTGGAAAAATTTGAGTAAATTTGAACGGATGTGGGTAATATGGGAAGAAGCCCTCCCTATCTGTAATTCCTAGGGAAGAGTTTACGGTCTCTGCTAACACTGAACTCTGCTTACGGATGTCTGCAACACCATGCTCTCACAGATTGCTAGAAAGTTCAAAACCCAGCACAACAGCTGTGTTGTATTGGTACTCTAGATGAATAAGATAATTTAAAACAGGATTCTGTTGCACTTTTATCACCTGATGTAAGTTCAGTTATGTCAACTAAATCATAGAGCATATAATAAAACCCAAATTCCTTTTTTTTTTTTTTTTGGAGACAGGGTCCTGTTCTGTCACCCATGTTGGACTGCAGTGGCATGATCATAGCTCACTACAGCGTCAGCCTCTCAGGCTCACGCAATCCTCCTGCCTCAGCCTCCTGAGTACCTGGGATTACAGGTGCATACCACCATGCCCAGCTAATTTTTGTATTTTTTGTAGAGACAGGGTTTTGTCATGTTGCCCAAGCTGGCCTAGAACTCCTAGACGTAAGTGATCTATCTGCCTTGGCCTCCCAAAGTACTGAGATTACAGGCATAAGCCACCAGACCCAGCCTCCCCAAATTACCTTAAAGTAGCTAAATATTTTATTATTATTATACTTTAAGTTCTGGGGTACATGTGCAGAACGTGCAGGTTTGTTACATACGTATACACGTGCTATGGTCGTTTGCTGCACCCATCAACCCGTCATCTACATTAGGTAATGGCTAAATATTTAACCAATGAATTCACCAAATATTTTGCTGATTAATTCTAATAGTTACTACACTCTTCTGACATTAATTTAATAAATCCATAGAATAAATAAATGTTCTTATTTATTCAATTCTCTAGAAGAGTTTGCAGTCAATGTTTATTAGAATTTGTCTTCACAATTATCTGGAACTATTATTTTCTTTATGAGAATTCCATTTGAAATTATCAATTCTGTGCATTTAAGGGAATACTCAGGGGTTTGGGGGTTTTTTTAGTTAATTTTGGTAACTTTTTTTCTAGGCATTTGTTCATTTTTATTTGTTTTAAAATTTATTGTCATAAAATTTTCCTCTTAATTTCTTTCCAATCTCTGCTGCTCCTTAGGTTATATTCCAGTTATCATTCCCAATACAGTATTTTTGTTTTTGTTTTTGTTTGTTTCCTAATACAGTGTTTTTGTGCCCTTTCTCTCTTCTTTTAACCAATCTACCAGAGGTAAGTTAATTTTATTAGTGATTTCCAAAAACCATTTTTCTGCTCTACTGAACTTTTTTTACCTTTGTCTTCTATTTCGTTCACTTTTACTCTATTCTTTATTATTTTCATATTTCTCATACACCTAGGTATATTCTGTTGCTACATTTATAAATTTTTTAACCAGCTGATTATCTCCAGCCTGGGTGACAGTGAGACCCTGTCTTAAAAAAAATAAAATTTTCAGGCTTTTGGCTTTTCTTAATGACCCATGCAAGTCTATAAGCTTTTTTCTTTTTCTTTTTTTGTTTTGTTTTGTTTTTTGTTTTTGAGACTGAGTCTTGCTCTATTGCCCAGGCGGGAGTACGGTGGCACAATCTTGGCTCATTGCAACCATCTCCTGGGTTCAGCCAATTCTCCTGCCTCAGCCTCCTGAGTAGCTGAGATTACAGGCACCCACCAATACTCCAGCTAATTTTTGTATTTTCAGTAGACATGGGATTTCACCATGTTAGCCAGGTGGGTTTCGAACTCCTGACCTCAAGTGATCCGCTCGTCTCAGCCTCCCAAAGCACTGGGATTACAGGCGTGAGCCACCACACAAGGCCATACAAGATTTTTCCTTTTGTATACATGTGACTATAGTTAATAACAATGTATAATATTCTTTAAAATTGCTCAGAGTAGATTTTGTGTTCTTATCACAAAAAAAGATATGTTTATGAGGTAATGCATATGTTAATTAACTTGATTTAGCTATTCCACAATGTATACATATTTCAAAACATAATGTTGTACACAATAAATATATACAATATTTGTTTCTCAATTAAAATAAATTAATTGGCCGGGCGCAGAGGCTCCCACCTGTAGTCCCAGCACTTTGGGAGGCCGAGGCAAGTGGATCACTTGAGTTCAACAGTTTGAGACCAGCGTGAGCAATATGGTGAAACTCTGTTTCTACAAAAAATATAAAAATTAGATGGGCATGTGGGCCTGCACCTGTGGTCCCAGCTACTCAGGAGCCTGAGATGGGGGGACCATCTGAGCCCAGGAGATCGAGACTGTAGTGAGTTGTGATTGCACCACTGCACTCCAGCCTGGGCAACAGACTGAGGCCTTGCCTTTAAAACAATAAAAAATAGCTGGGCGCAGTGGCTCGTGCCTGTAATCCCAACACTTTGGGAGGCTGAGGTGGGCGGATCGCCTGAGGTTGGGAGTTCGATACCAGCCTGACCAACATGGAGAAACGCCATCTCTACTAAAAAAAAAAAATACAAAATTAGCCGGGCGTGGTGGCATATATTTGTAATCCCAGCTACTTGGGAGGCTGAGGCAGGAGAATTGCTTGAACCTGGGAGGCAGAGGTTGCAGTGAGCCAAGATTACGCCATTGCACTCCAGCCTCAGCAACAAGAGTGAAACTCTGTCTCAAAAAAATAAATAAAATAAAAAATAAAAAATTAATTCATTAACCAGAAAAAGATGATATGTTTCCCTTTATGCATCGCTGAAGCCAAATCTCAAATTTTTTTTTTTTTTGAGATGGAATTTTACTCTTGTTGCCCAGGCTGGAGTGCAATGGCGCAATCTCAGCTCACTGCAACCTCTGCCTCCCAGGTTCAAGCAATTATCCTGCCTCAGCCTCCCGAGTAGCTGGGATTACAGGTGCACACCACCACACCAGGCTAATTTTTTGTATTTAGTAGAGACGGGGTTTCACCATGTTGGTCAGGCTGGTCTTGAACTCCTGAACTCAGGTGATCCACCTGCCTCGGCCTCCCAAAGTGCTGGGATTACAGGTGTGAGCCACCACACCCGGCCTCAAATATTTTTATATGTAGCACTTGTTTTTGTTTTTCAGTTCTACATATTTTTAAATTTCCATTATGATTTCTTCTTGACCTATGAATTATTTAAAAGTATTGCATGAATGTTTTTAAATTTCCTAGTATATGGGATTGTTATGGTCAATTTTCACAAATTGATTTCAACTGTAATTCCATCATGGTCAGAAATTGTGGTTCCAATTCTTTAAAATATATTGACCCTTGCATTATAGACTATTTAGTCAAATTTCACATGATTCTGTGACAGTGAAAAGAATGTGCATTCTCCAATTGTTTTGCGGGGTCCTATATGTCCCTTAAATTGGGTTTATTACATGACTTAGTCAAAATTTATTTATTTTTATTGATTTTTAAAATATACTTGATTTATTGGATGAGGTGAGTTAAAATCATTCACTATCATGAGATACTTTTCTATTTCTTTTTGTAATTCTATCAGTTTTTGATTCATATTTTGAAGCTATCTTACTAAGTGTATTCCAATTTAGAATTTTTATAAACATTATAATGTTATAACATTATAAACACAAATGGTTGTGTATTGTGTAACATATTACACACATACACATATATATCCACACATATATATACACGTGCACATACATACATATACCCCTGTGGTAGCCAGCCTTCAACATGGCCCCCTGTGAGCCCTACCTCCTGGAATTCACACTCTTGAGGAGTCCCCTCTGACACTGTACCAAGATTGGTCTGTGTGTCCAACAGAATACAGCAGAAGTGATAATGCTGTCATGTCCAAATCAGGCTATGAAAGAATGTGGTTTCCATTTCGGGTGCTCTCTTGTTCTCTTTCTCTCTCTCTCTCTCTCTCTCTCTCTCTCATCTTGGGGGGCAAGCTGCCATGTGTGAGCAGCCCTATGGAGAGGCCCAGGTGGTGTGGAACTGAAGTCTCTGGTCAACAGCTAGCAAGGGACTGAGACCTGTTAACAAACATGAGAGTGAGATTGACAGAGGATTCTCTAAGCCCACTCAATCCTTGAGGACGCAACTTCATGAGAGACCCTGATTTAAAACCACCCAGGTAAGTCACTCCTAGATTTCTAATCCCATCTTCAGTGAACAAGGAAATGCTACAATTCTAAACATCGACCATGAGAAATGCTTGCCAAATACTTTCAAATTTGAACAGAAATGATGGTGAACACTGACAGCCTTGGCCCTCAAGCAGGGTATATACGTTTCTGAGAAGAGGTGAAGTTCCAAAGAGTCTTTGATTAAAGCTCCAAGATCCAAGGACATGGGAGATGATGGGAGAAGCAGTACAGGCACCTAAGGAGACATTGATTCTGCATCGGACAGTGGCAGGGGAAAGGTACTGAAAGAGAGATCGTGATAGCAATAGTCTGTTTATCTATGACCTGGTCTCATAGTTGAGAAAGGTAGTTTAAGGAATTTCACTGGACACCACGTTTACCTCCAGAATGCTAAATATGATGATTATATGACGCTTAGGAAAGAGGAAGTCACAGTTCTGGGAAGCTGAAGATTGCTCAACTTCACTCCTCACCTCCTCCCACTAGGACCTCCCCCCTATTGACATCAGAAATACACCAGCCCAGGCACTATGCACCAAAGGAAGAAAGAAAAGAAAAAGAGTAAAGGAATATAAGTCAAAATACAGATAAAGAATATATGCAAACAAAGGAATTATCCAAGGAATCAGAACAAGAATTCCAAACACAATAGGGAATAAAGGAAAACCAGTAGAGCTCAGGGGGGAGATAGAACAGAAATATAAAACATTACCCCAAAACACTACATGATAAATAAAAATGGAAAAATACAATTAAAAGCATCATAAAGGACAGGTTTTTTTAGAGCCGCCAAAAGAGATGGAAAGAGCAATGAGAAAAAAAAAATAGTGAAGATGACAGATGTGAAAGTAAAGAGAAATCTAATGTACACATAGCTGCTATTCCTTTATAGAATACCAGAGAAGACTAGAACAAAACAAGTGAATTTTTAAGAAATTCTTTCCAAAATATGATAGAAGAAAACTATTCCAAAACAAATACTTCAACTTTCTGGACAAAAGACCACAATGTCCCAGGCAAAAGTGAGGTAGAATAAACAAAACCAAGATGTATCCTAAGGAAGGGAAAAGAACCAACCCAGACAGAGAAAAGCAAAAGTTACACACAAAGCAAAAAAGAAAAATTTACATACAAGAGAGAAAAATCAAGTGGCCCTCAGACTTCACCATGAAAATCATCTATTGTGGAAGACAATAGAGCACAGCACAGAAAGTTCTATGGGAAAGTATAATCTAAGGATTTGTAAACAACAAATTTGTTCTTCATGTATAAAGGCAAAAGAAAGACTCTCTAGCATGGGGAAACTCAAACAAAACAGCACCTCTGAGCTCTCCTTGAAAAAATAAAAACAGCACAAATCCTCTTTGATGATAAAATCCAGCCATGCAAGGGAGAGTGGACTCCAGTAAAGGATTCATAAATTAAGGTACACTGGTAAAAATCACCACAGCGAGTATGAAGACTGGAGACAGACTACCTGGGCCTGAGCCATGTCTCTGTGCAACCTTGGGACCAGAGCTCTTTGTAGCTAAGTTTTCTCATTGTAAAATGGAGACCATAGTATAATTTAAATCTTAAGGTTTTCTAAGACTTAATTTGGCTCATATACATAACATGCTTAGAACAGTGACTGGCACAGGAAAAGAGCTATGAGCTATATGTGTGTAAGCTAATATTTTATTTTATAAATCAGTCTAAACATTAATACTATGGTATCATGCACTCCAAAATTTGTTAAGAGTGTAGGTCTCATGTTAAATGTTCTTACCACACACATACAAAAAAGGAGATGCAGGGAAATGTTGGTGGCAGATATATCTATTACCCTCATTGTGGTGATAGTTTTGTGGGTGTTTGTGATGGTGGCAGGAGGCAGACAGGTTCCCAGGTGGGAAGGGTTGGGTCCTTGGTGAAACCCCACCTTCAAGCCAGGGACAACCTGAGGCTTGGGGGCCGGGCTGCCAGTTCCAGATGAAGTCCCTGACCTGGAGTGAGAACTTCCTTGATGCCTTTCAGCCAATCAAGTGGTGCTTTTTCCAGGCCCACCCTAGACCAATCAACACACACTTCCTCCATTCTGAGCCCATAAAAACCCCCAGACTCAGCCAGACTCAGACACTCGTGTGGACTGCCTGCTGGTGGACAGGAGCTACCCACTTCGGGTATCCTCTCTGCTGAGAGCTGTTCAGTAGCCCAGTAAAGCTCTTCTCCGCCTTGCATACCCTCCAGTTTTCTGTGTATTCTCATTCTTCCTGGACACGGGACAAGAACTCAGCATCCACCAAATGGCGGGAGCGAAAGGAGGTGTAACGCTTTCCTGGCTGGCTCACCAAGCTGTGGGTGGGAGGTAAGGGGCTATAACATGTTCCTAGCTGGCTCGCTGAGCTGTGGATGATGACAAGCTCCCAGACTGTGGCAGTGAAGAGTGGTGACCCTTCTGGGGACCCAGACCTAGGGATTCCCCAAGCCAGAGCTGTAACACTCTAGCCCTTGTGCCCTCTGGAGTGCCAGGTGGCCACTCCACATAATGGGAAGCAGCAGCAGGGCTGAGCCAGCCCAGGATCTGCAGGCCAGCAGGACTGACAGAGTTGTAACACAAACAGCTGAAACATACCCCCACAAAACATACCCCCCACTCACCAGGCTGTGGGCAATAAGAGGGAGAAAAGAGCCGCTGCCTTTCTGGAAGCCCAGACCTTGGGGCTCCCCAAGCCAGGGCTGTGACATACCGTAACACCCTCTTTGGGCTCTGTGGTTCCTGGAGTCTCCAAACTTTCAGGTGCCACTGCATTCCCTTTGTCCAGATGCTGGTGCCTACAGTGGAAGCCACTCATGGTACACCTGGTCCAGCTGCAGCCTTGCATGGAGCTGGTGCCTGTGCTGGCACCTGGAGCTACCAACCCTGCCACAGCAGCCAATGTGCCTGGCTGTGCACAGTGGCCAGACCCCATGCTCGCTCGCTTACATACCCCTCGCTGCGCCACACCTGGCTCACCCTTGGCAGGCATGGAATCCGGGCCAGTTGTGCGAGCTGAGTGCAGTCTGCCAGGCTGAGTGGGCGGAACGAGCCCAGCAGGCACAAGCAAAACTCAAGAAGAGGCACCACCGGCCACAGAGGTTTCCAGCTGGTGAAACGGCACCTGAAGGATCCTATGACATTTTCATAAATGCAAACTCATCATATTGTACACATTGAGTTGTACAGTTATTTGTATATCAACTCTACCTCAATAAAGAGCTGTTAAAAAAAAAAAAGAAAGAAAGCTAAACAATGATGAGAGCTGTTGCTACAAATCAGAATATTTGGGTACCTTGTAGAATAGCTGGGAAGGACAGGTAAATAACCTTAAAGGCTACAAAGCCAAGAACACCCAAAACAATGCTTCAAGACTGGTCTAGCGAGCTCAGGCCTATTGCCACTGCCAATCGCCAGAAGCTGCAGCTATAACCCCAATACTCCCGGCACTGGATGCTGGAAGCCACCATGGGCACTGCTGCAGCTGGTACTCCTGAAGCTTGATCTTGGTGCAGTGACCACCAGAGAGTGTACCTGATTGGTGGGCCTAAATTACAGGCCCACACCCAAGGTGCAAAGGAACCTGGGAAGTGAGTATCTTCACTTTCAGCTTTCATAGTGGCAGGTGGACCTTGTCTCCTACCCAAATCATGTGGAGGAGTTTTCAAACAAGAAGATTCAGATGTTAGGACACCTAAAAGAATAACTTATCTCTTCTACAGTAAAAGAAGGCAATATAGCTTAGAGAGATTAAGAGCATGGGCCCTATACACTCATTGCCTCTGGGGAAATGCTCTGTAACAATGGCCATAGAAGCTTTAGTTTCATTGGGAAATGGAGATAATATTAAGTTTAAATGAGGTTTAATGAGTTTTAAATGAGGTTTAAATGAGTAAATTCATGTAAAGCACAGAGTAAGTGCTCAGTAAATACTTACTAGGAGATATGAAAGTAATTATTACTATTATTCTTATATTCCACCCCTTCACTGCCCAGTATCAACCTTTCTGCACATAATTATAATCTCTGAAGTGCTCTCATCTAACAAAATTAAAATGTCTTTATGCAAACAAAAATACACTCGCCCCTTCTTTAAAGTCTCAAAGCCCAAAGAGTTTATACATCTGGCTTTAAGTCCAGGCTCTGGGAGATGTCATTTCTCTTTTGCTCTATCTCAGCCCTTATTGGTAGCCTGTAATATGTAGACTAAATTGTAAGGTTAACCACCTTCCATATGCCCTGTATATAACTGCAGGAGGAAAAGGAGAGGAAAGAAGAGGGAAGTTAGGGTACATAAGCATATCCATGAAAAGCAGAGTAGAAAACATGTGTTGCTGAAATCATTCTTATACCAGCAATGTTGTACAAATAGCATAGCTGGTATTCATGACTTATTCTTCTACCAGCTACTCCATGTTCCCTTGCCTTCCACCAGCATCTCAGCTTGTTGGGATTCTACCTGATGAAGTGAACTACACCTCACTCATGAGGGATCTGAGCCTATCGCGGTCCAGTTTCCACTGAGTGTCCTGCCTACTTTGATTGTTGGCAGCGGTAGTGGAGAGGCACCGGTGGCTTCATTGAGTCACATGCATATCCCTTCTTCCCTCATGTGATCCATGTTGCAGATTGGGTTCTCTGGAAATGGATGCTGCCATGGGGCTTGGGGTGCGAGGTGTTTGTTGGGATCGCCAATGGGAAGTTAAGGGAGAGGAAGGGGGCTGAGGGAGATGTTAAACTGCCAGGCAAGCCCAACAAAGCCTTGGCCAACCTGGTGGGAGCTCCAGGGCCAGTGTGGCCATCGCCATGTCCTACACCAGGTGGCAATACCTGCTCCTCGTGTGGCTGTCATACTAGGAAGAGTGTGACCTGGTGAGGCGGCAGACCCTGAAGGAGAAGAGAGCTGGAAGCTGCCTGCTGACTGCACTGCCCGCAGCTGGGTGGCAAATCCTTGCCTGAAAGGTATCTGGGTGTTCATCATATTTCCTACAGGCAGCAATCCCATTTCTACCTTAGGAGCCAGGCACAATCACCTCATCAACATTGTAAACTCCCTGTTTTTTTGTTTGTTTGTTCAGCCAATGGCATATGGAAACCTCAGCTTCCAACTTGGTGGAAACATAGTTGTATCCACTAGTGGAAGCAATCATTCTTCCCATGGGCATCAAACAAAGCTTCAAAATCTTGAAAATGGGCAAAGAAAATTTTGCAAGTGGGTCATTGTGTATAGCAGTCAGAAGTGCCACTGCCTTGTCTACCATGTTTATTAAATCTGGAGCAAAACAGCAGCTCAAACACTGTACTTTTAGGAAAACAAATACTGACATGTTTATTTCATAGATGTACTCCTAGAAAACAAATCTGTATGTAAGTCAAACCATGGCAAATTGAACTGTATTTTAAATGCATCTGGGGAGCTCGTAATATAAAGGAAGTTGTTCTGCAAGAAGAAAATTATTTTTATTAATCAAGTAGTCACTTTTTCACTCTCCCACTTCCTTTTCTCAGCCTACTCTCTACCTCCAGCAAAATTAATATATTTTATCAATTAACCTGTTTGAGCTTTTAAAGTAGAACACATTTGCACTGTTAATCACAATTTAATATCCCATAATACTTCCTGGAAATAGTGGTTTCTTATTCTTAATGATATAACTAGGGTTTATGAAGTTATCTCAACAGGAGGTAATAGAAATATGAATACAAAAATCTTTCCATTAAGGAATGAAAAAAGTTAAATAAATGTCCCCATGACAGGGCTCCAAGCACTTATTCTCATTAAGAAACATTCACAGTCTGAAGAGTTAAGTGGAGATACATGTGTGACTACAGTTCAGTACCATGGAAGATGTAATGTTTCAAGGCTTCTAGGATTAATGTCAGTAAAATGTTCTTAAGTTATTCTGAGTTTATTTTAATTGTAATATACTATGCTTCCTAATAGACTTTTTATATGCCTCCTAATTTTACCTAGACTTTGCAAGTTTTGCTTGTGCAGTGTTCTGTAGTACTGTTCAGTAATTCAGCAAATAAAAATTGAGTACTTTCTGTGTCAGACCAAGGGGTTATAAAACATTGTCCTTCTCCAAAGGAGCTTACGATCTGATGGGCATACAGAAAAGTAAATTTAAAAATTGTAGTGGTTCCCAGCCAGGTGTGGTGGCTCACGCCTGTAATCCCAGCACTTTGGGAGGCCCAGGTGGGCAGATCACGAGGTCAAGAGATCGAGACCATCCTGGCCAACATGATGAAACCCTGTCTCTACTAAAAATACAAAAATTAGCTGGGCATGGTGGGGCATGCCTGTAGTCCCAGCTACTCAGGAGGCTGAGGCAGGAGAATCGCTTGAACCCGGGAGCAGAGGTTGCAGTGAGCCGAGATCACACCACTGCACTCCAGCCTAGCAACAGAGTGAGACTCTGTCTCAAAAAAAAAAAAAATTATAGTGGTTCCCTTATAGAGGTATGCACAAGATTGCCAGAAAGAAGGCCACCATGCTCTATTATGAGCATTCAGGAAAAATGACACAAGGACGTGCCATTCAAGCCAAGATGTAAGGCTATGTAGGAAGTAGCTGAGAATGCACTTCTATTGCTTTGTTGTTGTTGTTGTTGTTGTTGTTGTTTTACTCTGTCACCCAGAGTGCAGTGCAGTGGTGTGATTTCAGCTCACTGCAACCTCCGCTTCCTGGTTTCAAGCAATTCTCGTGCCTCAGCCTCCAGAGCAGCTGGGATTACAGGTGCCTGCCACCACACCCAGCTAATTTTTGTATTGTGAGTAGAGATGGGGTTTCACCATGATAGCCAGGCTAGTCTTGAACTCCTCGCCTCAAGTGATCCACCTGCCTCAGCCTCCCAAAGTGCTGGGATTACAGGCGTGAGCCACTGCGCCCGGCCTATTGCTTCTTTTTTATCTTTCAGTTGTAAGTGCTGTCCTTCAGCTTCTCCTGTGGGGAGATAAGGATTTGGCCTCCTCTTGCTTCTGCCACATGCACCAGCCCTCCCGTTCAGCCACTCTTCTGAATAATATCACAATCTTGGTTAAATCAACTTCAATATTTACATTACAGTGACAATATGAGTCACCTGGCATATGATTATTTCTCCTTTCTCAATTTTTAAATTATCTTTTATTTTCATTTGCTTGGTTTTCAGCCACAAATTCTCTAAAGTTTCTGAATTTCCACTCAAAACTCTTGACACATCAAGCCTTGTGTTGATGTCATCCTTGTCCTACAGGCTGGTGCTGTCAGCTTCAATTGCAGCAGGTCATCAGACTGTGATCTCCCTTCACTTTCATGCTGAGGATTACCTCTCCTCCCTCCTGGGTTCACTATGCTGTTTTCTTCTTCTTTAATTTATACTCTCATGTTGGGAGGCATATCTCCTGATACCCTGAGAAAGGGTACAGGAAATCCAAAATTTGAGGGAAGTCTTATATTTGGAGATGGGATGAAGGAAGGGTGGATAGATGACGAAGGAGTATAAGGACACTTCCAGGTGAGATGGATATACTCATTAACTTGACTGTAGTGATGGTTTCATGGTTATATACATATAGCAAAACTTATCAAATTGTGACATTATATTGTATGTCAATCATATCTCAATTAAGCTGTAAGAAAAGATAAATAAAGAGGTATGCATATAAAACTCAGAAGTTGGGCTGGGTGTGGGGGCTCATGCCTGTAATCCCAGCACTTTGGGAGGCCGAGGTGGGTGGATCACGAGGTCAGGAGATCGAGACCATCCTGGCCAACATGATGAAACCCCGTCTCTACTAAAAATACAAAAATTAGCTGGGCATGGTGGCACATGCCTGTAATCCCAGCTACGCAGGAGGCTAAGGCAAGAGAGTCGCTCGAACCAGGGAGTCAGAGGTTGCAGTGAGCCAAGATCGCGCCACTGCACTCCAGCCTGGCGACAGAGCAAGACTCTGTCTCAAAAAAAAAAAAAAAAAAAAAAAAAAAAACTCAATAGTTTATCAACTTATGTTATTTGTAAGTCTATGGGGAAACAGGTACTCTCATACAATGCTGGTGGGAAGGTAAAATGTTACAGCCTCTAGGGGAGAAATTTGACAATATCTAGCCAAATTACAAATGTGTTTTCTTTGGCCCAGTAATTCTACTTCTAAGAATCTGTACCAAACATACATGGGCAGAAATACAAAATGACATTTGCACAAAACTGTTCATTGAAGCACTAGTTGTAATAACAAAAGACTGGAATCAATCTAAATGTACGTCAGCAGAATATTGATAAATGATGGTACAGCTATGTAATGAAGCAGTGCACAGTTGGAAAGAAGTGAGAAAAGTCTATATACTGCTATGGAATGATCAAGATGTATTGTTAAGTGAAGATAACAAGTTCTCAAGCATTGAGAATATACTACCTTTTGTTCCTGGAAATTCTCTATATCTTGATCTGGGTGATAGCTACACGAGGTGTATAAATATGTAAAACTTCACTGAGCTGTACATTTAAGATGAGCACACTTTACCATATATAACATCCTAATAAAACATTTTTTTTTAAAGCTAGATAGGAGCAAATTGAGGAGTGCATGGAAGAAGAAATGGAGACAATGAGAATTTTGTCTATGCAAAGGCAGGACTAGCTAGAGAGAATGTAATGTCAGAGGAAGGTTTTTCTTTCCTTCCTTTTCTCCCTTTCTTCTTTCTTCCTTTTTAAAATGGGACTTAAGCATATCTCAAAGCTGATGGCTGATGAGAAAGAGCAGTTGAAAAGTAAGATTGAGCCTATACAAGAAAGAGAAGGTGGGCCAGGCACAGTGGCTCACGCCTATAATCCCAGCACTTTGGGAGTCCAGGGTGGGCAGATCACAAGGTCAAGAGTTCAAGACCAGCCTTGCCAACATAGTGAAACCTCATCTCTACAAGGAATACAAACATTAGCCAGGCGTGGTGGTGCATGCCTGTAATCCCAGCTACTCAGAAGGCTGAGGCAGGAGAATCACTTGAACCTGCAAGGAGGAGGTTGCAGTGAGCCAAGATCATGCCATTGCACTCCAGCCTGGGCGACAGAGCAAGATTCGGTCTCAAAAAAAAAAAAAGAGAGAGAAAAAGAGAGAAGGTATAATCAATACTACAAGGTCTTTGGAAAGTTGGGAGGGTATGAGAGTCAAAATTCCCCAGAAAGGTATTGTTCTTAGATGGGGAGAAATATTTTTACTGTCCCAACAGGGGACAAGGAGGCTAGAATGGGGATCGCTATAGGGAGTTTTCAGAATTAGGAACACCAGGCCCTAAAGGAGATAGGGCATGCAGAGGGAGTGGAGGGAGGTGGTTGTGGAATCCAGGAAGCAGAAAAGCCTTGGAATAGTCATTACAGTGAGTAGGAGAGTAAAAAGTAAGCTGAACAGGAAATATAGAAGGATCATCAGCTATTAGTTGGGTTTCACCAAACCCAACTAAGAGATAGGATAGAAAGGGGTACAACTAAGAGATAGGATAGAAAGGGGCTTTAGATCATTGACCAGGTATGTTACTAAAACAATGTATCATGCAGTCTAAGGTGATAAGCAGGAAATCAAGACAGCAGGAGACAGAATGATTAGAAGTAAACAGAAGTCCGCAAGGATTGGAGTTCCAGTGAGGTTGACAAGTGGTTGTACTGGGACTGGTTGAAAGCAGGCTGGCAGGAAAAGATGCTGTGACCAGAAAGGGAAAGCTTGAACTGGTGATTCCGGGCATGTTGGGTGATGGTAGACCCCAAAATGGCCATGGGTTTGGAAGGCTCATGTGAAATGGAGGCTGGGCATGGAGGTTCACGCCTGTAATCCAAGCACTTTGGGAAGATGAGGCAGGAGGTTTGTTTGAGTCCAAGAAGTTCCAGACCAGCCTCGGCAACATAACGAGGCCCTGTCTCTACTAAAAAATAAAATGTTAGCCAGGTGTAGTGGTACATGCCTATAGTCCCAGCTGCTTGGGAGACCGAGGTGGGAGGATACCTTGAGCCCAGGAGGTCGAGGCTGCAGTAAGCTGTGACTGCATCACTGCCTCCAAGCCTGGGCAACAGACCCAGATCCCATCTCAAAAAAAAAAAAAAAAAAAGAAACAAAAAACTAAAATAAAAAGAAATAAAAATGAAGTGAGATGGAGATCCCCACCACACACAGATTAAAAGCTGAGCCAGCAGTTCCCAAAGTGTTTTCTACAGAACATTGCTTGACAAAGGGCTTATGCACTAATGACACATTATTAAAGTTCTGATATATCTTGAATCAAAGAATCCTATTTACTGTGTTTAACCAAATATTCCCTGAACCTTTGAATTACTAAATTTTTTTTGGTTCAATATTTATCAGCAGTCTTCTAAACTAATGTTCTTCCAAACACACTTTAGCAACTTTCTGCTTTGCATGTAACCTGCTGAAACTCTAACATTAATGGAATGAAGTGAATAATTATCACAGCAAGTGATCATTTTTTAATATCTGGGTTTTTTTTTTTTTTGGTTTGTTTTTGTTTTGTTTGAGACAGAGTCTTGCTCTTTCACCCAGGCTGGAGTGCAGTGGTGCAATCTTGGTTCACTGCAACCTCCGCCTTCCGAGTTCAAGCGATTCTCCTGTCTCAGCCCAGTAGCTGGGATTACAGGCATGTGTTACCATACCCAGCTAATTTTTTTGTATTTTTAGTAGAGATGGGGTTTCACCATGTTGGTCAGGCTGGTCTCGAGCTCCTGACATCAAGTGATCTGCCCGCCTAGGCCTCCCAGAGTGCTGGGATTGCAGGCATGAGCCACTGCACCTACCCTTTAATATCTGCCTTAATGTATTTTGATATGAAAATATTATTTGCCTAGCAAAAGCATGTAAAAAAGTACAACATATGTTTCATTAGGATAATAATGTTAGGTTTACCATACTTTGCTATGAAGATAAATAACAACAGTGTTGTATTAGGTCATTAGAGTTGGGATTTAACCATGATTATCTTAGTCCTTCATTAATACAACTATTTTGACCATTAAGTAGCCTTCTCTTAAAACTAGTTACATTCCTGGTACAGAAAAGGCATTAAATAATAAAGGTTCTGATGTCAATCCCATCAAATATGTATTTCTATTCTTTAAGCCTCATAAGAATTCTACCACATATAGTAAGAAGAGTAAAGAAGAGCCATTAAAATTAATATAAAAGGTCTCCATTTTCTTTCACTTCATTTCTCGGACATTTAAGATCAATAACAAAAATTAGGTACCTGATGTAAACTGTTTTAATGCTGTTGCTGCCCCTCTCTGAGGAAGAATTAATACTTCCTCTCCGCATTGACATTTTGCTTAGCCAATGAAATGTGAGTGGAATTGACTTGGCTCACTTAAAAGCAGAAGCTTTAAAGAGCCAGCTTATTGTTCGCCCATGTCCTCTCTCCCTCTGCTACGAGAGCAGCAATATTCCAGGTAGAGGCTGCTCCGTCAGCCTGTGTCCCTGAATGAAGGGGATGTGGAGCAGAACTTCAGGTGATCCTGAAAGGACATGTGTTATGAGCAAGAAATCAACCTTTATTCATGTTAGCTACCAAGATTTGGGCGTCATTTTTTACCATTGCATGACTCAGCCTATGCTGACTAATACAGAAATCACATTGTCCACCCTATATTCATTTCCAAACACTAGCAACTGTTAATGAACACAAATAGAAGTCATCACCAGAAGCATAAAATTCCCTCCACAGAATGTCTAGAACAGTGATGGCAAATTGGCTTAATCTCTCATATCAGCTCTAATGAACTCATAACGATGGCCTGAGTCAACTCTATAGAAAACGGTTCTGAAACCATGACCTTGCCTGGCAGGAAAGAGTTACCGTATTTATTAGTATGTTTCCAGTAGAAGGAGGGGTAATAAGCTGTCCATCCCTGGCCTATGAGGCACAACCTGTCCTCACTATCATTTCTGTTTTTTTCTGATTTTGTACAGGAGGCATTGTTTTTTAAATATACCCAGAAATAACAGAAACTAGTGCATAAAACATTTAGGCTAATAAATAATTTCATTTAACTGATGAAAGGAAGAGAAAAAAAAGTGTTACTATCAGAGCTGACCACAGAATTCCTCCTCAGCAAGAGAACTGTCTTTGTTAGAAACATCTCTAGTGGACTTTTTAGTTATTAAGATGGCCCTCTAGACCAGGCCTGGATGGTTGGCCTGGGGAGGAAAATAGTGAAACTGTTTTATATCAGAAATGCACAGTGATTTTTGGAGTTGGAGCTGAATGAGCCATGAAGAAGCAGGGAAAATCCCAAGAAGAGGGCCAGAAGGTGTCCCACTGCATGGCAGGAGGCTGTGGGGAAGGCAGGACACAGGACGCGCCCTCAGAGGACAGAAAGGCTGAGGACTTTTGAGAACTGGGATGGTTGAGTATGCAGTTCAAAGTGTTTTACCCTTCTATTCTGTAATCTAACATCCCTAACCATGACCACACATGCGCACACATACACACACACAATTATGGGTTGAATCGTGTCCGCTGAAAATTCATATGCTAAAGTCCTAACCCGCAGTGCCTCAGAATATGACCTTATTTGGAAATAGGGTCATTGCAGATATAGTTAATTAAGATGAGGTCATAGTGAAGTAGGGTAGACCCCTAATCCAATGTTACTGTGGTTATACAAGGAGGAAATCTGAACACAGACACTCACACGGTGACAGCCATATGAAGACGGGAGCGATGCTGCCACAAGCTAAGAAACTACCAGAAGCTGGAGGGGAGACCTGGAACAGATCCTTCCCTAGCACCTGTTAGAGACAGCATAGCCCTGCAGACACCTTCATCTCAGGTGTCTAGCTTCCAGAACTGTGAGACAATGAGACAAGAAATTTCTATTGTTTAAGCCTCTCAGTTTGTGTTACTTTTTATGGCAGCCCTAGGAAATTAACACATATGCACATGCACAAACATGAATGCACACACACTCATGCACACATATGCATGCACACACACATGCACACACTCATACGCACACACACTAATGCACATACACATGCACACATGCACACACACTCATGCACACACATGCATGCAACTACACACACCAGTGCCCAAATCTTCATTAAAGCTTGCACCACATGCACAGCCATGACCAGTGGCAGTCTGGAGACTGAGGGGTTTGTATGGGAGTTGAGTAAGTACATAGGCTATGCAAAAGGAACGAGACATGCAGAGGCAGAGCCCAGAGTAGATGCCAGAAAGGCAGTGGAAGCAGAGACTCGTGGCAGAGGGAGCACAGGTTCCTTTCACATGCCCCACTAGCAAGAATTCTCAGAGCTATTGGGCAAGTATTGAGACGGAGCAGGGACCCCTCTTAAGGGCTTGCAGCACCCTCCTCCACCCCCAACCCCAAGCAGGGAAATAAAATCTTGAGTTCCTTCAAGGGAATTTACAGGCACCTAGCTAGCCTTGACAAGTAAATGAGCAATTTGATAAGCAAGACGGTAACAGTAGCTTAAAACAATAGCCAAGGAAGTTAGAGTCACACGAATATTTGGTTCCCAATAGAAACTAAAGATAACACCTTAGCATATATTCTTGAGTTGTTTTTCAGAATTTGGACCTCCACTAAATGGGTACACTGGTACAGAGACCTTAGATAAGGGGGAACTGAGGACTGAACTCCGACCGCTGTTCTAAATTTCTTTCTGAGGGGCCTGGAGGAGATCACACCCAAGAGCCAAAACTAACATTATTTTCTGCCGATCCCAAATGTTTAGACAAAGCTCCACCTCCTTAACCAATCACAAATCAGCAAATCTTTGACTCCACCTACGACCTGTGGGTGCCTGCTTCAAGATGTCTCACCTTTTATACAGGTCAAACCAATGTATAGCCTGCAAGTTTTTTGTTTTTGTTTTTGAGATGGAGTCTCACTCTCACCCAAGCTGGAGTACAGTGTTGCAATCTTGGCTCACTGCAACCTCCGCCTCCCAGGTTCAAGCAATTCTCCTGCCTCAGCTTCCCAAATAGCTGGGATTACAGATGCATGCCACCATGCCCGGCTAATTTTGTATTTTTAGTAGAGACGGGGTTTCAACACATTGGCCAGGCTGGTCTCGAACTCCTGGCCTCAAGTGATCCACCCGTCTCGGCCTCCCAAAGTACTGGGATTACAGGCATGAGCCACTGTGCCCGGCCAGCCTTCATGTATTGGTTTATGATTTTGCCTGTAAGCTCTGCCTTCCTGCCTTTAAAAATCCTTACCTGTAAGCTCTTGGGGAGTTTGGGTCTTCAGCCTGAGCTGCCTGATTCTCCTTGCTTGGTGCCAGGCAATAAATGCCTCACTTTCTCTCGCTGCAATCCCAATGTCAGTGTTTGGATTTTTGTGCCAGGCAAGTAGACCTAGTTGTTTGATAACAGTATTCGGGGTACCTACTGCATAATGTCAAGTGGGTGTCTCTGGTTCAGGCAGTGAGTAGTGTAAGTAACGAGCGATTGAAGGCAAAATGGCTCGCTGCCTCTTTCCGTACAAAAGCAGCCCTTGCAACAATCCAGACTGATCTGTCCTTGGCCTATTCATTATTCTCTGTGCAGTGATAATGAGTTTACTGCTTTGTGGGCTTTTAGGTAAGGGGAAGAGATGAGCTTGGCTTAATGCCTGCTGACTCATAAGACGCAGGGGCCCTGGCCTGCCTCTGATGGGATGCATGCACTTAAATCAGAAACAAGTTCTATTTCCTCTCCAGCAAAAATGCTGCGAGGGGAGGCTAGTCAAGCATGCAGAGCTGGAGACCTAGGAACCCTATCTCTGCTGCTGGGGATTGGGGGTAGAAAGAAGGAAAGAGCAGGCACAGTCCTTCCTCAAACCTCCCCTTTAGCTGCTCTACAAACATGCTGCCGCTAAAAAGCATTAGAGCTGCTGCTGATTCCTATCAGGAAGGAATTATACTAAGCACGCCCAGCATTTATGAAAGGCTGCCTATCTTTTGTTAGGCATTATCTGGATGCAAAAGCGAATCAACAACCTTCCACTCCTTAAGGAGTGTGCAATCCAGAAGGGAGTGTAAACAATGAAATGTAGGGCAAGGTTAAATGAAACACAGGCCAAATTGGTATGGGCATTCAGAAGAAACACTGTGTCTTAGCTTTGTCTTGGGAGATCAAGGAGGGCTCCACACAGAAGGTGGCATCTGAAGGCTAGGAAGGATTTCCGAAGACAGAGAATCGAAAAATAACATTCTCAGCTGAGGGAACTATAGGAACAATGATACTCAGAGCTTTTTCAGAGCCTGGAAGTGACGTCTGGGAACTGAAGATGGGAAGGTTTATGTTTGTTTGCCCAGGCTTAGGAATTTGTATTTTATTCTAAACTCAGTGTGGAAAACAATGCAGATTTGCGGAAGCATGGAGTGAGGTAAATTTTACATTTTAGCAAGGTGATCTGGGTTCTAGAAATGTACCTGAAATTTACTAAGCCCCTGAGCATGGCTAGGCACTATACTAAAACTTTTAGACATTGTCTCTTTAGGCAATTGCTTTTAATGTCCTCATTTTGCAGATGGGAAGACTGAGGCTGAGTGAGATTAAACATCATGGCCAAAGTTAACTTCTGTTAGCAGGCCCTAACATCACAGGTTTTGCAGCCAGTACCACTTACAGTTACTGTATCAAAGTCATTTTTTTTTCCCAAGACCAATGTAAAGATCAAGGCTATATAAGAGGACGCTTTTTTTTTTCCTTGAGACAGAGTCCCCCTCCGTCATCCAGGCTGGAATGCAGTGGTGCAATCTCGGCTCACTGCAACCTCCACCTCCTGGGTTCAAGTGATTCTCCGGCCTCGGCCTCCTGAGTAGCTGGGATTATGGGTGCCCAGAACCACACCCAGTTAATTTTGCATTTTTAGTAGAGATAGAGTTTCACCATCTTGGCCAGGCTAGTCTCGAATTCCTGACCTCAGGTGATCCTCCCACCTCAGCTTCCCAAAGTGCTGGGATTACACGCATGAGCCGCTGCACCTGGCCCGATTTTATTCGCTCCTTCCAATACAAGCAAACCTAGGGATACAACCAGAAAACTGCCACGTGAGGCTAAAACATGCTCTTGCTCCTTCAGAAAACAGCACAAGTTCATCAGCCCAGAAAGTTCTCAAACATTCTCAGGACAAGGGACACTGAGTCCAAAGCCTATACTTTTAGCCACAGCGCTATTCTGCCTCCCAGTATACAGTCCTAGTATGGTACTTTTCAGCAGAAATCCCAGATATCTTCCAATATTCTTTAAGACAGTACTTTTTTAGTATTTTAGTATTTTAGTATTCTAAACAAAGAGCTGAGTTTCCAACAAAAAGTGCTTTAGAAAACTGAGTTGCACAGAGAATGGGGTGCATAGAAATCTGGGGCATGCACAGCCAAATAACTTGGGTCTATAAACATTTACCAGATTATTTTAAAGTGATTTTGCAACATTTCCTCATCAAATGCCTTACAGTTCTGGAAAAGGGCAGATATGAGAATTCCTTTATCACTTGGTCAGGTTTACAGATGGAGACACCAAAGCAATGAGAGTTTTAAGAGGCGCTCAGAAAGTCAGTAATCTCAGCACTTTAGGAGGCTGAGGTGGGAGATCATTGAGCCCAGAGTTTGAAACCAGCCTGGGCAGCAAAATGAGACTCTATCTCTACAAAAAATTAAAAAATTAAAAATTAAAAAGTCAATAGCAGGGCTAATGAGAAATCTAGATTCCTGATCTTGAAGCACATGGTTAAATCGAAAAATCATATCTCCATGGGCATCAAGGAGATAGAAATGGGGATGGAAAAAAGGCACTGTCCTTTCTCTTAAAAGTAATATGCACTTTTATAAAATACTCTTTTTGTAAGAAGTAAAATATAAATGTTCATTGTAGAAAATTTGGAAAATACCAAAAGTTCAAAGAAGAAATGAAACCCACCAATAAGCTCGGTACCCAGAAATATCCCCTGTGAATGTTGGTATATTTCCATCCAGGAGTTTATGTGCTGTTATCATTTACAGACAGACAGCCCTTCCATTCTACTCCCTTTTCTGAGAGCAGGAATCTGAAAGGTAGATCTCAATCAATAATTGATGCCCCCATTGCATGCCCAGCACTATGCCAGGCACCATGGGGTCAGAAGGAAGACTGCACTCCTCACTCTAAGAGGCTACAGTCAGTTAAAGAGACAATACACAGACCCAGAATCAGGGAGCTGGCAAGAGCATCATATGAGCAAACTGGCTGCAGGAATTCAGAAAAGGAAAGCTGGCTGGGCGAGGCTTAATGGAGGAAATGAGCTGGAGCGGAGGTATGAACAACGTTTAGACTCAGGATTGCAGAAAGAAGGGAGAAATGCACTCTGGGGTTGAGCAGGTCGAAGATGGGACAAAAACAGCATGGACCAAGGACAGTTGGCTTGGTTCCTAAGGATATTGGCCTGGGTTTAGAGATTAGAGGGTGTGAACAGAGGCCCTAACATCACAGGTTTTACAGGCAGTGCTACCCACAGTTACTGTACCAAAGTCATTTCTTTTCCAAGACCAATGCAGAGATCAAGGCTATATACAAGGATCCATTTTATTCACTCTTTCCAATTCAACCAAACCTAGGCATGCAACCAGAAAACTTCCACGTGAGGCTAAAACATGCTCTTGTTCCTTCAGAAAACAGCACAAGTTCATCAGCCTGGAAAGTTCTCAAACATTCTCGAAGCTGATGTCCAGGAAGTGCTAGGTCAGGGCATGTGCTATAGGAGGGACCACAGGGGAAATGATTGTACAAAATCATGGCACAAAGTCAAAACCCAGCATGCACCAGCCAAATCCTGCACATATGCCAAAAATGGAATTCTGCCACCTTAGTAACACTGAAAAAAATATATCCTGGGTAAGAGGTGGTGTGATATCTGAGAAAATCCCAAGGTTGTATCTTGGCAGCTCTACTCCCGGTGTGACCTTGTGCAGTGACTTAATTGCTTTGCCCTTCAATTTCCTCATCTGTAAAATGAGGATAATAGCACCTGCCTCATACTTCTGATGTAAAGATTAAATGAAGCAATGTATACAAAGCACCTCACACCACATCTGGCCATTGAGTAAGCCCTGGGTAAACACTGGTTCCTCTTCTTTTCTTCCCACTAGTCTAATATTAGAAAGCCAGATCAAAAGGGTCAGTGTGATTTGGGGAAACTAAAAAACAGAATATGATGCTAATAAGCCTTGAAGCCTCAGACCACATTCAAGGTCTCCAGGGCATTGGTAATGTCCAACTTCTTTACATGGCTCTAAGGTTCACATCTGTCTGAGATGTCACAGCTTGATCAAGGCCTCCTCTATACCATACTCAGCATAAAGTGTCTTGAGACAGGATCTATAATAGGATGTTGGAGTGAGGCCAGCATAGCTGCCCTGAAACCCTGCCTCCTGCCCCCAGCTCAGGTACCAAAGGAAGGCGACATGGGGTATTGAAACAATTTCCAAAGGTTTAACTCACATAAGCGGAATAGAGACAGAGAAGGGAAAGTCCTCAACCTAGAACACAGACTAATTACCAGGGAGCCAGAACAAGCTAATAATCCTAGTTGACAGGCAGCCAAATGACTTGGGGTAGCTCATTTAGAGTGTGGGTGTTATGCAGCCCAGAAGACAAACACGTGTAAACAACAGCAGGTAAAACATGAACCAAGCTACTTAGCAAGTTAGATCAAGAATCTATTGATTGCCAAGTCTCTTTGAGTCCTGCAACACACTTCCTTTCTGTCCCTTCTGTTAAAGCAAACTAAATATGGCCCAAGAAGGACCCCATACTTCTATATTTCAGTCCCTGTGGACGAACTGTAACCTAGCTTAATAGGCAGACAAGATTGAGAACCTAATTTAGTAGTATGTGCCTGTAACAATAGCTGAGTCTTGGCCAATCCCAGCAGCCATGCTTCAACCACTCATAGATTGCTGAGTGTTCAAACTGTGTTCAAAGAAGGCAAATGCCAACCTGTAACCAATCCGACTGTTTCTGTACCTCACTTCAGATTTCTGCATGTCACTTCCCTTTTTTGTGTCTATAAATTTGTTCTGACCACCAGACATCCCTGGAGTCTCTCTGAATCTGCTGATTCTGGGGGCTGCCCAATTCACGAATGGTTCATTGCTCAATTAAACTCCTTTAAATTCAATTCAGCTGAAGTTTTTCTTTTAACACTTCATTCCACTGTCCCTGCCCTAGTTCAGGCCCATATTACCTCCTGTTAGCTCAGGGACACCTTCATTTTCTGAATACACAACTCAACAAGTTCTTCACTGATCATCAAATAAAATCTACATTTCCTAACCTGACATTCAAAGCCCTCCATAATATGATCCACATCTTAAACAACACATTCCATTTCAGGATGCTTATGCTTCAGACAAACCAAAGCCAACAAACCTAAGCCTTTGTATTTTTCCACCTCAGTGTCTTTGCTTGAGCTGTTGTTTCACAGCCATTCTCACGTATTCTTTGTGTTAGTTACCTAGGGCTGCTGTAACAAATTACCACATCCCGGGGGGCTTAAAACAACAGAAGTGTATTCTTACAAGTCCAAGATCCAGATGTCAGCAGGGCTAGTTCCATCTGGCAGCTCTGAGGGGCAATCCGCTCCATACCTCTCTCTTGGCTGCTGCTGGCTGCTGGCAGCCCTTGTCATTCCTTGGCTTGGGGCTGCCAATCTCTGCCTGTCTTCACATGTGTGGCCTTCTTCTCTCTGTGTCTCAGTGTCTCAAATCTCCCTCTGCCTTTGTCATATAAGGACACCTGTCATTGGATTTAGGGCCCATCCTAAATCCTGGGTGGTCTTCTCTTGAGAGCCTTAATTACATCTACAAAGTCCCTTTTCTAAGGTCACAACCACAGGTTCCGAGTGTATATGTCTTTTGGGAGGCCACAATTTAACCCGTATACCCTTTAAGACCTTGGTCTCTTGCTGCCTCCTTTATGAAATATGCCTTGATGTCTAGCCCCAGGAAGGAATTTCTCCCTCCTATGAACTGCCAAGAAACTCAACTGAATTTGACTTTGTGATATTGTGTTTGTATGAACAGCTTATCTTTGAGTGAGTTGCCTAACTTCTGTAGGCCTCAATTCCTCATCTTTGAAACAGAGATGATTATTACATTTATTTTTAGCATTATTTTGGGTTTTGGTTTTTTTTGTTTTTGTTTTTTGAGATGGGGTCTCTCTCTCTGTTGCCCAGGCTGGGAGTGCAGTGGTGTGATCTCAGCTCACTGCAACCTCCACCTCCTGAGTACAGGCAATTCTCCTGCCTCAGCCTCCCAAGTAGCTGGGATTACAGGCATGTACTACCATGCCAGGCTAATTTTTGTATTTTTAGTAGACACAGGGTTTCACTGTGTTGGCCAAGCTGGTCTTGAACTCCTGACCTCAGGTGATCGGCCCACCTCGGCCTCTCAATGTTCTGGGATTACAGGCGTGAGCCACTGTGCCCAGCCTATAGCATTATTTTGATAAAAAGAAGTTTTAAGGGATTTAGAACACTAGCCAGACATAGCAAATCATCCATATGTGCTATTATTATCCTTATCTTTATTATCATATATTGTCCCTACTATATTGTAAGTTCCTTAAAGATAGTCATCTTTGCAGCCTTCATGGATTCTAAAAAGTATCTCGCACAGAATCATGGACGAGTGAACATATCAGGGAATGACAGCTAAGTCATCTTGAGATAGTCAATACAGGGACATGTTTGGAAATGTCGTAAAGAGTGACTCCTCTATGCAACATTCAACCAGCAGGAAAGTACTCAGGTCTTCCCCGAAGTGGAAAGTCTTGGTCAAAACTCCCTGCCAACAGTTTTCCCTTTGATTTACAAGCAGGACAACTTGGAGAGTTGCCAGTCTGGTGTTTCCAAGTACAGCATATCCAAAGAATTCCTTTCATAAACAGCATCATTTGCTGATTTGTCATCATGGTAATTATATTTTATTATTCCCACTGTACACTGTACCTCTTAGCACTGATGTGGTTCTGAAATAGAAGTGAAAAAAAGGGGATAGGGGAGGGGCTGACTCCCAGGCTTAAGGGAAGAGTGACTCAGTGGCCCTAGGGAGCCTCTTCTCAGGAACTGGGTAGGTGTGCTGACTCACTTCTGCCTCCAGCCTCCTCCCAAAGGTTGCTGCTTCTCCAGAACCTCACAGGAGTTGTGGAAGCCTTTAGTGGTGGCACTGGTAATTCTCTACACACACCATAATCTTCCCCTACATAATCCCATGAGCTATTTTATAAAGCTGCCTTCTAGAAGGCCAGTGCTCTAGATACATGGTTCAGACCGAAGTCTTCTAGAAGATTTTTAATTTTTATGGGTACCTAGTAGATGTATATAGAAGATTTTCATTGTTAGTACAAGTACAAACACATACAAAAATCCATTCCTAGTCAGGTGCATACAAAGTGGAGTTCAGGCCGGGCATGGCACTTTGGGAGGCCGAGGCAGGCGGATCACCTGAGTTCAGGCATTCGAGACCAGCCCGATCAAAGTGGTGAAACCCCGTCTCCACTAAAAATACAAATTAGCTGGGTGTGGTGGTGTGCACCTATAATCCCAGCTACTCAGGAGGCTGAGGCAGGAGAATTGCTTGAACCCAGCAGGCAAAGGTTGCAGTGAGCCAAGATCGTGCCACTCCACCCCAGCCTGGGCGACAGAGTGAGGCCCTGTCTCAAAAAAAAAAAAAAAAAAAAAAAGTGGAGTTCAGAGCAGACAGAAGCTGAAATCTTCATCCATATTTTCCCAAGCAAATACTGTAAAACCTAATCTCCCTGTTTTGCTGTACGTGGCAGGAGACAGGTAGCTACTGTCTGGGATCAGACATCCCTGATGTGCTCAGCGTGGAAAATGGTAAAGCAACTCTCTCCTGCCCAGAATCAGTGCTGATTGATTGGTTCTGTTTCCATGAAACAACTGCCAAAACGATGCTTATAAATAACACTTCCCAGTTATAATATGCTTTCTAAAAGAATGCATTATTTATTGTAGAAACGCTGTGATGGAATATGTTCACACAGAAAGAAATAATAGGGATCAGTCAAGGGAGAAAAAGGAACTTGTGAAATTTTAATTCTTGTCTTTAATATTACGTGAAATTAAGCCATTTTCCTGAGAAACTTTAAACACAGCAAGTCTTCTTTATGGCCAGTGTATAGCACTGCCTGAGAAGGAAAGCTGCACCATTATGATTCAAGATTTTCAGTGGACTGGGGTTGGTGAGCAAAGACTATGGAGATCAAGGTTATCTGTGCTGTGCTTCAGCACCTCCTGACTAAGCCATTACACAGGCTCCTTCCCAGATGCTGACGTTCATGCTCCACCTCCACCAAAAAGGGGGAGGAAGAATTACTGTGGGTTTTTATTTCAAACGATTACTGAAAGGACAAGAATTCATTGAATTTTGATCTAGAAAAGGCCTCCGTGCAGTGCTCAAATCCACCTCCCTATTCTTGTGTATAAAATCACTGTCTGGAAACTGACAGCTCCATGTAGAGATTAATCACACCCAATGTCCATGGCTTCTAAAAGAAAGAGAAGGCTGCATTTAGCAAATATTGCCACCATTAAAAAAATGTTCTCTCCCAACATGGCTTCTAGAAACCTAATCTCATTTATGCAAATTCCTTTTCGTTTTCTCCTGGGCAGCGAAATTGCCCCTCACATTTAACAACCATCAAGATAGTGTGAATGTGGATTACTCTACAAGCACTTTCCGTTTCGCTCCTATAAATAGGACCTCCTTGTATAAAATGTGCACATATATTCACATTGACTGATACAGTAACTAATCTTATTTATTTTGGGAAGTAGCCTCTGGTCTTCTGCCATGGAGAAGTAGCTACCCTTTTTTTCTTTAACATTTAGGGAGTGCATGCTCCCCCTTGTTTTTTTTTTTCCTCTCTGCCCTCAAAGCTGTTTTATTTCTCCCGAAACCAGAAGGTATTCCCCTCATGGAGATGAAAGTGCGCCCCCTAGTGAACAATGTTTCTCAACATCCCTCCAACACTGAATTTCCATCTTCATTATTCTTGCCAGAGAATCCCAGGCCCCAGTGGTGACGTGACTGCATTTGAGAGGTTGAGGTTCAGTGCCCAGGGCTTAGGAGCTTTTCAAGGGACAGCAAAATTGTTTGAGAGCTAAGAAAGTCTATTGACTCCAAACATTTTTTTCAATTCCAAAACTGAAATTAGTGAATTTGATTAAATGTCTATAAAACATCAACTAATCATAAGCAATTCAACTCTTAAATTGTTACATATAAATTATATTTAATGTAGAATGTAGGTTCATTTTAATATTGTCTATGAGGAGGCCAGGCATTGTGGCTCACGCCTATAATCCCAGCACTTTGGGAGGCCAAGGTTGTGGGGGGATTGCTTGAGCCCAGAAGTTCAAGACTAGCCAGGGCAACATAGCAAGACCCTCAGCTCTACAAAAATTTTTGTTTTAATTTCCAGCTAATTTTTTAAAATTTTGTGTAGAGATGGGAGTTTTCACCTGTAGACAGGTGTGTGGTACACACCTGCAGTCATAACTAATACTTAGGAGGCTGAGGTGGGAGGATTACTTGAGCCTGGGAGGTTGAGGCTGCAGTGAGCCATGACCACCCACTGCACTCCAGCCTGGAGTGTCTCAAATATATATTATATGTATATATGTATGTGTGTGTATATATATATATATTTTTTTTTCTGTGAGGAGGGACAGGTCCTCTTACAATAAGAGTAAAAGCCATATTTTCCATAGAATTGACCTCTGTTCAAGACTCTTCATGACCATGAATATGCACTCCTGTCTTAACATTATTCTTTTAAAGATTCTAATAACAATACTTCATACTTGCAAAGTGCTTAGTAAAAGTTTACATATGGCCAGAGCACAGTGACTCACGTCTATAATCCCAGCACTTTGGGAGGCCAAGGCAGGTGGATTGCTTGAGCCCAGAAATTCAAGACCAGCCTGAGCAACAAGGCAAAACCCCATCTCTACAAAAAATACAAAAAATTAGCTGGGCGTGGTGGTGCAAGCCTAGAGGCCCAACTACTTGGGAGGCTGAGGGGGGAGGATCACCTGAGCCTGGGATGTCGAAGCTGCAGTGAACTGTGATTGTGCCACTGCACTCCAGCATGAGCAACAGAGTGAGACCTTATATCAAAAAAAAAAAAAAAAAGTTAACATATGCTCCTATTTAAGGCATTTAATCTTTACAACAGTAAATTGAGAAAGAAAAGAATGAATTGGATAAAGTAGTTTTTTTGTTTTCTTCTTTTTTTGCCAAAGTATAAAATATTATAAATTCTGAAGCCAAAAAAAAAAAAAGTCAGAATCAAAGCAGATAACCACCACAGTTCAAAAGAAAACAAACTACTAATTTGAAATGGTCTATGTAAGCCTTTGGTAAGGGACAGTACATAGCAAATGACTCCATAGTCAGACACTCTGGGACGAGTTACTCAACCTCTCTGTGCCTCAGTATCCTCAACTGTAACGTGGGGACAAAAAGAGTATTTATCTCACCAGGTCTTCGAGACATTTAAATGAGTTCATATATGTGAAACACTTAGAATAGCGTGTGGTACATAGTAAGAGCTGAATAAATGCTAGCAATTAACTGTTAGTCAATCAAACCATAGCAATCTTTGATTCCCAGAATAGAATAACTTAAGATTTTGGGCTGGGCGCAGTGGCTCACGCCTGTAATCTCAACACTTTGGGAGGCTGAGGCAGGCAGATCACCTGAGGTCAGGAGTTCGAGACCAGCCTGGCCAACATGGTGAAACCCCATCTATACTTAAAAAAAAAATGCAAAAGTTAGCTGGGCGAGGTAGCGCAAGCCTGTAATCCCAGCTACTCGGGAGGCTAAGGTGGGAAAATTGCTTGAACCCGGGAGGCAGAGACTGCAGTGAGCTGAGATCGCACCACTGCACTCCCCGCCTGAGTGACAGAGCAAGACCCTATCTCAAAAAATAATTTAAAAAAAAACAAGATCTTGTATAAATCTCAAACAACTAAAACACTCACAAAACAATCACTAATATTATATTTTGAAACATTTTACCTGGAAACAATCTCAAACTTACAAAAAGTTACAGGAATAAAAATAATTTAAGGAACGTTGGTACACCTTTTACCCAAATGAGCTTATTACCATTTTATTCCTCTATTATTTGCATGGCACATCACTGCAAATTTGTGTCTCTACTTATTATAATTTTGATGTATTTGTTTTCTCTTGTAAAGTAACAAATTACCACAAATTTAGCAATTAAATGCCAACTTACAAGCTCGCAGTTCTAAGACGTCTGAGTATAGCACAGCCAGTTTCTTTGCTCAGGGTCTTTACAAAGCTAAAACCAACGTATTGGCCATGCTAAACTCCTTTCTGGAAGCTCTGGGAAGAATCCACTTTCAAGCCAATTCATGACTGATGGCAGTCATAGGACTGAGGTCCCCATTTCCTTGCTGGCTGTCAAATGTGGGCCACTCTAAGCTCCCTGAGGCACCCACATTCCTTCCAATATGATTTTTATTTTTTTAATTATTACTTTAAATATTATTATTATTTTTTGAGACAAAGTCTCACTCTGTTGCCCAGGCTGGAGTGCAGTGGTGCAATCATGGTTCACTGCAACCTTAACCTCCTGGGCTCAAGTGATCCTCCTGCCTCAGCCTCCCAGGTAGCTTGGACTACAGGTGCATGCCACCACACCTGGCTAATTTTTTTAAATTTTTTTATAGAGATGAGGTCTCACTATGTTGCCCATGCTGGTCTCAAACTCCTGGACTCAAGCAATCCTACTGCCTTGGCCTCCCAAAGTGCTGGGATTACAGGAGTGAGCCACCATGCTCTGCCCACATTCTTTCCAATATGGCCCCATTTATCTTCAAAGCCAGAAATGAAAAATCTCCCTCATGGCAAATCCTTCTCAGATTTTGACTCTCTCTCCCAAAGAAGAGCCAGTTCCTTCTAAAGGCTCACCTGATTAGGTCAGGCTTACCCAAGAAAAGCCTGGATACTCTTTCTCAAAGTCAAATGATTTGGGACCTTAATTACATCTGTAAAGTGCATGCATAGCAGCACTTAGATTGGTATTTGAATAACTGGGAGAAGGTGTGTATATACTAGGGATAGGAATTTAGGGGGCATCTCACCGTTCTGCCTACCACATATGATGAGAGACTTTATAAGTCTATGTGTAAGACTGGTAGGGCTGCCACAACAAAATACTACAGTCTGTGGTGGCTTAAACAACAGAAATTTATTTTCTCACAGTTCTGGAGGCTGGAAGTCCAAGATCAAGGTGTCAGCAGGGCTGGTTTCTCTTGAGGCCGCTCTCTTTCACTCGCAGATGGCTGCCTTCTCACTGCATCCTCACCTGGCCTTCTTCTCTGTGTGAACATCCCTGGTGTCTCTGTGTGTCCAGATTTCATCTTCTTGTGAGGACAACAGTCAGATCAAATCAGGGCTTCAACATATAAATTTTGGGGGGAAACAATTCAGTCTATAACAGTCTAATAACAAAATTAAGAGCTAATATTTGAGCTACTAGGCAGGTACTGTGCTAAAAAAAAATGTGTAGGTTATCTCAACACAAACCTTTAAATTAAATACCATCGCAAGCAATTATATGAAATTCCAATCTCATCAAAATGTTTCCTTTATTCTTAATTAGAAATTCTGTAAGACTTGTTGTGATTTGATTCTTAGAATGAGCTGTCTCTACTATAATGTGCTTCCTATGCTACGTTCTAAGGTCAGTTTCCTTCATCCATCCAGTTTTACTGAGCAGATAAGCTTGGTACAGAGACATTAAAATTAGTTATCAAAATTCTTGCTCTCAGAGAGCAAAAATCTAGTAAAAAAGATGTATTTTATGTCTGCCTCTGTACATTTTTTTTTTTTTTTGAGACAGAGTCTCATTCTGTTGCCCAGGGTGGAGTGCAGTGACATGATCTGGGCTCATTGCAACCTCGGCCTCCCAGGTTCAAGAAATTCTCCTGCCTCGGCCTCCTGAGTAGCTGGGATTACAGGCACACACTACCATGCCCAGCTAATTTTCGTATTTTACGTATAGATGGGGTTTCACCATGTTGGCCAGGCTGGTCTTGAACTCCTGACCTCAGGTGATCCACCTGCCTCAGCCTCCCAAAGTTCTGGGATTACAGACATGACCCACCACACCTGGGCATCTGTACATTTTTACATATCTTACATAAAAAGTGTCAATTATAGGCCAGGCACGGTGGCTCGTGCCTGTCATTCCAGCACTTTGGGAGGCCAAGGCAGGTGGATCACCTGAGGCCAGGAGATTGAGACCAGCCTGGCCAACAAGGTGAAAACTCGTCTCTACTAAAAATACAAAAATTAGCTGGGCATGGTGGCAGGCACCTGTAATCCCAGCTACTCGGGAGACTGAGGCACAAGAATTGCTGGAACCTGGGAGGCGGAGGTTGCAGTGAGCCAAGATCTGCACTCCAGCCTGGGTGACAGAGCAGACTCTGTCTCAGAAAAAAAAAAGAAAAAAGGTATCAATTATGTTTATAAAATTGTTCTACACAGTTAAGCTCTTATGCAGGCACTGAAAATTAAAATAATGATTTCAGGAAAGAGAAACCCTCTCTGAATGTTTTGCGTTATTTTCGTGAGATTTCCTCAACCCTAACTGTGCAGCAACACACTGTTTTGTATGTGGCTTTAGACGGAACGCTCAGTGACTGGAGAAAAACCACGTGGGATTTGATGGTGAGAAGTAATGATAATGTAAAAATACTACACCTGACTAGGTAAGGTGACTCATTCCACTCACTCTGCTCAAGAGAAAAAAAACACCACTGGCGGAATGCAGTGGCTCATGCCTGTAATCCCAGCATTTTGGGAGTCTGAGGCAGGAGGATGGCTTGAGACCAAGAGTCCAGGACCAGCCTAGGTAACATACCGAGACCTTGTCACTACTAAAAATAAAAATTATAAAAATAAAATTAGCCAGGCGTGGTGGCACCCACCTGTAATTCCAACTGCTAGGGAGGCTGAGGCAGGAGCTTGAGTCCAGGAGGTCGAGGCTGCAGTGAGCTGAGGTCGAGGCTGCAGTGAGCTATGGTCGCCTGTCACCGCACTCCAGCCTTGGCGACAGGGTGGAAACCTAGTATTTAAGTTTCTTAAAAAAACGGCTGGGTGCAGTGGCTCATGCCTGTAATCCCAGCACTTTGGGAGGCCGAGGCGGGTGGATCACCTGAGGTCAGGAGTTTCAGACCAGCCTGACCAACAAGGTGAAACTAGTCTCTACTAAAAATACAAAAATTAGCAGGTCATGGTGATGCGCACCTGTAATCACAGCTACTTGGGAGGCTGAGGCAGGAGAATAGCTTGAACCCGGGAGGCGGAGGTTGCAGTGAGCCAAGATGGCACTGGGCGAAAGAGTGGGATTCCATCTCAACAACAACAAAAAATCCCTTTTTTTTTTTCTCACTTTCCATGCACTTGCACCGAGAATTTCTCTCCTGGGAGCAAAGACCACATTGCGAGTATCGAAGGAAATCAAATCTGCAGGCCCAGGCCCTTCCCAGCTGCGGGCAGAGTGGGGTGACTGCCCCCAGGCGAGACGCCCCTCTCCGGCCCACCCCTAGCCCATCTCCGCTTCCCAGCGCCCATGGGCCGGTAGCTGGGTTCCGCATCCCGCTCCAAGCCCATCGTCCAACGCTTCTCTCGCGCCCTCTGCAGGAACCTGGGCTGAGGGCCGCCCCGCCTCGCTGCCCCCAGGCTCATAAATGGCCTCTGCGCCCTGGCCGGAGCGGGTTCCGAGGCTGCTCGCTCCGCGCTTACCCTCTTACCCGCCCCCACCCCCAACAGTGGGATTACCGTCCATGGAGCAGGAGGAGGCCTACCTGGAGCTCTACCTGGACCAGTGCGCCGCTCAGGTGAGGCTGCCGCCACTGTCCCAGAGTCAGGACCCAAGTCCCGCCCGGTCCTGTGCCAAGGGCTTTGCCTTCGTTCTTAAAACTCATAGCGACCATAAGAGGCGGGCTTGGTTTCCCAAGTCATTAAGTTGAAGGTTAGAAACTTCGAAAAGTGAAATAATTTGACCAAGGTTGCCAAACAGAGCTCGAACTTCATCTAGCACGAATCCAGAACCGTTCACTCAGTTACCAGATTACATGGCCCTTCCCAGGTTGTTCTGGTTTTTGATTGATTGATTGATTGATTGATTGATTTTTCTCTGAGATGGAGTCTCGCCCAGGCTGGAGTGCAGTGGCGCGATCTCAGCTCACTGCAACCTCCGCCTCCTGGGTTCAAGCGATTCTCGTGCCTCAGCCTCCCGTGTAGCTGGGATTACAGGCACACGCACCACACCTGGCTAATTTTTTTTTTTTTTTTTTTTTTTTTTTTTTTTTTAAGACGGAGTCTCGCTCTGTCACCCAGGCTGGAGTGCAGTGGCGCCATCTCGGCTCACTGCAAGCTCTGCCTCCCAGGTTCACGCCATTCTCCTACCTCAGCCTCCCGAGTAGCTGGGACTACAGGAGCCCGCCACTACGCCTGGCTAATTTTTTTGTATTTTTAGTAGAGACAGTGTTTCACCGTGTTAGCCAGGATGGTCTCGATCTCCTGACCTCGTGATCCACCCGCCTCGGCCTCCCAAAGTGCTGGGATTACAGGCGTGAGCCACCATGCCCGGCTAATTTTTGTATTTTTTAGTAGAGACGGGGGGCGGGGGGGTTTGCTTTTCTCCCCAGGCTGGTGTTGAACTCTTGACCTCAAGTCATCCCACCCACCTTGGCCTCCCGAAGTGCTGGGATTTCAGGCGTGAGCCACCGCTCCTGGCCCCCCGCCCGGTTCTAAAGGACACACACAGAGAGTGCATCGTGCTAGCTGTAGTGACTTCAGGTTCCCACGGGTTTCTGCTTTGACAGGGGAAACAGAGATCCCCTGTCCCCTGCAGCATGGATGCCAGTACTAGGCCTCCCTCGAGAAGTCAAGTCTCTGGTGGAGCTAGTGGTTGCAGGGTTTGCCAAATGTCAACTAGAAACACCTGTGGCTTTTTTTTTTTTTTTTTAAAGTTAATTACTCTTAAGACTTAAAAATCCTTAGCATTGGGTAGGGTGAGGTGGCTCACGCCTGTAATCCCAGCACTTTGGGAGGCCGAGGCACGTGGCTCATTTGAGGTCAGGAGTTCAAGACCAGCCTGGCCAACATGGCGAAACTTCGCCTCTGCTAAAAAATACAAAAATTAGCTGGGCGTGGTAGCAGGAGCCTGTAGTCCCAGCTACTCGGGAGGCTGAGGCAGGAGAATTGCTTGCATCCAGGAGGAAGAGGTTGCAGTGAGCCGAGATGGTGCCACTGCACTCCAGCCTGGGCGACAGAGTGAGACTCCGTCTCAAAAAAAAAAAAGGCAAGAGAGCAACTTATTTTTTTTTTTTTTTTTTTGGTGGGAGAATTTTTTTATAAAGACAATGATCAGCACTGAAGTAGAAATGGTGACTTTCCCTAGCATTTAACACAGCAAAGAAGAGCCCAGACAGGAAAGGTTCTGAGAAAGGTAAGTGGATACAGTTTAACAAAAATGACTAAAGATTCTGAAGCCAAGGATGCAGTGAACGTGCTACACAGACATGTTCTGAGGAGAGTCACTACAGGCAGACCCTGCAGGGAGCCGGTCAAGTTTCCATTACCATAAAACATCCTCCTTCAAATCCTCGCCATTGCCTTACATTCTTGTGTACGTGTAGCTTTGTTCCCTGATAAAATGCCATGATGGGGAAGGGGAAGGGGAAGGGGAAGGGAGACACTGACTGTTGCAGCTTTGGTGCTTTAGCGTAAATTGCCCGAGGAGACCCTTTACATCTGGGACAGGTGAGACCAAGGAAACCCTGCAGTGGAATTGGGGCCCATTGTCCCCATCTCACTTTTCTTAGGCCACTCTGTGGGTTGAGGGTGGGGAAAGATGGGAGCGTATCATGTATTCAAAATGAAATAGAGGTCAAAAATCTTATTTCAAGAGAATAGCTTGATTTTGTTTTTAATTCTAAGTGCTTTCTTTAAACAATTAGTCACGTCTGCCACCTGCTGGACTTGTAGTAACAGAACACTCCAATAGGCTCCAGTCAGACGTACATTAGCGGAGGTAGCATGGTCACTGAGAAGATGCAACACGGTGCATTCCTGACCCTTCAGTGGTCAGAAAAGAAATAAGATCTTTTTGAGTTTCTCCTGCAAGCAGTGCTCAAAATCTGGAGTCCAGGCCCGTAACTTGAGTGAAGCAGGTGGTAATGCATTTATCAAGCTAATCGATTTTTTCCCGTAATAAAGCCCATGAATTTTACATTAGTTGCTTTCCTCAGGTGCACACATCATTCTCTCCGTTGCTGGATAATGGTAGTTGAGCAGCCTTCCCTGGACTGAAAATACATTGATTTACACTATTCTTACCATTTAAGTTTCAATAACTTTTTTTCTAGTATAAATTCTTCTAACTAGAACATTACAAGAATTCTTGTAATAAGAATTCCTTTGCCTAGAAGGAATAACCATGGGTCTTTAGTGAGTCTTGATTAGCATTCAACTATATCTTAAACTTCCTTCATTTATTCTATTTACATTTAAAACTCAAAATTATTTCAAAGTAAAGTCAACTAAAGTTTATAATTAACTTAAATAATACAGTATATCTGTTCTCTTCAAAGTATACAACAATTTAGAGCATGGTTGCTCAATTGCCTCTATTGCAAAATTGGACTTAGAGAGTGGCAACTTACTAGAGATCTAACCAAAGTAGCTAAGATAGTTTATGAAGAATGCTTTTTCTGCTTTTTAAAATATTCTTTTCTGTTTCCATTAAGTGTGCTGTAACTGTAATAGAATCTTTTTTTAGATGGAGTCTCGCTCTGATACCCAGGCTGGAGTGCAGTAGCATGATCTCGACTCACTGCAACCTCTGCCTCCCAGGTTCAAGAGATTCTCATGCCTCAGCCTCCCCAGTAGCTGGGATTACAGGCAGGCACTACCATGCTCTGCTAATTTTTGCATTTTTAGTAGAGACGTGGTTTCACCACATTGGCCAGGCTAGTCTCAAAACTCCTAGCCTCCAGCCATCCGCCTGCCTCAGCCTTCCAAAGTGCTGGGATTACAGGCGTGAGCTACCACATCTGGCCTGTAGTAGAATCTTAATGGCATTTTCTAGAAAAAAGCAGTGCATGAATACAAGCAATCTTGAACTGCCTCTTACACTGAATACATTGCCTGCCTGCCTGCCATAGTGACATCCCTTTTGTGTAACATGCTGTTCTGTCTGTTGTGTTTTTGTCTGTCTGTTTTGGGAACTGCCTAGGATGGCCTTGCCCCACCCAGGTCTCCCCTGTTCAGCCCAGTTGTACCTTATGATATGTACATACTGAATGCATCCAATCCGGATACTGCATTTAATTCGAACCCTGAAGTCAAAGAAACATCTGGTGATTTCTCATCTGTGGATCTTAGCTTCCTACCAGATGAAGTTACCCAGGAAAATAAAGACCAGCCTGTCATTAGCAAACACGAAACTGAAGAAAATTCTGAAAGCCAAAGTCCACAAAGTAGGTTGCCATCACCCAGCGAACAGGACGTTGGGCTGGGCTTAAACAGCAGCAGTTTGTCAAATTCCCATTCACAGCTGCACCCTGGTGATACTGACTCAGTCCAGCCCTCTCCTGAGAAACCAAACTCCGACTCCTTGTCTCTGGCATCCATAACTCCCATGACACCAATGACCCCTATTTCAGAATGTTGTGGAATTGTACCTCAACTACAGTAAGTTTTTATTTTTGTTTTAATTGAGCACATTGGGTACACATTTTATATTCCTGAATGCGATGACAACTAATTTCAGGATAATAGTAGGGAAGAGAATTTCAGATTTCATAATTCTTTGTTTTATCAGTTCTAAATGGATTGTGGCTTTAGACAGTTTGATTATCTGTAAGGCGAAGCACTAATTCTTGATCCTCCAAGGTGGGCGGAGGGGACTTAAAGATTAATAGCTGCATTCTTGAAGGATTGTATTGTTTATACTACAGCACTGAAGTTGCTGAAAATTGTGGGTAGGGTTGGATAAACACCAAGGATATAAAGATGTAAAATTGAGTTTGATTTGCAAATTGATTCAGAATTGTAATTTCTATTTTGAGGCATTGTTTTGAAAAAAGATCTAAAACTTAATTTTAGCAGCTAGTCATGAAATTTTAGGAAAGGCTCTTTAGCACTTCACTTTGGGATTTTACACTTTACTAGGAATCATGTCTTGTATTTCACATTTGGAATAATTCTCCCCCTAGGAAATTGCTAAGGTATAACCTAAGAAATGAGAAAATAAGTTGTCTTGTCTTTTTTTTTTTTTTTACTCTTTATATCTGATATAAGTTTCTAAACTGACTTATTTCTTCAGGAATATAGTTTCCACTGTAAACCTGGCCTGTAAGTTGGATCTGAAGAAAATAGCTTTGCATGCAAAAAATGCAGAATATAACCCAAAGGTAACATTTCTCAGTATTCCTTTCAATAATTAGCTTCTCTTTAGATTTACTTTTCTTAATATGATCATGATATTGACTAATTCCTCTGTTTTTTCTTAAAAAATTGTTACTGAAAAAGCTTTTGGCAACTCAGGGTTAATATCTGTTTTGAGTTATAAAAAATAATCTCATTCTTTATGCTGAATAAAGCAGTAATTGAGCAGTTCCTTAAAGATAAGCTCTCTCCCTTGTCATTCAAAAATATTTTTTAGTATGATTATAATTTTTCACCTAGGCTGGGCACGGTGGCTCACTCCTGTAATCCCAGCACTTTGGGAGGCCGAGGCAGGTGGATCACGAGGTCAGGAGTTTGAGACCAGCCTGACCAACATGATGAAACCCCGTCTCTACTAAAAATACAAAAATTAGCTGGATGTTGTGGCGGGTGCCTGTAATCCCAGCTACTCAGGAGGTTGAGGCAGGAGAATCACTTGAACCCAGGAGGCAGAGGTTGCAGTGAGCCAAGATCATGCCATTACATTCCAGCCTGGGTAACAGCAAGACTCCGTCTCCAAAAAAAAAAAAAAAAAAAAAAAAATTTCACCTGACTATTGGGATGCTAACTTTCTTAAAATGCCATCAAATTTCTGGAAATAATTTTTGCCAAATGTTGTCTCAGCTACCTGACACTTACGTATCTTTCCATTACAATTCCTCTTATCTGAGAAGGCTAAACTGCTTAAAGTATAAAGTTCAAGCTCCTATTTACTAATGTAAGATTCAGGGATTTTTTTTTCGTCCTCCTCAAAGTTTAATAAAATCTATTCTTTCTTGTATCCTGCCAAGGCCAGGCATCCTGTTTTCAATGGCTTGTTTACCTAGGGTAATTGGATTTGTCAATCCTATCAACTTTTAACGATTTGCCAGGCTCTGTACTTAGGAGTACAAAGATGAGTAAGACCTGCTTCCTACTGGGAAAAAGTTCACTGGCTTAGGTGATGGAGGATTTATGGAATTAGATGAAAAAAGGTCACATTCGTAGGAACCCAGAGACCTTGCAGGCATCAACTATTATTTGTTTTTGCTGTTGCCCTAGTATTGTTGCTGACATCTGAATTTAAATGTTACCTCGATGTTACCCGAACACAATAAAGCTTTCCTTTTGATATTTCATACAGCTGACAATGGTGAGGACAGACACAAAGACGAGCTAAGATCCTCACGGCTGCAGCTGTGATCACTTTATTGAACAATCAGCATTTTAGGCAACTTTTATTGTCCACCATCCTCAGCACACCTCTCATTTTGGACGAGGGGTAGGGGTGGGCAGGGCTGGGGATGAGTGTATAGGATCTCTCTGAACTTGTGCTTGACACCCAGAGAAATTCTGGCTTGGCCCTTAAGCTAGCACCCACCCCAGTTTCCTTCCTAGCTTAACCGGGGAGAGGAGTTGGGGTGAAGAGACTATCTGTGTAGGAGCAGGCCATTTGATGACACGTCCATGTGGCAGGCCAGAGGTTCCCTACCCTCACGAGTGTCAGCCTCACCTGCAGGGCTTGCTGATGCTGCTGGTCTTGAATGACACTTTGAGAACTATAAGAGGCAAGAACCTTGACATCAACTTTCTGTCATTCATCTTTAGCATGCCTATCATACAGACTCTTCTGCATTTTGGTCACTTTTCAGTACATTCTGAAGTCTTGGTGAGCCTTTAACATACTTATTTTTTTCCCAAAAGATTCTTCAAAAGAAAAAGGAAGTGTGTCAAAGTAAAAAGCAGATAATCTGATTAGTTTGGGTTTTGAATCTTAACTTTACCACTTCCTGTGTAATATTGGAGGTTATATTGCTACTTGTTTTCCCTGAGCACTAAATGAGGATAATAAACACAAGTTCATCCTATTATGAGAATAAATAGGAACTGAAACATAACAGGCATTCAAATTTAAGAGTTACTGATATTATTTTTACCTGTTAATAAGTACATTTTAGAATCATCATTATTTTTGTTAACCTTAATGTAGGGAGAAAAGACCCAGACATTTAGTTTTCCCATCCAATCTGTTTGAGATTTTCATATTCAGCTCGGCTTTTCAACTGGGATAATGTTAACTCCTAGCAGAGGCTAATTCTCTTTTGGTTTCTGGGTATAGAGGTTTGCTGCTGTCATAATGAGGATCCGAGAGCCCAGGACAACAGCCCTTATATTTAGCTCTGGGAAGATGGTCTGCACGGGAGCCAAAAGGTACGAGGAATCATCCCTCCACCCCTACCAGAGAAACAATTTAGTATGTAAAACAAGGAAGCATAGAATTAATGTGCTAAAGCACATAGTAGAAGCAAAATGCCTTTCTTTTTGCTGAAGACTTTATTCAATGAAATGCCACATTTTGGGTTAAAAACACTCCTATAAATACTGACTTGGGCCAGGCACGGTGGCTCACATCTGTAATCCCAGCACTTTGGGAGGCCTAAGCAGGAGGATCGCTTGAGCCCAGGAGTTTGAGACCAGCCTGGGCAACATAGTGAGACTCCATCTCTGTTAAAAAAAAATAAAATAAAATAAGAGAAATCTAAAAAGTAGCTGGATGTGGTGGTGCATGCCTCTAGTCCTAGCTACTTGGGAAGCTGAGGTGGGAGGATCACTTGAGCCCATGAGTTTGAGGCTGCAATGAGCTATGATCATACCACTGCACTCCAGTCTGGGTTACAGAGCAAGACCCTGTCTCTATTAAAAAAATAATAAAATACTGACATATCCCCATTTTACAGTTTCCCCTATTAAACCGAGGGGACTTAACTGCGCTGCTACAACTTGTTTCTAAGGTGAATTTTTTTTAAGTTACAGTAATGATGAAGTGTGTTATAAGTCTGGGGAAGTAGTTATTGTGGATTTTCCTCATTGCAGATAAATGGATAGAACTTTTTAAAGGAGCTCAATTAGACGTTCCTTGAGCATTAGCTTGCATTAGCTCAGGAGGCATCCCTTAAAAATCTCATCTCTCCTGGATCTCACGCAGAGGAAGCCCTGTGTTGATGGGTATTCTTTCACCATAACTCTGTAGTGGCAGAGCCTGTTTTCCCCTGTAGGTGTTAAAAGATAAGAAGCAAATTCTCCTCCTGAAAAGTTGTGCCAATTTCTCGCTCTATAAATATACTAAGTGTTCATTTTATCCTATGGACACTGGGTGTCGATATTCTTTTTATATTTGCTAAATTGATTGGCAAAAAGTTACATTGTTTTACATTTCTTTGATTTACTAGTGAGATTAAATAACTTATTAGAAGTGCAGAAATTGCTATGTCATTTGCTCAATTATCTATGGAGAGATTTATCTTTTGTTTTTGTTTTGTTAACTATTTTCACCATTTTATACTGTAAATATTTTTTCTCAGATTACTGTTTATGGTATTTTATGGTGTTTGTTTTTTTGTGTTTTTTTTGTTGTTTGTTTATTTGTTGTTGTTTTTTTTCTGAGACACGGTCTCACTGTGTTATCCAGGATGGAGTGCAGTGGTGTGATCTGGGCTCACTGCAACCTCCACCTCCCGGGCTGGAGCCATCCTTCCAGCTCGGCCTCTTAAGTAGCTGGGACCACAGGCATGCACCACCAGGCCTGGCTAATTTTTTTTTTTTTTTTTTTTTTTGTAGAGACGGGGGTTTCCCCATATTGCCCAGGCTGGTCTCGAACTCCTGGGCTCAAGTAGTCCTCCCACCTTGGTCTCCCAAAGTGCTGGGATTACAGGCGTGAGCTACTACATCTGGCCTATGGTGGGTTTTTTAAAAAACACAAATTTTGAAGGGTATACTCATTTTATCCCATTTTTTTCTTTGTTTTCTACATTTGGCTTTGCCCTTAAGGCATTTGTGCACAGTATTATACAAATATTGACTTTCATATATTTTTTGGTCTTTTTCAGGTCCTGCTTTGTGATAGGAAAAGGGTAGCTGGTATTTTGATTCACTTAGAGCTTTCTCTAGATGGAAATGTTCTATATCTGCACTGTTTAATGCAATGATATAGCCACTAGTCAGATGTGGCTACTGAGCACTTGAAATACAGCTAATACAACTGAGGGACTGAATTTATATTAATTGGACAGAGCAGATCTAGAATTTTGTTTCAATGTAAGATAATTATTTTTCCCAAATGATCAGTCGGTACTCAGATACATTTATTGAAGGATCCATTGTTACTACATTTCCCCCAACCTGCTTTTACATATTAAGTTCTTCACATGTGTCTGAGTACATTGCTGGACTTTCTCTTATGTTGATCCCAGGAATCTCCATTTTAAAGTGATTATTGGACAGTTGTGCAAGATGTCTGTAACAATGTTCATTTCAGCAATAGAACAGGGAAAACCTAATTAATAATAGGGTTTCAATTTGAAGTCATAAAGTAAAATTGTATTAGCCATATAGTACACATACTGAGCTGAAAGGATGGTCACATTGTATTAAGTTGGATTGCAGAGGGAGAAGTAAGCAGCTAAATGGTGTTTGTTATCCAACTTTCATTGTAAAATATGCTCATGTTACACATATTACACACATTCATGAGTGTCTTTTCTTATCTGAATTTATTCCTAAAATCTGATAGTGAAAGCTTGGATAATGAGTTCAGATAATAAGAGATACTTGTTATCCAAATATATTTGGTTTTGAAGTTTTGGATAGTGAGTTGTGAGAATTTAGTTAATAAGAGGTGCCAGTATTATCTCCACATTTTATCCAAACCTATTCTCTTTTGTTGTAACAGCAAGAGTATGAGGGATACCTGTGTTTGTGTAGAAAAAGTGCAGAAGATCAAATTTAGGTAGTTAACACCAGTATGGGTGAGATTTTAAGATTTTTAAACTACTTTCTAATGTTTGTACAATGAACATGTATATAGACTTTCAACTATTAGTTGTTTCAATAGAAACTTCTGTGTCCTTAGAATATCACAGCTGATATCCCAAGAAACTACAGGACTATGCAAACTTGAACAAATTTGAACTTATTTACATTACGGGAAATGTAATAGATTAGTTAGGCAAAATGTAGTTCAAAATGGAAACAGTTTATTTCACTGCTAACCTGGGGACATGGCCTTGCTAAGGACATTTCAAGAGTGAGAAGTGGGTGAAGAGAGCCAAGGGCAGTGCTGTGCAGCTGTAGTCAATCTAGTGAGTAGATACCAGATCAACAGATGGCCATGTGCAGTGGCTCACACCTATAACCTCAGTACTTGGCGAGGCTGAGGTTGGGAGGGTCACTTGAGTCCTGGAGTTTGAGCCCAGCCTGGGCAAGACAGCAAGACCCTGTCTCTATAAAAATTTAGGCAGGTGTGGTGGTGCATGCCCCTGCAGGCTACTTAGGAGGCTGAGGCAGGAGGATCACTTAAGCCCAGAAGTTCAAGGCTGCAGTGAGCTATGATCATACCACTGCACTCCAGCCTGGGTAACAGAGCAAAAACCCAATCTCTTTTTTTTTTTTTTTTTTTTTTAAAGTGGGTGAGGAGAATCAACATTAAATGAGGTGATACATGTATGTAGTAACGAATACCCAAGAGGGGGCAGTGTTGGTGAAGGATCTGGATAAGAGAATCAAACACTTGCTTTGGTCCAGGCAAACAAGTTCAAACTGGCTTTTCTTTCAGGTGTTTCTGATTTACAGCCTAAAAATAGGGCCAAACCCATGAGGGGGATGGAATTCACCTGATTCACCCTGCAGGTGTTGCTACCTACTGTTTTGTTTTGTCACTAACAGTTGAAAAATACCTAAGGAGAAATGAAGCCTCACCTCTCAGGACTCCACAGGCTCTGCTATGAATTTAGGGGTGCAGCAGGACAGACACTTAAAGGACATAGCCACAGAGTAGGACAAATTCCTGTCCTTCTTGTGTTGAGTTTGAATTGAATTGAAGATTGGGTGAGAAAGCCGAACAAAACAAGGGGGGTTTTGAGGTACTTTCATGTGGTTGTTTTGGACAGTGTGTCCAATAAAGACTCAAGAACTGATACCTTGTCTGTGCCACTCAGTCAGCACATATCTTACCTCCTTATATGTGATTTTTTTTTTTGTATGCATGTGTCCTTATTTTTTCTTGTTGTTTTCTTTTTTTTTTTTTTTTTTTTTTTGAGACGGAGTTTCACTCTTGTTGCCCAGGCTGGAGTGCAATGGCGGGATCTCAGCTCACTGCAACCTCTGCCTCCCAGGTTCAAGTGATTCTCCTGCCTCAGCCTCCTGAGTAGCTGGGATTACAGGTGCCCGCCACCATGTCCAGCTAATTTTTTTGTATTTTTAGTAGAGACAGCGTTTCATCATGTTGGCCAGGCCGGTCTCGAGCTACTGTCCTCAGGTGAGCTGCCTGCCTCAGCCTCCCAAAGTGCTGGGATTACGGGCGTGAGCCACCGTGCCCAGCCATTGTTCTCTTCTAAATGGGACATACTTTGAGACTGGATGAATGGTTCCCAAACTGCAGTGAGCAGCACAGTTACCTAGAGGGCTTGTTAAAAGACAGATTGCTCGGCCCCACCCCCAGAGTTTCTGCATGTCTGAGGTGGAACCTGGGACTTTGCATTTCTAACAAGTTCCCAGGTGAAGCTGCTGGTCTGGGCACACACTTTGCGAATCCTTGGAATAGTTTTAGCAAATAACACCCAAGTAAAAGTAAAAGTACTTCATATATGAAAGGTGACAAATGAAGACAAAAATTTATGATTCTGTTCAACAGCTGTACAATTTTACAAGACCTTTTATAAGGTGCTAGGGACCAAAGTATGGGAAGTAAGTCCTCCTCACAAAGCCTACAGCTTCATAGTATACATTGAAAGATAAACGTGGTACAAATGGTAACAATCCAATACACCACCAGTAGTTTAGAGGATGTAGCGATTAAGACATCTTTAAACATATTTGCCCCTCCCCAGTGAAGAGCAGTCTCGACTTGCAGCAAGAAAATATGCTCGTGTGGTGCAGAAGCTTGGGTTCCCTGCCAGATTCCTCGATTTTAAAATTCAGAACATGGTTGGAAGCTGTGATGTGAGATTTCCCATCAGGCTGGAAGGTTTGGTGCTAACCCATCAGCAGTTCAGTAGGTATGACGGTTATATAGCTTGAACTTTGAATTTACCAAGATATTTAAGTTACATTATGCGTTGCTTACGTAAAGTATCTTTCAGAGAAATTGTGATTAAAAAAAAAAAAAGGCAGGGGACACAATAGTGAAAAGATTAAGATGCTATGCCTGAGTTCTCATAGGTTACCACATGTGCCCAGTCTTTTGAAACCATGGTTCTTAAACTTACATTGCTTAGCAATCACTTAGCTTATTAAAGCACACATCTCTGGCTGGGTTTCTTCACCAGAGATTTTGCTAGAATTTGTGTTTCTAAAAAGCTCAAAGGTGATGACAGTGCTACTGGTCAGAGGCCCACACATTGAGATCCACTAATCTACAGATTTATAAGCATACAAACGTAGCTTGGCAATGACACTGGCAAGATAAGGCATGTGTTGGGAGGCCGAGGCAGGCGGATCACGAGGTCAGGAGATCGAGACCATCCTGGCTAACACGGTGAAACTCTGTCTCTACTAAAAACACAAAAAATTAGCCGGGCGTGGCAGCGGGCGCCTGTAGTCCCAGCTACTCGGGAGGCTGAGGCAGAAGAATGGCCAGAACCCGGGAGGCGGAGCTTGGAGTGAGCCGACATCGCGCCACTGGACTCCAGCCTGGGTGACAGAGCGAGACTCCGTCTCAAAAAAAAAAAAAAAAAAAAAAAGATAAGGCATGTGAAATGGACTAGGCCAGTAGGAAGGGGCTTGACAGCTGGTGAGGGGAGAATGGATTGGGGAGAAGATGAAAAAAGAATGGCTGTAGCACGTTCTATGAAAGCAATCCTGGGAGGCTGAGGCAGGAGAATGGCGTGAACCCGGGAGGCGGAGCTTGCAGTGAGAGATCGCGCCACTGCACTCCAGCCCGGGCCACAGCCAGACTCAGTCTCAAAAAAAAAAAAAAAAAAGCAATCCTAACTAGTTTGTCCCCTATGTGTGTGTGTGTGTGTGTGTGTGTGTGTGTATAGCTGAAGCCCGCAACACAATGTTGCCTGTATATTCCTTTTCCTAGAGAATATCTCTAGCCTTCCTGACTTCAAACTTCCCGTCTCAACAGCTAGTGCTCCTCCCCCGCCCCCAGCCGTTTTGGTGGCTCTCCCATCCCAGGCCCTCAGAGAGCAAGGATGGAGGGTGACTCATAGACACCAAACCCCTTGACTCACCAAGATACACACCTGGGCTAGGGCACTTGGCCTGGGTTAATCACAGATGCTCTTAAATTCTCTTGGCCAAGCTGGAACTGAAGTTCTTTCATTCCAACGCCTTATCTTCTCTTGGCCATCGAATGATTATCCCGTCAATAGAGTAGATAGGGATCATATTGCTGTGCTTTCCCTAACATTTGTTAGCTTTCCTTTCAGATATGATCTGAATGGAATTTAAAAATTCCTTTTTCTTCTAAAATATATTCATTCATTCTGAGATTCAGCTTTTATGATATGCTTATTTTTCTTTTGACATGTTTATTTTTCTCTTGATTATGTTTTCTTTTTTCTTCAGTTTTTTCACTGTATGCTATTGAATGCCTAAAATATACCCCATTTTTAAAAAATCTGAGCTCCCTATAAAGTCCTCCCATTCCCCCATGTAAGACATGTTGCCTCTTTAGGTATCTTTCTTCCTTCAATCTTAGGATAATTTGCAGATTTCCTAACAAAGCCTGTTTCTAAGAGTCTCCCAGTGCTTAAGTTGTCTTATCTTCCAGACTCTCAAGTCACGAGCCTCCAGCCTATCTTTCTCTGAATCGGCTTAGTGTACATCTGCAAGAGCTCTGCCCGAACTCTAAGGTTGTGTCTACATTAGACTTAGCATTCCCTTCTGGCCATTCAGGGCTCGAAAATGATGTGTGTGGTTCTTCCCAAGTGTCCATTCATTTCTTTTTCACCAGCGTCTTCCTTGCAGAGCAGATCTAAGTCTAGAATAGGTGCCCCTTGTTATTACTACCAGCTTCTGGAAGGGTTGCCAGTAAGGCGCAGTGAGAATACATCAGACGGAGTGGGCCCATCCCTGTTCTATCTTCCTCCTGGGACAGTTTTATGATCTCAGTCATCTTTTCTTTTCTTTTTTTTTTTTTTTAATCTGGCCAGGAAGCTTGCTTTGTATTCCCACAACTTTCTATTTCTAGTCTCATTCTTGCCTCCCCCTCATCTTCTCCATTCGGCTGTCAGCCTCAGGTTATGGATTACAACTCCAGAGTGTGTATTCTTGACACTGGGAACATTAAAAACACCTCCTAGAAGGTTTGAATTTTTAACATGAGGCCTCTCTAATTGTCTGTAGCTCTGTGGGGAACCATGCCACATAATCAGTTATAATTATCAGGCCAAATTTGCCTTGTGTTAAACCCCTAAGGTCATTCAGTTCCCCAGGTTCTGTAAATTTGTATGTCAACATTTAATAATACAAGTATCTCCTTTTGTTACCGGGCACTTTCTCTGGCAATCTTTCTATGACATAATCATTTCCACGGTTGTCAATGAGAATTTTTCCCTCTTTAATTTTTTTTTTTTTTTTTTTTTTTTTTTTTTTGAGATGGAGTTTTGCTCTTTTTGCCCAGGCTGGAGTGAAGTGGCATGATTTCACCTCACTGAAACCTCCACCCCCCAGGGTTCAAGCGATTCTCCTGCCTCAGCCTCCTGAGTAGCTGGTATTATAGGCACCCACCACCACACCCGTCTAATTTTTGTATTTTTAGTAGAGACGAGGTTTTACCATATTGGCCAGGCTGGTCTTGAACTCCTGACCTCAGGCGATCCACCCACCTCGACTTCCCAAGTACTAGGATTACAGGCGTGAGCCGCCGCACCCGGCCCCCTCTTTAATTTTTAATTCAAAGGTATCCTGATATAAATACTTGCTATATGAATAAGATCTAGGCGACTACCATGTAGCAGATGCTAGGATGATAATGGCAAGCAATATAGCTGTAGTCCCTTGCCCACATAGAGATCACTGTCTAAAAGAAAAGATGGACAAGTCAATGACGGTAATGAAACATGGTGACTGTGAAGGTAAGGCCCTTCAGGGGCTATGAGACCATAAAGCAGGGTCTTTAATGTAATTGGGGGTGGGTAGAGATCAAGGAAGATTTTCTTGGGGAAGTAACATTTAGAATGAGACTTGAAGGATGGGTCAAAGTTGGGTTGGCCAAGAAATTGGCAGGTGTTCGATATTCTCAATCTTTGTGAAATGTTCTCCATCCCTAACCAAAACCACTCTCTTTCTCTGCCTCAGCCTTCTTTTGGAATGAGGCAGAGAATAAATAAAATGAAGTATATTCCTAATTGGGAGCACATTATACTGGTAATCTTAAAACCATGGTTCTAAAAGCTAAATGCAGTTCAATATCATTTACATACCAAAGTTTTTGTTTTCTTTTTTCTAAGTCTTAAAATTCAGCTGGAAGATCAAATGGAAATCTTCTTTTTGTGTCTCCAGCCTTCATTTTCTTGGCCTGGATCTCATAGTCCTGGAGGGGTTTTCTGGGCTCCCCCTAGTATCATGGTCTCCCCAGTGTTGGGAAGTGGTTAGTGGGCGAAAGTCTTGACAGGCTCCCTGCAGTAAGACAGAGTGATGTTCCAGAAGACAGTTCCACCCACAATGACCTCCTATACTTGAGATGGGCAAGACTCACTTCAAGATGCGCCTTTCTGGAGCCAGTAAAAAGTTCCACATCTGCTGTTGTTTTGGGTCTTGTTCATTGCTGAACTGAATGGAGCTTTTCCATGCAGTCTGGATTCACCCTTTAAGTGCAAAGATGCTAGTGTTCCATTGCTTGGATGTCTTTTTTTCTTATATTTCTTGTCCATTAGCCACTGCTTTGAGAATAGTTTTATTCACCTCCTCTCACTTCCTGACTTCTTTTTGGTAGGTTCCTCAAGCCTTTCTAAGAATCTGCCCTCCTCTCCAGGCTGGAGTGTGGAGATGAAGCTCTTAAGTGCTATCATCTTTCACTCCATGGAGTGGCCAGTTTATATTTAGTAGTAAATATGAGTTACTATTTATAGCAACAAATCCTGAATTGTAAAAACTCGGGATAATTGGATTTTCTTTATTTATATAGCACCTGTTCAAATACAAATAGCAGTGGCCTAGAAATATTTTTAGGTTCTATCTGCTAAAAATGTTAACTTCAGCAGTTTATAAAAGCATACAAAATATGTTTATTATTGGAGAATTTGGAAATCCAGAAAAACATGATTATGTATTCTTATTAACAGACTTTTTTGAAAAGATAGAGGATGTTTAACCAACAAGCTCTCAATACACTAAATCAGATGCCCTAAGTTACCTTGATTTCTAATAACCATCCAGGATAGCTTGCACTTGTGTTATGACCCAAAATTAATTATGTTCCTAACTTCCATAAGATATTACCTAGGACACTCAAGACTCTTCATCAAGATAGTTAAAAAGTTTTTGATAAAATAGCTAACTTATTTACAACTGCTTTAATATGCACTTTAATATACTGGGCCTTACATGTTATGGGAAAGGAGCTGAATAGTGCTATTTTTAACATTTTCCTTTTACATCTTAACAGTTACGAGCCTGAACTGTTTCCTGGTCTTATTTATAGAATGGTAAAACCACGAATTGTGTTGCTTATCTTTGTATCTGGAAAAGTTGTGTTGACAGGTAAGTGCTAAGATTATTTTCTGACTCATAAAATGTAATTGCTATGCATGTGCTTTGCTTATTCTTTTAAATACCTTTGTTCACCATGGTAAAGTAATTCTTGTTATACAGAATACCTGGAATGAAAAATAAGAAAGGAATAACATCACCCATAGGTCCCAGTACCTAAAACAATATTTTTTTCATGTTTTTATGTCATCTTATTAAGTATTTCATCTTTACATCCTGATTTTTTTACAAAATTATCCATGATAACATATATGGCTTAAACTTACTGTTACAAACTCTTCATAAAGGCTTTTAATGGCCACACAAGGTCCTAACACAGGGGTTAACAAACCCTTTTCCGGAAAGGGCCAAATACTAAATATTTTAAGTTTGTGAGCCACAGGGTCTGTCACAATTACTGAGCACTGCCATCATAGTGTGAAAGCAGCTCTGAATGTTACATTATATAAAGGAATGGGCTCTGAAATGTGAATTTCATATGGTGACATAATTTATGTGTGTCATGTAATATTTTTTCCCCAACTGCTGAAAAACATAAAAACCATTCTTAGCTCATAGGCTAACAAAATCAGGCAGCAGGATGGCTTTAGCCAGCAGACCTACCTTTCCTGAACCCATTCTAACATGTTATTGAATCAAACGTATTGTCCCATTGATAGATAGGTAAATGTTCCTTCTTTGTTTGCTACTTATGAAGGGCAGACATTTGGCTGCTTTTACCTGTAGACAATTATGATATTAGTGTGGACACTCAGAAATGGGACTTTCGTTTAAGGCTATGTCCATTTTGTTCTTAGAACAAATCACCCAATTGTTTTAAAGGGATATATGACATAGTTCTGTATCACATGGTCTTACATGCAATGTATCTAAATATCTTTTACCAAATGCTTGGCAGCATTCCAAACAAAATGGTACCAAAGAAAACTTTAACTGTATATGTAAAAATTATCTCACTACTTTAACCCCACTGGTAATCAGAGACAGAAATCGACCACTTTTCAACACATCCAATAAATAGCATTTTGTCTGTTGTAAATAATATGTACATAACATAACTTATCCTTTTGTCTACTTAGCTTGTATTTTCTCGGGATTTGAGTTTACTATAATACTATGAAAGATAAATTATTCTTTGCTATATTTGTTATTTTTTCCTGTTGGCTTTTTTTAAAATAATTTTTGCATAAATAGCACTTTTTAAAACTACTTGAGGGAATGGTTCAGACTCTTTTCTATGTCATTCTACAGAAGGTTCCTATATATATTGTTGTTTGTTTGTTTGTTTTTGTTTTTGAGACAGAGTCTCACTCTGTTGCCCAGGCTGGACTATGGCGGCGCGATCTCAGCTCACTGCAACCTCCACCTCCCGCGTTCAAGTGATTCTCCTGCCTCAGCCTCCTGAGTAGCTGAGACTACAGGCACATGCCACCATGCCCAGCTAATGTTTTGTATTTTTCGAAGAGATGGAGTTTTGCCATATTGGCTAGGCTGGTCTCGAACCCCTGGCCTCAAGTGATCTACCTGCCTTGGCCTCCCAAAGTGCTGGGACTACAGGTGTGAGCCACTGTGCCCCACCTACAGAAAGTTGCTAGTTTATGACCGGGCACGGTGGCTCACGCCTGTAATCCTAGCACTTCGGGAGGCTGAGGCAGGCGAATCATGAGGTCAGGAGTTCAAGATGAGCCTGGCCAACATGGTGAAACCCCGTCTCTACTAAAAATACAAAAAAAAAATTAGCTGGGCATAGTGGCAAGCGCCTGTAATCCCAGCTACTCAGGAGGCTGAGGCAGGAGAATCGCTTGAACCTGGGAGGTGGAGGTTGCAGTGAGCTGAGATCGCGTAGTCTACTTTTGTCTTTTTATACATTTCACTCTCCTCTACCATAATGAATGCCAAGTTTATGTGGCCTGAGCCAAACTGATCTCCATGCCCCAGTCCTAAATAGCTAGCCAACCAACTTAACGCTACATATCTTCTCATTAATTTTGGATGACTCCTTTTGACCTTTCTTTTACATATGTGGCTGTTCTTCGGTTCTGCCTTTGCTCTAGGTTTATCCTATTATAATCCTATTGCCTTTATCTTATTGTAGCTTTAATACTCATGGTATATCTAATAAGGCCAATTTCCCCTCATTACTTTAATTTTTATATTTCTTAGCCTCTCTTAAATGTATATTCCTCCAAACTAGAATTTTATAAAATCTTGCCTCATCTAAAAAAATTGAGACTTTTATATTACCTGAATTCAGAAAAGTTGATTAAGTCATAACTCAGCATCCAGCAGAATGACATGTCTGTTTTAAGTGTTCTTTTATAACTCTGAGTTTTGTAGTTTGCTTTTCTCTAAGAAATAATTAATGTGTCTTCAAAGAGGGGAAAGTTTCTGGGTACGGTGGCTCACGCCTGTAATCCCAGCACTTTGGGAAATTGAGGCAAGCAGATCACATGAGGCCAGGAATTCAAGACCAGCCTTGCCAACATGGTGAAACCCCATCTCTACTAAAAATACAAAATTAGCTGGGCATGGTGGCAGGCACCTGTGACCCCAGCTACTTGGGAGGCTGAGGCAGGAGAATCATCACTTGAACCTGGGAGGCAGAGGCGGCAGTGAGCCAAGTTCGCGCCACTGCACTCCAGCCTGGGTGACAGAGCGAGACTTCATCTTAATTAAAAAATTAAAAACAAAGTGGGGAAAGCTTGTTTGGAATCCAAGAACGTTTTGAATGCAGCAAAACTACAATTCCTCAGATGGCACTAATTTAGAGTCTGGAGTAATTAAGACCCCCTAGTGACTGACATAAAGTTTACCTCTACATGTCCTAGAGGAAGTGAGAAAAGCCTGCCAATAAAATTGAATAGTGTAGATATCAGAGGCAAATATATACCCTACTTAGGGAAACACACTTTCAAGTCCTTTGGAAGGAAACTTTCATAAGTGCCATGTATCATTACAAATAAATCTTATTAAAAGTGCAAATTGCCAAGTACAGGCAAAGTTCCTATTATAGATTTCTTTAAATGCCCTTAATTCAGATCAGCTTTCCCACCTACCCCAAATTTCTTTTTTCTTTTTTCTTTTTTTTGAGACAGATTCTCGCTCTTTTGCCCAGGCTGGAGTGCAGTGGCGCGATCTCGGCTCACTGCAACCTCCGCCTCCCGGGTTCACGCCATTCTCCTGCCTCAGCCTCCCCAGTAGCTGGGACTACAGGCACCTGCCACTATGCCCGGCTAATTTTTTTTGTATTTTTAGTAGAGACGGGGTTTCACCATGTTGGCCAGGGTGGTCTCGATCTCCTGACCTCGTGATCCACCCGCCTCGGCCACCCAAAGTGCTGGGATTACAGGAGTGAGCCACCGCACCCAACCCCCAAATTTCTTTTAAAAAGCTTTCATTTACACATTTGCCAGAAGTTTCAAATCACAGAAGTAAAGGATTGTTACTAAATACTGAAGACTATACAGTACACTTCCCTTAAAATTTCTAAGTATACAGAATAGGCAAATTTAAATTTCTTGCAAGACATGGACTTTTCTGGAGGTGAGGATTAAATACATTAACTGAAATCCAAATTCTGCTTATACTGTGAAGTAAAAGTTAATCCATGACTTACTACTGAAATGATAAATAATTATCTCTTGGCGTTTTACCTGTTTATGCTATACTGTCTTAAACTATTTAGCCTAGAGCTACGCGGTTTAGGTTATTTTTGCCTCAGCCTTAGAGACAAATGTTCCTTATTACTTAATCCTGTGTCTCTAGACTCTTTTCACCCGCAAATGGATTAAAAACTTAAGGGCCTGGCTAGGCGTTGTGCTCACGCCTGTAATCCCAGCACTTTGGGAGGCTGAGTTCAAGACCAGCCTGGCCAACATGGCAAGACCCTGTCTCTACTTAAATTACAAAAATTAGCCGGGCATTGTGGTGCGTGCCTGTAATCCCAGCTACTTAGGAGGCTGAGGCAGGAGAATCGCTTGAACCTGGGAGGCGGAAGTTGCAGTGAGCCGAGATCGTGCCACTGCACTCTAGCCTGGGTAACAGAGCAAGAGTCTGTCTCAAAACAAACAAACAAACAAAAAAAACCTTAAGGGCCTAATTTCAGGTGAACACCTCAGGAAAGGAACCAAGGCGGTCTCCTTTCAGGCTTCTCCCTAAACTGAAGCTTGGGGAAGCTCATGTGTGGCCTAGTGCAGCATGGCACAACTGGGTACTCTACAGAGATGTTCTGAAAGCAGTATCTCAATAATGGTAAATAACTTGCCTAGAAAATGTAAAGTGTTGCAATTACAAATGAACTTTGAGTCTGACTGTAGAAAATAATGAATTCCAGCTCTTGCCTAGTTGGGAACTGTAGAATGCCAATGCCCATAGTACAGATGTGTGGCAATTTGAAACCATTGTATCATGCCATTTGCAGGTCTTTGAAAATAATTTATCCATATAAAATGGTCTTACTCCCCTGAGTTGCCAAAGCTACAGCCACCATGTCTAAGGTTACTTCTGAACGTCTTAATTATAGTCAAGTAAGCTGAAAACAAAGAGGCCCTGCTGTTCTACTGTCATGGTCCTGAGCAGAAAGCAACAGGACCTGGGCCCAGCTTACACTGTTCTGGATCTGTGCTTGTTTTCTGTGGCTGGTGTGACATTTAGGGCCCATGTTTTTTTCTTAAACCACAATAAAATTGATAGCATAGCTAGGTTCTGCTGGAATGGGGTATAACAAACAGCAAATATGTCAACTTCCACTTCTAAGATCAGGCATAATCATCAGAGTTAACATATTGGGCACTCATATGACAGACACTGCTTCATAAGGACTTTCATGTGGGGTCTGGTTAACTCTGTGAGTTGTACTTTATACCCAAGTTTCCTCACCTGTAAAATGGAATGGCTTAGTAAACTTGACGATATCAAGCAGCTGTGTGTGCCGCAGGGCAACAGGCATGTGAGGAACCAGGCTCCAGAGCCCACTGGGCTCACCCTGTCCCACAGCAATTTGCAAGTCTACAATAACACCTGTGTGGTCTCCTGGGCAACTTAATTCTCCTTGTCAGCTGAAAGAATGATTAAGATTCTCTTAGCAGTGAGGGTCAGCAGGTGTGGCGGCTAAAAGGATGGACTGGAGATTCTCTTAGCAGTGAGGGTCAGCAGGTGTAGTGGCTAAAAGGATGGACTGGAGAGTTGTCCAGTTTTAATCATAATCTGCCATTTATTGACTGTGTGGCCTTGGTGAGTTTAAGTTCTGCGACTTGGTTTCCATATATGCAAAATGCAAGTGACCATAGAATCTACCTAAGTGTTGTAAGGAAGCAGAAAACCAGTGCCTGGCACTGTTGAACTATTATTATCTTAGTGAAAACACACTCTCCTGGTTTTTTCTCTATCATTGACAAAGACTGGAATTTTGCTGTGATGCCTTGCCCTGATGATAGGAATATGAAAACAAAGATGCTTCAGGAAAACGCTTATTTATTTATTTCCCTCTAGCATAAAGAACTAAGAAGTTGTGTCATTGTTGCTGAGGGTCACCCTTAATCAGCTCAACATCTGTGCTTCTCAGAAATGAGTAGGTCAGAGGGCAGCAGAAAAATGCCAAGACTTGTTAGTGAGTGGGCCAGAGACACGACAGGATGTGCCTCCCAATTGTTAACAGTACCCCCAACTAATAGTAAATTGGTATATGTCATAAAATGAATAACTTGAGCTGTGCAATGCTATTTTTACAAACTTGTAAGGTTTTGACTTATACACACACGACTGTGGCATCACTCGGGAAAATATGTGCAGTTATGACTTGATGTAAGAACAGAACTGGAAAATCCACGTAGTATTGGAGGTTGATATTTGGAGCTGACTAAGGGGTAGGGATGAACTTACAAACCTTATCGACAAATTACAGATATTTAATAAATTTTGGGTGCCTACCAAGTACTTGTAATGTGCTGGGGGCTGGGGACAAAGGTGAATCTAATATACTCCCCATCTGGCAGGAATCCAGCCCTGCTGAGGGAGACAGACATAAACAAATTACATGTTGCTGGCTTATCAGAATGAAATGATAAGCCATGTGTACTTGGGCTAGCCATGCCAATGTCCCTAAGCTGGAAGTATATTCCTCTAGGGTAATAAAAGGGCTTAGATTTTATAAAATGTCCCAACTTTCTACAAACCTTAGCTCACATCCTTTATCACAACTCTACAAGAAGGTTTATTGTCCTTATTTTACAAGTAAGAAAACTGAAAGTAGTTAAGTAATTTATTTTCCTGTTATTTTAAAGCTAGTTAGAGGTAGAGCTGGCACTTAAGCCCATATTGTTTGATCTCAAAGCCAGTCCTTTCTCTAGTGCACCAGGCCACACAATTTTCACCTTAGTCACCAAGGTTAGGAATGGTATTTATTCCCCAGAAATTATAGCCTGAAGAAAAGGAATGGTAAGTTTTGCTTAAAAGGCAAGGTTCATATCCCAGCACTTTGGGAGGCCAAGGTGGGCAGATCACTTGAGTCCAAGAGTTTGAGACCAGCCTGGGCAACATAGCGAGACCCCATCTCTACTGAAAATAGAAAAAATTAGCCAGGCATGGTGGTGCTTGCCTGTAATCCCAGCTACTTGGGAGGCTGAGGCATGAGAATCACTTGAACCCAAACCCAGGAAGCAGAGGTTGCAGTGAGCTGAGATGGTGCCACAGCACTCCAGCCTGAGTGACCAAGCGAGACTTTTTTTTTTTTTTTTTAAGGCAAGGGTCATCTAATTGGAGCCTGGTATTACAAATTGGGGTTTTTGATTATTGATTGATTATTAATAGGACTATGGAGCCAATTTAGGTTCCCTTAAACTTTTGATGGCAATATTTTAGTGAGGAAATGTTTGACTAAATTAACCAAATCCCCTCATTTTAACAACCTGTTACAAATACTGGCAATGTTGATTTGTTGACTTTTGGTGTAAAGGAAGGAACACCGGTTACACGCACTCTTCTCCCACAGCTGCTGCTGTATGGTTCAGGTAACATCTGTTTCTTATGCCTCTATGAAATGAAGAAATTGTACTAATTTCCCTAAAGTCCTCCTATGTCTAAAATCGTTTCTCTATGATATAATGATCCCTCAATTGTCCATTCCCTCTTGGGAAAGGGCGCCCCCCCAGGGGCCTCCAGATGGTATACTCCTTGAGCTTGAATGCAATGCTCTTAGTTAGGATTTTCGGTCTGAAGTCCAATGCTCTACTTCTGAGCTATACCACCTCCTAGTTAGGATTTTTTAATATAAAAGTGTTATGGAAAATAAGTGAAGTTCATGGCTGTCCAAAATACTGGACCTGGACACTGTTCCTCAATTAAATATGAAAAGAAGAACCTTGGTTTTGGGGATTTTGGGAGAGGGGCATGTGTGTGTTTGCTGTACCTATTATGCTTCATTGTCTGCTAACAAGGTTGTTCAAGATGAATGCAGCTAAAAGCCCAAAAAGTCCATCAAACCAGAGGCAGTGGTTCTTGCTTCTTCACCAACTCACTGTTTAGTTTCTAAAGAGACTGGTTTTGTAGAAACCAAAATTTTAGAGCTGGAACTAAAAATCTGCTGAAACTTGTGGCTTTTTCTACCCCCAAAGAACCAGTTTCTCTTATGTGTGTCAGTAACTCACTCTCCTCACCACCGCAAATCTTTGAAGGTGAAGACCTACAGATAGTAAATTTTTTGGCAATGAATAAATAACTTTTCTTTTCTTCTCTTTATTTTTTCTCTTTTTATTTTTTTCCTTTATTTTTATGGAGACAGGGTCTCCCTATGTTACCCGGGCTGGTCTCAAACTCCTGGGCTCAAGGGATCCTCCCACCTTGGCCTCCCAAAGTGCTGGAATTACAGGTGTGAGCCACCATGCCTGCCCTTATTTCTTAAAAAATTAAGCTTATAAGGACTTCATCCCTGATTGTTTAATATTTAAGGTGAACGCACATAACAAATTTAACCATTTTAAAGTGAACAGTTCAGTGGCATTTAGTAGCTGGTTGTGTATTGTGAATATACCACCGGCTCTACCTAGTTCTAAAACATTTCTATTGCTCCAAAATAAAACCTGATATCATTAAACCATTCCCCCCATTCCCCTCTCCCCACTTCCCCTGGCAGCTACCAATCTGAATTCTGTCTCCATGGATTTAACTCTTCTGGATACTTCTTATACATAGAATCTTATAACATGTGACTTTTCATGTCTGGCTTTTCACTTAGATGAGCCTAAGAAACATGCTATATGTTGTAGCATGTGTACTTCATTTCTGTTTATGACTAATATTCTATTGTATATACACACCATACATTTTTTTATTTTGAGACAGAGTCTCGCTGTGTCACCCAGGCTGGAGTGTAATGGTGCGAACTCTGTTCATTGCAACCCCCGCCTCCCAAATTCAAGCAATTCTCCTGCCTCAGCCTCCCAAATAGCTAGGATTACAGACGCCCACCGCCACGCCTAATTTTCTTTTGTATTTTTAGTAGAGATGGGGGTTTCGCCGTGTTGGCCAGGCTGGTCTTGAACTCCTGACCTCAGGTGATCCACCTGCCTGGGCCTCCCAAAGTGCTGGGATTACAGGTGTGAGCCACCACGCCCCGCCTACACTATAAATTGTTATCCATCCATTGATGGACATTTAAGCTGTTTCCACCTTTTGGCAATTGTGAATAGTGCTGCAATGAAAGTGCGTAGTATTTTTTTGAGTACCTGTTTTCAATTTGGGGTGTATTTACCAAGGCGTGAAATTGTTGGGTCATGTAGTAATTCTTTAACTTAACCACCGAACTAGTTTCCACAGTAGCTGAGCCATTTTTTGTTCCTATCAGCAATGTACTTTATAGTTCTTAAGAGTCTTTATCAACTAAAGCTATTTTCCATTTCTCTTCATGCTAACAGTTGTTATAGTCCTTTCATTATCCTCCTTTCTTCCGTCCTTGCCTCCAGCCCACAAAATATCAGATTAACTGATTAGTGTCCTGATTAGCTGAAGCTCCATATAAATATAAGTAGTACAAGTACATGACCCTTAGCACAACGTGCCTGCATAATTTGGAAGGTGGAGGTAGTGGTGGTGTTTGGTTGTTGGTGAGAGATGAGTAGGGACTAATACTTCTCAATGGTGGAGACTGTGTTTGATTCATGTTTTTATCCCTGTAATTCCTACAGCAGTTATGATTTACAATTTCTTGAAACCTAAGACTTTACGAGTGACAGTAGTACAATTTTCCCCTCTAATAATCCCTTCCCATGCACTAAAATTTAAAACTCTTTTAAATTTAAAATTTTAAACTAAAATTTAAAACAAATTTAAAGCTCATTTGTCTCCATCTGTTATCAATATTAGGGAATCAAGATGTTAACTAGAGAGGACGTGGATCAAAAGAAGTTCCTTTTGCTGGTAGCTAAGTGCCCGCAGGTGCTGATGAAATTACTCTGAGGCCATATTCATGGCACATGTAGAGATAACATTCCACATTTCATACTGAGCACTGTGTGAGCAAAGATGACACCCACAGAGACGTTCTAGAAAACTCTGCTCTAAGGTTTCTGTCTTGTGGAAATATGGCTGTAGTTGCCAAATTATTTACCTGGAATAAATGCCATTTCTCAGGTACAGCTAAAGAGATGTCATATTAAAAGTAATTGGAGACAATACAATGAAATTTTAGTGTTGAAGTAAATGTTGGTATTTTTATATTAAAAATTATATAAACCTGGATTTCTTTATAGGTGCCAAAGAACGTTCTGAGATCTATGAAGCATTTGAAAACATCTATCCTATTCTAAAAGGTTTTAAAAAAGCCTGAGCATATCATTCAGCATCTCACTTTATTCTGGTTTGAATATGTCCATAAGCCCAGCACAGAAACAGCTGGATTCTTCTACGTTTAATTGTAGATGTTCCAAGTACGTTACTTATTAAAGGGCGACTCTGTGTAAGTAACCTAAGAAATGAAGAAAAATTCTTATTCAAAATGACTCCTTCTGTGTTATTTTAAAAACTGAACAAGTAAACATTTCAACATTTGAGAGATTTAGGGTCTCACTAGAATGATATTGTAGCATCATGAAGACTCAACGCGTTTCCTTTTAGCCGGAAGGGCCATCTTCCAGTAATTTGCCAAAATGACGAACACAAAGGGAAAGAGGTGAGGCACCTGATACATGTTCTCTAGGCCTTTTAGAAAAGATGGAGTTGTTCCTTTGGCCCCATACACGCGAATCTACGAAAAAGGTGATATTGTAGACATCAAGGGAATGGGTGCTTTTCAAAAAGGAGTGCTCCGCAAATGTTACCACAGCAAAGCTGGAAGAGTTTACAGTGTTACCCGGCATGCTGTTGGCATTGTTGTAAACAAGGGCAAGATTTTTGCCAAGAGAATGAATGTGCCTACTGAGCCAGGCTGGTCTTGAACTCCTGACCTCAGTTGATCCACCTGCTTGGGCCTTGGCACTCTAAGAGCCAAGTAAGTTTCCTGAAACGCGTGAAGGTAAATGATCAGAAAAAGACGTCAAAGGGAGAGGTGTCTGAGTTCCACTGAAGCGCCAGCCTGCTCCACCCAGAGAAGCACTTAGTGAGAACCAATGGAGGGAGCCTGGGCTGCTGGAACCTATTCCCTATGAGTTCATGGCATAATAGGTGTCAAAAAAAATTCTGAACTGTACAAATGTTTCTCTTCATTGAGAAGTGTGGCGCCGCCCCCTCCCCTTAAAGAAATATTTAAACTACATTTTGTATCCAAAAACCTCAGTGCTCTGCTGTTAAGTAATACATTAATATGCGTTCTCTGAAAATATATAGCAACATATAGGAGTTTCAAATAACTGCATAAGCTAGATACTATCTGTGATATCATCTAGCACGATAGGCATTAATGTGTATTTTTTGCCTTTTAAAATATTGAACAGTTGATCCTGATCATTAGGTATTAAGCACTGTGAAGGATCCTGTCTGAATACAAATGAAACATAAGCCCGAGACCTTAAAAAATAATCCTTTTGTTTGAAATGATCAGAGAGAAAGACTTCTCACTTAAAAATAAATCTTAAACTTTCAGGAACCATTCAAGTTTAGTGTAAACTCTATTCTGAATATAGAGAATTTTTGCTTTTGCTTGTTTTTGTAATCCTACGTGATTTGTATTTAAAAAGACTGGGTAAGATTAAGAAGACGGAGGAGCAAAGGGCTCAGATTCAAGACCTAATTAGCTTGTAGAATCACCAGCTTTCGATGGTGATGTGGAGATTAACAGGGAGGGACGGGCTAATATGAATCATGGCTCTTGGCTGTAAATCATCAGTGACTACGTCCTTTACCAAAGTAAGAAAACAGGTTTGTAGGGAGGCAGAAGTCAGTTTCCAACACTTTGAGTTTGTGGTGTCCTGGAATGTCACCTGATACCTAGTAAGTAGTTCTGGATCTTTGGGTATGGAACTTGAGAAAGGAATCCTGGCTAGAGAGAGAATTCAGGGCAGTTTATCAGTAGATAGCCTAGTAAAATCATCCTTGAGAATCACTGGTCTATTTAATCTGACCTATAAACTCACTTTTCTCTGTAGTTTAGAGGCATATTCAAACACTAATTACTCTGATATGATCCTCCCAACACATCACCTTATATATCCCCTATCCCCCAAAAGAAACTTGAAGGGAAGTCCTAACCATCTACCTAGTTCAAATTCTCTTAGAGCATGGCCCAGGGTAGGGAAGGTACATTAGCCACGTGATTAACTTTTCAGAAAGATACGATTCTGATTTTGCACGTTCACTTTGGTTGTTTTCACTATTGGTAAAGTATAATACTATTAACCATATTAATCCTCACGGCATTAGATGGGTACTATAATTCTATCCATTTAACACGAGAGAACAGGCGCAGAGAGATTAAGGAACTTGCCCCAAGTCACACAGCTATTAAGCAGGTGAGTGAGCCAAAATTCAACCTAGTTCCAAGACCCAGCCCCTTCACCCTACTTTGCTGTAGTTTTAGCCAGATTTTAAAGCATCCACAGCAAGTTAAATTCCCTTATTCCGCTCCCATTCCGTTTTCCCAGAATCCTTAGGGTATGGTATTACAATTTTCTGCACAAGTTTGAGGCTTTAACTCGTAGTCTTGGCCTGAGCCAGCAGATGATGACATTTTGTTTGGCCGACTAGCCCCCCTAATATAACTCTCCCCCTGCTTCGGGACCTGTTGCCCCTCAGCAGACAGGAAAAACAACAGTACCCGGGACAGGAACACACAGCGGCAGAGGGGTCCAGGGGCTCGCCGGGATCCCAGCCCGCCTTCCCCAGGCCCCTCCTCCTGGCCCAGAATGCACCCGGTTGAAAACAAAATCCCACGTGACTGGCTCTCCTCTCAGGCCATCATGGCGTCTCCCAGTGGGAAGGGAGCCCGGGCGCCGGAGGCTCCTGGCTGCGGGCCCCGGCCGCTCGCCCGGGACCTGGTGGACTCCGTGGACGATGCGGAGGGGCTGTACGTGGCTGTGGAGCGCTGCCCGCTGTGCAACACTACCCGCCGGCGGCTGACCTGCGCCAAATGCGTTCAGAGCGGCGATTTCGTCTACTTCGACGGCCGCGACCGGGAGAGGTACGGCGGCCGCCACGGCCCTGTTGTTTCTTCTGCTGTGTGTCCTCCAGCCAGGCAGCCGAAGGCTGGAACCTGGGGCTCCCCGTCCGGGCACCAGATACCAGCGAGAGGAGCGAGAGAGAGGAAGTGTAGCTAGCTGCTCTGCACCGGAGCTTTGCTACCAGAGGACAGCGTAGGGGCCAGATGAGGGAAGGTCGCCGTTTCCCCATCACCCACCCAAGAGGAGTTTGACCCCACGGTGCTCTTGGTCACTGGGGAAAAAAGGAATAAGTGGTGACTCTCTGGAGAAGTTTTCCCGTTGCTGCCATTGAGTTAGATTCCCAGCTCTTTGCTGTATGTATTCCCATTCAAAAGCTTGGCTTTCTATTTTCGAAAGCATATTTATACTCATTCTCTAGAGGAGAGAGTAGAAGAGAATCAAATAACTGCTTTAGAGGGATTTGGGCCTGGTAGTCTGTCACAGATGGACTTTGTTATCAGACATGCTTACTCTAATGTGTGAATTGGGGCTTGCTGTTAACGCCCCTTTCCCCTCCCTGCCTCTAAAGATTATTTTAGATTCTTAGGAATTTGGGAACGTGTTTTGGCCTTGTTTTAAAATTCAGTTTGGGAGCTGCATGTTTTTAGTTAAGAGAATTGCTTTTAGGAAAATGTTTTGGTTTCATTTCGAAATCTAAACGGAGAGCTACAAGTTCTTGGTTAAGAAAATTGAAAAATTAGTGTGATTAGCTGCAGGATCTCCCACTCTCAACTTATGTTTCAACAATTTAGTGTCAATGATAGTAAGATAGCTAGCATTCTGAGCACAAAAATTCAGGTGTTAATTCATTTGCAACAACCCAATGACTCATCCCCAACTTATTAGGAAGCTGCACAGTAAGTGCTTTGCCCCAGGTCACACAAATAGTTAAGTGTAGGAACAAGAATTAAAATTCAGACAGCTTGGACCTATGTACCCGCACTTAACCACTAGACTTTATATTCTCTATATTTGGGAATGTTTTGAGTTCTTAGTATTTCTGTGATCGTGGATGGAGTTGTTTCCTTTCTCTTTTGAGGAGGTTTGAATGACAAACTCTTTTTTAGTTTTGTTGCTGTGTCTCATTGGTGCTCTTGATGACTTTAGAAACTGCTTATGTAGTAAGTGATAGCTTTAAAAATTAAACCAGTTATAAGAATACGGGGTATGAGATGGAAATGTCTAACTGATGGAGTGAATCGAGGATTTGGTTCTGGACCTTCTTGTCTATCTACACGTTTTAGTATGTCTATTCACATAATTTAAATACCATCTATATGCTTAGGACTGCCAGACTTGTATCTCCAACCTAGACTTCTCTAAAGTCCTGAAAACAGCTGCTTATTCAACATCAATATTTTTAGATTTGCAATAGATATCTTCATTTTAATATGGCAAACTAAACTCTTTGATTTCCATCATAAATCTGTTTTCCCATGCTTATCCCAACCCAGTAAATGTCAATCTCATTGTTCCTTTGGTTCAGGCTAAAAAACCTTTCAGTTCTCCTTGACTCCTCTCTTAACCCAACTCTGTTTAGTCCCATCAACAAATCCCATCTACTCTTCAAAACTTATCTTACAACAAATCCCATCTACTCTTCAAAACTTATCTTAAATCTGACCCTTTCACCATCACCTGGTCCAATCTACCAGAGACATAAACTTATTTTCTCTTATGTCTCTGCTTCCGTCCTTGCTCCCCTTTTATACAATTTCCATATTGCAGCCAGAGTTATGCTACTCCTCCATTTCTGTTCAGATCTTCCAGTGGTTTTTCGCTTTACCCAAAGTAAAAGCTGGAGTCCTTAACCAAAGTTCTATATTATCTGTTCCTCTGATTTAATCTCCTATTATTTTCTCCCTTACCTAATCTGCTGTGCCACTGTGGCCTCCTTGTCTGTCCTCAAACATACCAAGAACACTCCTTCCTCAGGACCTTCGCGGTGGTATTTAGACAGCCAGGAACTCTTTCTCTCAGAAATCTTCAGGGCTGCCTCCTTTGTTTTTTTTTAGGTGCCTGCTCATACGTTAGACTCTTTCTGATCCTTCTATTAAAATGCTAACCTCATGCGTATTTAACCAGCTTTATTATCTTTTCTTTTCCATAACACTTATCACCATGTGATGGTTGTACATATTAATTTGTCTAACTGCCCCCCACCCCAGTGATATAAACTCTATGAGGGCAAGAGTTTTTCTCTTTTATACACTGTTGTATTCTCACATAGTAGAAACTCAATAAAGATTTATGGAATGATTGAACTGACTCTGTCCCTCTTTCCCAAACTCAGTTTCTAGACCATTTCAGTATTATTCATCATGATCCATTTGTTACTAAAGCCAGAAAACTGGGAGTTATCCTAGACTTTTCTTTTTCTCTTCCTCTCTGCATCCAAAACTCAGCAAGTCTAATTCACTTTGATGTGAAAATGTATCTTGAATCTATCCGAGTTTTAGTTCAGACCACCATCATTTCTCTCCTGACTACGTAGTGATCTCCCTTCTTTTACTCAGACAACTCTTCCTTACCTTGCCTCTGGTCTCCAAACAGCAGCCACAATAGAAATGTAAATAAGATAATGTCACTGTTTTGCTTAAACCTTTCATTAGCTCCCATTGCATTTAAAATAAAATCCAAGCTCCTTACTATGGCATACGAAGCCTCATGTGATTTGGCTACTGTTTGCCTCTCTAATTTAGACTCTAAGGTTGAGTTTAAAATGTGGGCTTTTGACTCATGCTCCCTTGAATTGAGTCCAAGCTCTACCACTTGGTACGTGATTTATTTTATTTTATTTTTTTTGAGACAGGATCTTGCTCTGTCACCGAGGCTGGAGTGCACTGGCACAATCATGGCATACTGCAGCCTCAGACTCCTGGGCTCAAGCAATCCTCCCATCTTAACCTTTTGAGTAGGTGGGACTACAGGCATGCACCACCACACCTGGCTAATTTTTAAATTTTTTGTAGAGACAGGGTCTCCCTATCTTGTCCAGGCTGATCTCGAACCTGTGGGCTGAGCAATCCTCCTGCCTCAGCCTCCCAAAGTGTTAGGATTACAGATATGAGCCACCACGCCTGGCTGCTATGTGAGTTTGAGGAAGTTTTTTTGAGGGGGGAGGGGACAGGGTCTCACCCTGTAACCCAGGCAGTGCAGTGGCAAGATCACAGCTCACTGCAGCTTTGACCTCCCTGTTCTCAAGCGATTCTCCTGTCTCAGCCTCCCTGGTATCTGGGACTACAGGCGCACATCAACACGCCTAACTAGTTTTTTTGTATTTTTTGTAGAGACAGGGTTTTGCCATGTTGCCCAGGCCGGTCTTGGACTCTGGAGCTCAAGCCATCTGCCAGCCTCAGCCTCCCCGAGTGCGGGGATTACAGGTGTGAGCCACCATGCCTGGCCCTGAGCAAGTTTCTTAACTTCATGTTTATTTCATTTTGTAAATAGCAGGGTATCTAACTTCATAGGTTTCTAGTAGTGATTACATAAAGCATGCATTTAAAGCGGTTAGCATGATGCCTAGAACGTATTACGCACTCAAATAAGTTCATCCTTGTGCTCCCTCTTTTTCACTGCTCCACAGTTATAGGCCTTCTCTCAAATCCTCAGTCACATGAAACTTCCACCAGTGGGGCTTTTTTCTTGCCGTTTCTTCTGCCTGGAACACTTTTCCTCCTGATTGATACCTTGTCTTTCACCATTCAACTTAAAGGCCACTTCTTCGGTGAGGCCTTTCCTGACCTCCCTCACTAAGATAGGTTCCCACCTCCATCTTTTCCCCTATTCATTATTTGCTATCACAGTACCCTATTTCTTTCATGGTATCACACACAATGTTTAATATTATTTATTTGAGGAAGATAGCCACATCTAGAATGTAGTTTCATGAAGGCATGAATTCTGGTCTTGTTCTTTCAGATCACCAGCCCAGCAGCAGCAGGTAGCAGAACTTAGGCATGTTGTTGAAGGAATGTCAAAAGCAATACAACTTTTAAAACTCAACATAGGGGTTGGGCGCAGTGGCTCATGCCTGTAATCCCAGCACTTTGGGAGGCCGAGGCAGGCGGATCACTTGAGGCCAGGAGAGCGAGATTAGCCTGGCCAACATGATGAAACCGTATCTCTACTAAAAATGCAAAAATGAGGCCGGGGGGCAGTGGCTCACGCCTGTAATCCCAGCACTTTGGGAGGCCGAGGCGGGCAGATTACGAGGTCAAGAGACCGAGACCATCCTGGCCAACGTGGTGAAACCTTGTCTCTAGTCAAAATACAAAAATTAGCTGGGCGTGGTGGCACGCATGCCTGTGGTCTCAGCTACTCAGGAGGCTGAGGCAGGAGACTCGCCTGAACCCGGGAGGCGGAGGTTGCAGTGAGCCAAGATCACACCACTGCACTCCAGCCTGGCGAGAGAGCGAGACTCTGTCTCAAAAAAACAAAAACAAAAATTAGCTGGGTGTTGTGTTGCAGGCCTGTAATCCCAGCTACTCGGGAAGCTGAGGCACGAGAATTGCTTGAACCTGGGAGGCAGAGGCTGCCATGAGCTGAGATCACACCACTGTACTTCAGCCTGGGCGACAGAGCTAGACTCCATCTCAAAAAAAAAAAAAAAAAAAAAAAAAAGACAATCTCAAAAATTCTTGGCTAAATGTGAGCATTAGATTTTCAGAAGAGAGATATGTTGTGGTAGATTTCTTTTCCTGACCAAGCAGAAAAATATAAAGCAAATAACCATTCAAAATTTAGAATAAAAAAGAAATTTTAGGGTTCAGGGATAACAGGACTGTCACAGTGGTCTGCTTAGGTCAGCTTCACCTAACTCTCCATCTTTCTCTTTTCCAGACTATGTGCTTTAAGAAGAATGGTTTGTTAGTTTTTCTTTGTTTCCAGAATAGTGCCCAGTATCTAATAAAGTGAAAGAATCTCGAGACCCAGGACCATTGTTCTAATAACCAAATATTTTTTAATGAGCTCTCATTGGACACTGTTACGTGCACAAAATTTTATGGCAATACAGAGGAGAAAGACAGGTCTCTGCTCTCAAGGATTTTTACCGACTGTCAATAGGCCTTGAACTCTGTGGGCCACAGGTTGATTGTGAGATATTCTATCTTCATAATTTTTGAAAATTTTGATTCTGTGATTGCCTTTAGACTCTTTTTCCCCTTAACTTCATGAAAAGCCCCTCACTAACTGTAGAAAACCACTTGTTAATAAAATCTGGAACCTTACAGCACAGTTTTAAAACCCTTGTTTAACCTCTGATTTTCAGTAAATTAGCCAAACCGTCTGTGCCTGCATGGATCTTGAATGTGATAATGCATATCAAAGTTCTTGTAAAGGTAAATGTATTTTTTTCAGGTTTCATTAACAGACTAGCTGAATATCTAGGTTTTAGTGGTTTAGCAGCTCAAGGAAAATTAAGTATTAAAGAAATAAATTGATCTCACATTAATTAGTTCCTTTGAGTCTTAAGAAGGGAACCATGTGTCTTTAAATACTTTTGGGGACAATATGAGTTTGGCAGATTAGTTGAGAAATACCTAAACTCATTATTTTGTTGTTGTTGTTCGATGGGAAGACTTCCCTACAACTTTGGTATCTTCACCCACATCATCCTTTCCTCATCTCCCACCTTGCCCCCAGTCCTGAACAATACCTCCTCTGCTTTCACATCTGCCTTTTCTTCCCCTGCCCCCCCGCCACCCCACCCCCAGGGGAGACCCAGCCTTCAGTGTAAACTGAAGGCGTGTTCCCTGTCATCTGCCTTTTAAACTGTATGCTTCCTTAAGGGATGAAGAAGAAGAATGATATTAGGCCTCCAACACAGTCTTTGGATCTGTACTGCTGGACATATTAAAATTACAGGAACAGAACTGTATGGATTATGTATTTGTCTGACACCAGAAATAGCACTGCTACCCAGTAGATACCTGATAGGTTGAAGTAATCTTTCCACTCACAGCAGGAAAGGAATTGGTTACCAGTTCGTGTTAGGTGGGGGAATGGGACTGAGAATTAATCTAAGGATACCTGGGGAAATGTATCTGCTGGTTTAGGAGCCATTGATTTTCACATGTGGATTAAAAAGAGAGACGAATTGTATGAACGTATAGATACTACTTTATGATTATGTTTTCAGGAATGATGCCACATTACCTTCACTGACAAGTTTTAGAATATATGATTATACTTTTGCCAGGAAACAGAAATGCATGCCCTAAACAAATTGAGAAATGGGATAAAGGATGAGGAAGAAATTTAAATATTACTGCAGATTTCAAGGGGAAGGCACAACCAACATCCAAAAAATATCCTTTAGATACTTCTTTTCTCCCTTCAGTATATTTTTGGTTGTCAGCCACTGTGGCCCATAAAAATCTATTGTCTTGAGAATTCAATTCTGTAAACTGAACTCAGCAGAACAAAAGCTCTACAGGTAGACAAGAGTTCATCAGCCTTACGACTGTTTCACTGTGTCCTTCAGGGGGTCTCAATTCCTGTCCCATGGAGTTTGTTTATGGTATTTCCACCAGAAAATGTGGATCTGCTAAGAAAATATAACTTGTTTTCAGCTAGTATCACTGGCTACTCTTATGATTATACCTTTTAGAACTTATAAAAGATTTTTGCATTTACTATCTCATTTCTTCCCTACCCTCACCCCATGAGTTATTAATGTATTTAAAGCAGAGGAAACTGAGTCTCAGGGGTGTTGTGGCTGACTTACTCCTGGGTTATACTAATCTTAAGTTCACATTTAGATCTGAACTATATTTTTATACTCTGCATGTGTGTGTATAACAGTATCGGAAAAGAAAAACATTCCATTTTGTTATACAGATTGCGCTATATCTTTGGAAGGTCATATGTGCTCTAGTGAACCAAGGGCTGGGATTAACCCTGGAGAGGCAGCACCCCCAACCTGTACACCCTGCCACTGTGTGAAGATTCCTGGAATGCCCAATTTCTCTCCCTCTAGATATTTTCAAGGCCTGTCATAATGCAAAAGAGTTTTCATAATCTCAAGTCTCTTTTGAACACCAAAAGACATACTTCATGGAAAATAAAATGTGATTATATGAAAGTAATCGTGAGATTTGCCACTTCCTGTTGCTAGGGAAGGTACTGAAGTGATGATGGAAATTGAGTGCTTACTTGCGCATGGCAGAGCAGTGATGGCACATCCCAGAGGGCAGTGTAAGGATTCAGAGAGAGCATGTGTTTTCTTTTAGAAAGGAGCAGGGTGCTTTAGGGATCAGGGTTGTGATTAAGGTGTCATTGTGAGATTTCAGTGAGTATCTTTTTAGTAAAATTGAACTACTTTCAGCCAGAGCCAAGTGAAAGTCTCCAGCCCTAGTTTAATCCTTTAAAATATTTTTCAGATGAATTTGTAGTCATGTCTTAAAATGGAAAACTTAGTACACTTAATAATCAGAGCCTGTTTGGGATAGATATTTGTGAACTCCTCTTGAGCTGACCTACCTCTAGTAAATGATATAATCCGGGCTCCCAGAAGGTCAGTTCCATGGGTCTCCTCCTTGGTAAAGAATAACTCTCAGTGACCATTTCCATCCCATCAAATTTTAAAAACATTTTTATTTTGGATATTTTCTTCAAACAAGATGTAGTTGAATTTGAGTATTTTGAATTTTAAATTTACATTTTAAATCTAAAATGCATGTTTTTAAAGAGAGCTAAATGTTGTAAATATGACATTTGAAATTTTGAAATGTTTAGCTCAAACATTGTAGAAATAGGAAAATTCTCTTACAATCCCACCACATAAAGGTGAATCTATTATAGATGAGGCACAGTCCTCAATATCCTATGCATATTCTCTGCCAAAGTGGGATCACACAATACATACTATTTTGCTGGTTCGTTGTTGTTGTTGTTGTTGTTGTTGTTTTGTCATTTAACATACCTAAACGTCTTTTCATGCCGGTACACAATATTATTCCTTTTACAGCTGTAAACTTTTATCTTTTTAAAACGCAAAGTTAGAATCCTTCAGTCACTTCATGAAAAAAAAAAAGATTATATATGACTATCCCTTTTATTTTTCTGTTCATTTACTATTTTACAAACAAAAATGAATTTTTCTATTTTTGTTTCTAAAGGCTGTCCCAGTTTAGAGTAAGCTGAATGAAGGAACTGTAGTATACATTTTCTCTGTGTGCAGAAGAAGCAAGTGTAGTTAGGACTGCCTTATCCTGGTTTCATAATTCCGCAGTCTCTTTTTGTGGTCTGATTCTATAGTTGAGTTTAATGCATGGTAAGATTAAGTGCAGAATCATTCGTTGCAGTGAAGAAATGGAAAACTGGCTTATGTATGTGCTAAGCATCTGTACCCACTGCTTTCACATTTATTTAATCCCTTTACCAAGGAGTATGTAAGCATTATTCCCATTTTACAAATGAGGAAACTAAACAACACTTTGTTTCTATTTTATGTTTTGAGAGACAGGTTCTCACTCTGCCATCCAGGCCAAAGTATAGTGTAGGATCATAGCTCACTGCAGCCTCTAATTCATGGGCTCAAATGATCCTCCTACCTGAGCCTCCAGAGAAGTTAGGACTGTAGCTATGCACCACTATGCCCAGCTATTTTTTAATATATATATATATATTTTTTGTAGAGATGGAGTCTTACTATGTTGCCAGGCTGGTCTTGAACTCCTCGACTCAAATAGTCTTCCTGTCTCAGACTCCCTAAAGTGTTGAGATTACAGGTGTGAGCCACCACACCTGGCCTGTTTCTAATTTCTGTAAATGATTTTTAACCTTTATTCCTGACAGTGGGATATATTTATACTATGCTTTCTCATATCCTAAATATTCTAACATGAAGTTAAAAAAAAATCCTGATAAGGACCAGGTTTTTAAATCTTATTTGCCTATGAAAATCATACTCTTGTATGATTAAAGAATAAGAGCATACTCATATCTTTGCCGATAAAAATAATGTCTTTTGTGGCAATATACTATCATTTAGTCTTTCTGCCATTGAACACTAGTTTCCAGTTTCTTGCTATTAGGACTGATTTTGTGATTGGTGCCTTCAAACATGAATCTTTCCTCATCTCTGTTATTTTCTTAGGATAGATTCTTTGAAATGCAATGACCGAATCAAAGGGTCGAATATTTTTTTTAGGCCCTCAATTGCTTATTTGAAATCTATTTTTTGCCTTTCTTAAAATACATTAGTAGTGTTTCTGAGACTTTTCATTGCCATAACCTTAGGCACAAAGTAAATGTGTAGCCCTAGGATGAGGGAAAGGACTAGACAGGCAGGTGGAGGGGTGAGAGTTATGTTATGAAAGGTGCTGTGCTTGGGACATAGTAAGTGCTCAGTAAATTGTGGGTGTTACGGTGAGGCTAGTTATTCCTAGCACAGAATTAATAGTCTGCATCTCTAATAGAGTGCATGCCCTGGTGTTGTTTTTCTGGTAATATAAGGCAGATTTATGTGAATGGTCTGACCTGTGGTTAGGTCCACTCAGTTGCCCATGATTGTAGTCGGGGAACAGAGTGGAAGTGAGACTCACATTCATAACCACTACCTCATTAGTAGCATACTCCCGTCATTGTTTTCCCACTTGGCGTGTTGAAATGCTTTGGTGCAGTTACATAGAATTTTCTCTGCCTCCATGCCCTTCCTTCCCTTAACAGGATCAACTCTGGCTCACCCTCAGGTCTCAGCTTGGACAGGCAATTCTCCTGGGTGGCTGCCTCTGAAGCCCGAGCTGGGTTGTGTGCTTTCTCTGGTGCCACTGCGGCTGTGTGTGAGCACCCCTCTCCTTGTTCCCATCAATCTGTATCACAGAGGGACTGCTGGAAAGTCAGTTTAAGGGAGTACCTTTTTTTAACAGAAAAAAAAAATCGTAAGTCATAAAAGTATGGAAGAATTTATGAAACAACAAAGTTCATTTGAGAGAATACTTTTTAGGGGGGAACAACCCAAATCATATAAGTATGGAATAATTTAGTAAATAATATAGAAGACTTTTTTAATTGGGAGAGAAAATACGGGAAATAGTGTTGTAAGAGCCAGGCATGGAACAGGTTCACTGGCAGATTTCTTTCAGAAAACAGCACAAAAACTAGTGTCATTAAACAACAACAACAAAAAGATGTATGCCTACATAAAAGTTCAGAAAATTCTGTAGAGCAGAGACATAAGTAACATGAAAATAGAAAAAATAATTTGTGTGAAAGAAAAATGGCCAATTTCCCTGCTAAATAATCCTCAAAGGAAAAAAAAAACCATAAAAAATTGGATGAAGGACATAGGGAAATAACAAGAAAAATCAGTAGCCAGTAAAATATGAAAAGTTGTTCAAACTTTCTAATAATGAAATAAATGCAAATAAATGAATTACAAACCATCTCTCAGAGGGAGGGATGGGAGGCCAATCAGATTAGCAAAGAATAAAAAGAAATGTCCAGTGTTTGGGGAGAGTGTGAGAAAACAGGTTCTGTTGGTGGGGTTGTAAACTGTATAAGTGTTTTAGAGGAAATTTGAGGATTGCCCACAATTTTGCATGTAAATATTCTTTGACTAAGCAGTTTATTTTATTTTATTTTATTTTATTTATTTATTTGAGACAGTCTCACTCTGTCACCCAGGCTGGAGTGCAGTGACGTAATCTCAGCTCACTGCAACCTCCGCCTCCCGGGTTCAAGCAATTCTCCTGCCTCAGCCTCCCAAGTAGCTGGGATTACAGGCACCCGCCACCACACCCGGCTAATTTTTTGTATTTTTAGTAGAGACGGAGTTTTGCCATGTTGGCCTGGCTGGTCTCGAACTCCTGACCTCAGGTGATCCACCCGCCTTGGCCTCCCAAAGTGCTGGGATTACGGGCATGAGCCACCGCACCCGGCCCCGTTTATTTTATTTGTAGGAATTTCTCATAGAGAAACTTAAAAGCCTATAAAGGTGCACTGGGCTATTCACTTGTATCGTTACTGATCATAGTGAAAATGTGGAAGGAAGAATGGTGTTCACCTGTAGAGGTTTATATAAATAAATTATATGGTGTCCATCCAGTGAAATGCCGTGTACCTATTAGTGAATTAGATCAATATGTTCTGGCATGGAAAAAGAGACCAAGATACTTTATGTGACAGCTGCAATTTGGAAAACAATATGTGAAATATGGATCCCCCTACACACACTTTTAAAAACTATATATATAATATGTATCATTAAATTTGGTTTGAATATAGTGATACTCTATTTTTCACCTCTTGGAAGCTGTATTGAGAAAGCACAGACATGTGGAATGAATTTTTTATCTCCTTCTGTGAGTGGTGGGATGGAGACTGCCGAGCCTGGATGAGTGACTGAGTGAGCAGTTGCAGCCCTGACCCACCCATGTGGTTTGGTATCATTTGCTCTTTAGCTTTACTGACACCACCTATTTTTGATTTCTTTCATGAAGGAGGACGTGACTCATGAAGTATTAGGTTGGTGCAAAAGTAATTGCTGTTTTTGCCATTCCTTTCAATATTTGATACACTAGGACTTACCTTTTGTTTGTTATTCCTGCTGCCATCTGTATATTTGTAAGAGTTTGTTTCTTTTGTGTTTTTAACAAAGTCCAAGAAAATCAACCAGCTCACTATTAAGCTAGACACAGTTATCTGTCTTCCCAATTTGTTTTAGAGCAAAGTGGCATTTTTACAACAGACCTCAAAGGAGAACTTTTATGGCCTCTGAAGTCAAGATTTGATTTTCCCTGTCAGTCCTTTGCATGGTTTGAGATTGCTAACTTGTGAGTTTGTTATTTTCTAATTATCAGAACATAAATCACCATGTTGTCTCACTGATATAAAAGTAAATACTATATTAGTCTCTCATTTTTGATACAAGGAAACAGAAGCATATAACAAGTGATAGGTCCAAGAATTCACAGTCAACTGCAGGAGAATTTATTATTACATTTCTTAGTATTCTGGAGGATGCCTTGTTTTGTGTTGCAGGTACATAGTAAATGCCTGATAGACTGATTGATGAATCTATGGGTTCATCCACATTCCACATTGGTTTCTGAGTTTTCTAATACTGTTTCACGCTGTTGCCACCTTACTGGACATTACAGTGCTATTCAGTAGAACTTTCCACAATGATGGGAATGTTCTGTATGCACACCATCCGGTAAGTCATATGTGGCTGTTGGAATGTGGATGGCAGTACAACTGAGGAACTGAACTTTTAATATAATTTTAATTAATTTAAATTTAAATAGTCACATTATAAGTATATAATTCTGTCACATATAATATTGCCTATTTGCTTTTTCTGTTTAATGTATATTGTGCATTTTCAGTGACTATTTGTTAGGGTCATGATTAGACCATTTTATTTATTCCTCTTAGAAGTAGATATCTTGGGGTATGTTTCAAACATGGGATTACAGAAATAGTATTTTAGAAAGACTTCTTTGTCCAGAATATTTTTAGGTCTGTTATGGCCTGTTGAATTGTTTTCCTTTTTGCTGGGAAATAGCCAAAAGCCTATTCTTGAACACCACATCATGTTACTGCAGCATGAGTCATTATCCCTGTTCCCTTGAAAATGGTCAGTGGGTCACATTCACTCCACAGTCAGTTGTATGATGTTAGTCATACAATTTTTTTTTTTTGTCCATGCCCTTATTAGGCAGCAAGCCACATCTTAGGCACTCAGTAGCCGTGTGTGGCTGGTGGCTACCACACTGAACAGCACAGATCTAGAAGACATTTATAGAACACTGCCCAACAGCTGTAGAATACACGTTATTTCAAGTACGCGTGGAACTTTCTCCACGGCATACCATATGCAAAGCCATAAGACAGTCTCAGGTTACAAGATCGAAATCACACAATATATTTTGTAACTACATCAGAATGAATTAAATTAGAAACAATAACAGTAAGCTACCTAGAAAAGCCTGTATATCTGAAAATTAAACAATATGCTTCTAAATAATGGATGGGTAAAAGAAGGATTCTTATGGAAGATTAAAAGTTTCAAACTAAATGATAATGAAAATACACCATATCAAATCTTAGGATATAGCTATAACAGTGCATAGAAGGAGATTTTAAACTTCATGTGATTATATTTAAAAGGAATAGAAGTTTAAAATTGACCTGAGTTATCACCTTAAACTGCAAAAACAAAAACAAAAACAAAAAACCCAAGTAAGTTAGCAAGAAGAAAATAAAGATAGAAAACTGGCAAATAGAAAATAATAACTATGCTGGGCGCAGTGGCTCACACCTGTAAGCCCAGCACTTTGGGAGGCAGAGGTGGGCAGATCACCAGGTCAGGAGATCGAGACCATCCTTGCTAACACAGTGAAACCCCGTCTCTACTAAAAATACAAAAACAAAATTAGCTGGGCGTGGTGGCAGGTGCCTGTAGTCCCAGCTGCTTGGGAGGCTGAGGCGGGAGAATGGCGTGAGCGCAGGAGGCGGAGCTTGCAGTGAGCCAAGATCGCACCACTGCACCCTAGCCTGGGTGACAGAATGAGACTCCGTCTCAAAAAAAAAAAAAAAGAAAATAATAACTGCAATGTGATACCTCTTCTTTTTGATAACTTTTACAAGTAATTTTTTAGCCTATGATAACTAGCAATAAAATTAATGCAAAAAAGTCTACAATTTTTAAAAATTTATTATAAGGAATCAGTTTATAGGAGAGAGCAGGACTGAATCCAGATTAGTAATTAAAATTTGTTTTCTAGTGAAAGCATCAATTTCCTTGAATTCAAATTCACTTTAGTGTTCTGATGTGCCTGTTTTGACAAATAATTTAACCTGGGGGGAAGATATCTATAGACATATTTTATAAACACAGGAAATAATTTTAAAGTTGAGGATTTGAGCTTAGTTTTAAAAGAACCAAATGGTTAGCAGTTGTGTGCACCCTGTTGAGAAGACGTGTATTTACTATCAGGACAATGACATTTTCACATGACTCTGCAGAATGATTGGTTCTGGGGAATTTGCATAGTCTCATTGAACTGAAAAAATGAACATTTAAATAAGACATTGAATTTTTTTGTTACAGGTTTATTGACAAGAAGGAAAGGTTAAGCCGACTTAAGAGCAAGCAAGAAGAATTTCAGAAAGAGTGAGTGTTTTGTTTTGCCTTTTAATTTGTGGAGGTGATCTAGTCACCATTTGGTTGAATTCATTGCTGTGGTATGCAGATATACGGATTGCTAACTTACTGAATTTAGGATACAACCTCTTAAAGTGTAGGAAAGGAGTGCATGTGGGAGAGGTAAAGCAGGAGAAGTTACCAAGTTTCTAGAAAATACTGGCCTCAGATCCAGTGTGTGGTATACAGTAGATACTCAGTTAATCAAATCCCTGGCACTGATAATTGATGTGTGGGTCCAGGACAGTCAGCATGATTAGTAGACTTAAATTAGTGCTGGTGGCTCCCATAGGACATTACTGCTTCCATTTACCATTCTTCTTTTGTCCATATCAGTATTTTACAACATATGGTCTGCACATTACCTTTATCAGAATTCATTAGCTGAGATAATGGTTAAAAATTCAGATTCTTGGAATCCTATCCTCAGAGATTCTGATTCAGTAGATCTGGGGAGAGGCCTAGGAATCTGAGGTTTGCTTTTTTGGCGGGGGAGTGGTGGGAATCTGAGTTATTAACAGGTACCCCTGATGAATCTCTGACCCCCTAGGATTGAGAATTGCCCTATAGAACCTTCTGGTATAAAACCTGCTCCCTAGATGCACCCTAGAGGTTTGCATCTCTTGTGCCTTCATTCAGTTTCTCTTTACCTCAGTGCTTTTCCTCTTCTCTGAGCACGCCCTGCCCAACTCTCAAGGTTCTAAAAGGGTTGTCTCTTTTGTGGCACCTCCCCAAACCATGCCAACGTGGATGTCTCACACCCCCGATGAAAACAGTTAATGCTCAGGCCGCTCATTCCCAAAGTGTAACCCAAGCTTCTCTAGAGTCTGCAGTGATCTGATAAACACATTCATGAGCAGTTTAAATCTACCAGGATATTCTGTATTAGAGAAACTTGCTTGAATTTATTTAACTCTGCCATTTCCCTAATTACTCAAACACAAAAACTTTATTTTTCCCATAGAACATTTTATTCCATAGAACCAATATTTGGAGATACTGGCATGTATCATTTCTTTGGGAACTATTAGATCATTAATTCTCTTGTAACTATTGCTGTGAATTATGACGGATGGCAGTTACTGATGATGACTGAGGACAAAGGCTAAGACTGTTAGGCAGATTTATTGTGGACATTTGTAGAAAGGCTCTTAGCAATATTCAGAACTACAAAAGGAAGGAAATGAAAAAAATTGCAGAGAACAGGGAATTTGGAAAACACTTTAAATGCTAAGTCCCGTTTTGATATTTCTAGCCATTTCTAAGAACTTAATTTGAAAAGTGTTTGATTTTACATTTTTGAACTTCACGGAATTTTATTATTTTTAAGAGCTTATTTTCTGTCTCTTTTCCTTACAGAGTGTTAAAAGCTATGGAAGGAAAATGGATAACAGATCAGTTGGTAAGTTGTAATACATGTTCTTTTTACTTGAGGCTACATGTTTTTAAGTTGGTAGAGCTTATAAAATTATTTTTAATTAAAATTTTTAAAAATCGTATTTAGCAGTCCTCTACTTAATCCACTTGTAGCGTGGCCTTCTCAAATATTTCATCTAGTTACCAAAAATGGGGTATCGGCAATTAATTATGGAGCCATTGTAAAGGATAATTATGAAGCCTGACGTGTTGACATAGAAAAACAAAAACAATGGGCTATTATTCTTTTTTGCAAAAATTATTTATCATACACACTCCAAATGGATTAATGATTAAATGTGTCAAAGAAAATATGGGTGGCTATTTACATAATCTTGGAGTGGGGAGAACCTTTATAAACCGTAGAGGAAAGCATTTTGACAGATTATATAACAGTTTAAAACTTCTGGCCAGGTGCAAGGGTTCATGCCTGTAATCCCAGCTACTTGGGAGGCTGAGGCAAGAGAATCACTTGAACCCAGGAGGCAGAGGCTATGGTGAGCCAAGATCGCGCCACAGCACTCCAGCCTGGGCAATAAAGTGAGACTCCCTCAAACAAACAAACAAAAAATTTAACAATTAAAGAGTTTGGGAGAGGCGTGGCAGCAGCCAGGCAGCCTGGCTTTGCTGAGGCTCTAGATGCACTATGCCTCGCAGGCGCTTGGCACACGCCTTCCCTGCAGCCAGGATGCCCAAGAGGAAGGTCAGCTCCACTGAACGGGCCACAAAGGAAGAGCCCAAGAGGAGATCGGCACGCTTATCAGCTGAACCTGCTCCTGCAAAAGTGGAAACGAAGCTGAGAAAGCAGCAGGAAAGGATAAATCTTCAGACAAAAAAGTGCAAACAAAAGGGAAAAGGGGAGCAAACGGGGAAAAGTCAGAAGTGGCTAACCAAGAAACTGAAGATTTTCCTGCAGAAAACGAGAAACTAAAACTGAGGAGAGCCCCTTTGAAGTGTCAGTGCTTTTTTTTAGGAGGTGAAATCATTCTCTGGTTGTTTACTTTTTGGTACAACCAGAAGACAGTGTTGGATATTGAGTAGTGGGAGGCTTTTACTGTCTTGGGTGTCAGCTTAGCATTCTGTAGTTGGGGGGTTAGTTTTTATATCCTATAATACCAGGCATACTAAATGGCACTATGGAGTCACAGTCCTGCATTTAATGTATTGAACATTTTTAATTACTTCTGTTCCCGTGTTGTTTTTTAGTAGAACTGTTTCCTAAAGAAAACCGCTCCTTGATGATGGCTCTCCCTGTCAGAATTTCGTGCACTCTGTGAGCTCTTTGGTCGTGGTAGTCCTGTTTTCCTAATAACTTTGATACTGTGCTGTGAAAGATTGAAAATTTGAATATGTAGTGTACATGCTATTCAGTTGTGAATTGGTGGGACATACGTAACAGCTTATCAATGTGTGAAGACAGTGGTACTTGATGACTTCATAAGGAAAGTTTGCTTCCAGATTTTAAGCTGGAAAGTCACTGGAATAACTTTAAAAAAGAATTAAAATACATGGCTTTTAGATTTTGGGTATGTATATTAAGAATTGGGTACAAATTGAAATGTCTGTGTACTGATCTTCAACACAACCAATGAAATCTCAATTATGAACGAAAAGAAGGACCAGGCACGGTGGCTCACGCCTATAATCCCAGCACTTTGGGAGGCTGAGGCAGGTGGATCACAAGGTCAGGAGTTCGAGACCAGCCTGACCAACATGGTGAAACCCCATCTCTACTAAAAATAGAAAAATTAGCCAGGCGTGGTGGCACACGCCTGTAATCCCAGCTACTCAGGAGGCTGTGGCAGGAGAATCACTTGAACCCGGGAGACAGGTCACAGTGAGCCGAGATCACGCCACTGTACTCCAGCCTGGGTGACAGAGCGACACTCCATCTCAAAAAAAAAAAAAAAAAATTATGATACTGTGTAGTTGTTAAAAAGAATGTGGTCAGTCTATGTGCTGTGGAATGATGTCCAAGTTGTATTTATTAATGGAAAAAAAAGTAAACTAGGATAAAGTATGATTTCATTTATGTATTTTAAATATAAATATACTCTTATAAAATCTGCGCTGGGTGTGGTGGTGGATGCCTGTAATCCCAGCACTTTGGGAGTCCGAGGTGGATTGCTCAAGCCCAGGAATTGAAAATCAGCCTGGGAAACATGGCAAAACCCCATATCTACAAAAACAAACAAAAACCAAAAATTAGCCAGGCATGGTAGTATATACCTGTAGTCCCAGCTACTTGGGAGGTTGAGGTGGGAGGATCACTTGAGCCAGGGAGGTCAGGCTGAAGTGAGCTGTAATCACGCCACCATACTCTAACCTGGGCAACAGAGTGAGACCCTGACTCAAAAAAAAAAAAAAAATCTGAAAAGATACACATTAAACTTTAATTTTAAAGGATTACCCCTGAGAAATGGGAAGGAGTCAGGCTAACAGTCACATTTTCTGTTTTTCTTCTGTAATGTGTAATTTTTTTTCACAACAGTAAACATTATTCATATATTTCTTTTTTTTTTCTTTTTTCTTTTTTTTTTTTGAGACAGAGTCTCGCTCTGTCACCCAGGCTGGAGTGCAGTGGCGCGATCTCTGCTCACTGCAACCTCCGCCTCCCGTGTTCACGCCATTCTCCTGCCTCAGCCTCCCGAGTAGCTGGGACTACAGGCGCCCACCACCACGCCCGGCTAAGTTTTTTTGTGTTTTTTTAGTAGAGATGGGGTTTCACCGTGTTAGCCAGGATGGTCTCAATCTCCTGACCTCGTGATCCGCCCACCTTGGCCTCCCAAAGTGCTGGGATTACAGGCGTGAGCCACCGCGCCCAGTCATATATTTCATTATACTTAAAATTAATGATAGAAGTGAATTTTGCTTATTCTCTGAATGTTTTAGTAAACAAAACATGTTCCGTGGAAGATTTTCCTGAGTTTTCTGTAATGTTTCTAGTTTTTCTAAGACTTCAATATTCATTTCTAAAGACTCTGTTACCTTTTAAAATTGAGGATAGGTCATATCTGATATATTTCTGAACCCCTCAGTCCCTGTGGATCTGTTTTTGAATGTCTGACTCTATTCGAGATGTTAGAGTTTCGCTCACCATAACATCCCTGTAATCTGTTCTGTGTCTCTTACCATCAGACTACTTAGATAAGTGTAACACCATGAACATTTGAGCATTGTTTTAAGCTTTTAATTATTCACTTTTACAGAGGCATTAGAGAATAATCATTCTTTTTAACTAACTAGTAGATCCTTCTTTTTTTTTTTTTTTTTTTTTTGAGGTGGAGTCTTGCTCTATCACCCAGGCTGGAGTGCCATGGCACAATCTTGGCTCACTGCAACCTCTGCCTCCTGGGCTCAAGCAATTCTCCCACCTCAGCCTCCCTGGTAGCTGGGACTATAGGTGCATGTCACCACACCTGGCTAATTTTTTGTATTTTTGGTAGAGATGGGGTTTCGCCATGTTGCCCAGGCTGGCCTCGAACTCCTGAGCTCAAGTGATGTGCCTGCCTCAGCTTCCCAAAGTCTAGGATTACAGGTGTGAGTCACTGCACCCGGCCATAGATCCTATTTTTATTGATCCTTTGTTCACTTTAAGGCAGGGGTCCCCAACCCCCAGGCCACATATACCTACTGGGCTGTGGCCTGTTAGGAAACAGGCCATACAGCAGGAGGTGAGTAGGGCAAGTGAGCATTACCACCTGAGCTCCACCTCCTGTCAGATCAGTGGTGGCATTAGTTTCCATAGGAGTGCACATGCGAGGGATCTAGGTTGTGCACTCCTTATGAGAATCTAAAGCCTGATGATCTGAGGTGGGACAGATTCATTCCTGTAAACCATCTGCCACCCTGTCCGTGGAAAAATTGTCCCACAAAACTGGTCCCTGGTGCCAAAAAAGTTGGGGGCCGCTGCTTTAGGGGGTGCTGAACCTAACTCCTGGTAATATAAAGAGTCAATTTCATGTTTCATATAATTTTCTGAGGCTTTTCAGGAAATCTTACTTGAGTTATGCACTGAAAAATAATGTTTTTTGCCATTTTTATTAACTTGCAAGTACTATTTGCTTATTGGGTGAGATGACTTGGTTATGTTAACCGTCTCCTCAGTAACCAGAACTAGAGGTTTGGAGCCGCACGTCAGTAGGACTCTGCGTGATGATGCTTGAGTTCTGTATCTGCACTGTCCACTCCATTAGCCACTAGCCATATGTGATGTCAAACATTTGACATGAGGGTGGTGTGAGTAAGGAACTGAATTTTTGATTTTGTATGACTTAAATTGAGTTTTAAGTAACCACATGTGGCTAGTAGCTATATAGATAGATTGGGTTTAGAGAATGTCCTTCAACTTTTTTCTCTTCGCTTACTGATACATACAGAACTATGTGAATTTCTTTCTCGTAATTTCCCTTTCCTTTTTTTTTTTTTTTTTTTTTTTTTTATGGAGTCTCACTCAGTTGCCAGGCTGGACTGCAGTGGCGTGATCTCGGCTCACTGCAAACTCCGCCTCCCTGGTTCAAGTGATTGTCCTGCCGCAGCCTCCCGAGTAGCTGGGATTACAGGCATGCGCCACCACGCCCAGCTAATTTTTGTATTTTTTTAGTAGAGATGGGGTTTCACCATGTTGGCCAGGATGGTCTTGATCTCCTAACCTCTTGATCTGCCCTCCTTGGCCTCCCAAAGTGCTGCGATTACAGGCATTAGCCACCGCACTGGCCTAATTTCTCTTTTCTCTGCATTGAACTAGAAAAACATCGTTCTCTTTTTCGTAATGTTCCATAGTTACAAAAGCTATAACATAAGGTCTTTTTCTTCATTATGTTTTCTGACATATCTGAAAATAAGCAGTGATCCCAGGTAGATAATCATATTAACCATAAGAGACCAACGTTTGTGATATTTATTACATGCTTTTTTCAGAGATGGAAAATAATGTCCTGCAAGATGAGGATTGAACAGTTAAAACAAACAATATGTAAAGGAAATGAAGAAATGGAGAAAAGTAAGTAATTCGTGTCCTTCCTTCCAGCCCTAGAAAGCGCCTATGTGGGATTTCATGGGATTAATAAACTAGAGGGACACAGAAAGGAAGCGGGGGTGGGGCAGTGGCAACTTGGAGAATTTTACTACTCGCCCTCACCTTTCCTTGTAAAACATTTGTATAAGGAATTTTTAAAAGTTAAATACACAATTTCAGAGGCCTTAAATAACCAGATTCTTTTCTCAATTAAAAAAGTTGGTCAGGCGCCGGGCATGGTAGCTCACGCCTGTAATCCCAGCACTTTGGGAGGCCGAGGCAGGCGGGTCACAAGGTCAGGAGATCGAGACCATCCTGGCTAACACAGTGAAACTCCGTCTCTACTAAATACAAAAACTTAGCTGGGTGTGGTGGCGGGTGCCTGTAGTCCCAGCTACTCGGGAGGCTGAGGCAGGAGAATGGTGTGAACCCAGGAGGCAGAGCTTGCAGTGAGCTGAGATTGTGCCACTGCACTCCAGCCTGGGCAACAGAGCCAGACTCTGTCTCAAAAGAAAAAAATAAAAAAGTTGGCCAGGCACGGTGGCTTATGCCTGTAATCCCAGCACTTTGGGAGGCCGAGGGGGGTGGATCACCTGAGGTCAGGAGTTTGAGACCAGCCTGGCCAACATGGTGAAACCCCGTCTCTACTAAAAATACAAAAATTAGCCGGGCGTGGTGGCAGGCACCTGTAATCCCAGCTACTCAGGAGGCTGAGGCAGGAGACTTGCTTGAACCTGGGAGGCGGAGATTGCAGTGAGCTGAGATCGTGCCATTGCACTCCAGCCTAGGCAACAAGAGCAAAACTCTGTCTCAAAAAAAAAAGTTAAGGAATGTATGTTCCCATTTGCCTTGGCTAGCAGGAAGCTCAGAGTCTTAACTTGGTACTCACTTGTAATAATTATTGGCTCATGCCAGAAGCACAGAATATTGTTTTTTTTTCCCTTAGTGAGTCTCCACATTGTAATCTGTATTAATTTTACATCATATTTGTACACTTTATACTTTATCATAGATAGTTGTCAAAATGAATTCTCTTAGAAGTCCTACATCCTTAAGCCATTTCCCATTTGCCCCAAGAATACTCGTTTCTAATCCTAATGTAACATCATATACATTTCTGTTACATTAGGATTAGAGACAAGTTCTGTTTAGAAATAACTCCAAGAGCAGTTTTTATATTTTATTTTCACATGAAAATCAGATTTACTTCAGACTCAAAGAGCATGTTTATGTAACATTAAATGAGTGCCGGCAGCAAGCTGCAGTCCATGAATTTCTGAAGATCACTGTTTAAAGTTTAGAATGAGTCACCATCAGACCTCGTGAATCCCTTTTCTTGTCTACGCATTGCTTCCAGAAGCAAGTATTTATAGTGGCATGTAATGGTGTAAAGCTTCCATTGAAAACATTTGTCCTAATAAAGTGCTCACGTGGAGTTTCACGGGATTACTAAACTAGAGAATTAGGGCAGCACAGTGAACAGTGCCCAGAACTATATAGAACCTACTTTCCACCCAGTCTTGCATGCATTCTCCAAAGGCTCTTGTTCAGTAGCAACATCAAAACCCATTCCTTAACATTAGTTCATGCTCTCCCCATCTTACCATGATATTCAGGGCTTTGCCATCGGGCATCTGTGAACCTCCTGAAAATTGCTGAATTTACTGATCATGCATGTTTCTCTGATGAGCATGTTAAAAGCTCTGATCAGCTCTTTTTAACACATTCCTAATTCCCCAAAACAAAAACAACCACCACAAAGAATCAGACATAGATCTAAAGGAGTGGACTCTATAACAGTGGTTTCCATCCCTAGCAAATCGTCAGTCACCTGGTGACCCTTTTAAAATCTAGAGAGAGAACCCTAGGATCTATCCTGGACTTAGGAAAATGATCACATGCTTGAACGTGATGGCAATGTCAAATCGCCATGTTGAAGAAAAAAGCTTCATCGTGCTTACTCTGTATTTCTGTCCTCCTCTCGTCATGACTGGTTAACAGTTTATACAGATGGGCCCAGATCTAGACGCCACACTTTGAATAGCACTACTCCAGGTGGTTCTGATGACTTGCCAGGGTTGGGAACTGCTGCTCTTTTAGAATGTACATGTCTCCTTCCCACCCTCTAGACCAGACTTAGAAAATTTGCCAACAATTTTAAAGGCCAGAAACTATGCTCGGACTCATGCTTAAGAGCTTGTTGTTGTTGAATTACGACATGTAGTCACGAAAGGGCACAGATTATAAATTGTAGAGACTGATGAATTATTTCTCTAGAATGTTTTGACTTAAGGTTTCATGATATACATTATATAGTATAATACAGATATAGGGCATAGATAGGGAAGTTAGGTTATATGCAATTGCAGTGTTGAGTTGATCTGTGCTATAGTCAGAGTTACTTATCTAAAGAAGCAAGAGTGGATTATAGATACAGCACCAAACATTTTGATGTTTATGGGGAGATGGTAGGGAGAGAGGATGACTGCCTGCTGAGTCTGCACTGGGTGCAGATGAGGTGACTGATGATTTCCTGCCGCCTGCAAGTGGTCATGATAATAAATTTGAAATGGATCCTCCTCCAGAAATCTGACCACTGTATGACTCGGGATCATGGCTGGATAGATTCATTTCAGCACTTGTAAAGAGCTTGGTAAAGATAATGAAAATAAGTTAGCATGTGATGGAACCAAGAGACTGAACCTTTAGGACATTCACATTAAGCAGGATGGCAAAGAGATGTTGTTGTTGTTGTTGGTTTTGAGAGGGAGTCTTGTTCTGTTGCCCAGGCTGGAGTGCAGTGGCACGATCTTGGCTCACTGCATCCTTCACCTCCCGGGTTCAAGCAATTCTCCTGCCTCAGCCTCCCAAGTAGCTGGGATTACAAGCACCCATCACCACACCTGGCTGATTGTTGTTTCAAAACTGTAAGAAATTGGCCAGGTGCAGTGGCTCACGCCTATAATCCCAGCACTTTGGGAGGCCGAGGCGGGCGGATCACATTGAGGTCAGGAGTTCGAGATCAGCCATGGTCAAACTCCATCTCTACTAAAAATACAGAAATTAGCTGGGTGTGGTGGTGTGTGCCTGTAATCCTAGCTACTCGGGATGCTGGGTCAGGAGAATCAATTGAACCCGGGAGGCGGAGGTTGCAGTGAGCCGAGATGGCGCCACTGCATTCCAGCCTGGGCAACAAGAGCGAAACTCCGTCTCAAAACAAAAAAACTGTCAGAAATCTAATGCGTGCAACCAAATACCTAAGTTCAGTGGTGCTCAGTGAAAGAGGGTGGGAGGGTGGTTTGGACCCACGGACATTTATCAGGTACGTTTTATACCCTAGTTAGGAGACAGCAAGGCTTCGGTGGGACCTCATCTGAGGAACCAAGAGCTATGCGCCATCAGATGAGTCCGAACACATTACCATAGGGTTCCGAAGAGCAAAAGGTCTGGGCAGTGTTTATGGAGGGGGGCCTTCCTGAATGAGTAAAATTCAAACATTTAGAAAACAGGAGCAAATAGATAGCCTGAGTGTTAGGGAGTGATAACTGATTCAGCATTCATCCATCCATACGTTCAAGTGGTTCCATCTTGCAGAAAGGATTTGAAATATGTTGCAATTGAGTACAGCTAGAGCGAAGGGTGTGCAGAGGGGAACTGTGGGGATATGTACCAATTTGGAGGAGGCCTTGAGGCTGAGGGGTTTGCTCTGTATTTGATGGGCAGTGGAGAACCACTGAGCATTGACTATAATTTGTAAAGACTGAGCAAGTGAAAGAGGGCATGAAGGCGTGGAGTCGAGCCGTGTTGGAGATAGGCAGAGTGTTGGTGAGCGTTAACTAGGATTGTGATAGTAGGAATGAAAAGAAAGGCCTAGATAGACAGACTTGGACTGGGAATGGAATTGACCATCAAGGGGTTGATGAGGCAGTGGACACGTCAAAAATAATCTTGAAGTAGGGAAACTGGAGAAGATTTTCCTGGAAAAATAACGAACTTGATTTTGAACTTGGGTTTAAGTTGCCTAAGCAACTCCTAGATATCTGTCTGAGAGTTTACAGCTTGTTTTTGTCATTCAAGTGAAGTTTAGCTACAGCCCAACAGCCCTAGCAGGTGTAGGATCCAGAACTCAAAAGGACTCCACAAAAAGGACCTAAATCTGACAGGACGAGTGTATGTCTCCTCGTGGTTGTGTGGCCAGGCTTTTGTTTCCCTTGCAGCACTTAAAATGCTGGGCATGTGTGTCCAGATACCTCACCAGATGTGTTCCCACCCACCCTGCTGGTTGCTGCCACACTCCACTGTGACTTTTCAGAGCTCTTGGGCTGTTTCTGTTGCCCTTCTCCTCTACTGGATGACCACCTGCTGTGAGATTATCCCTGGGTTCTCTGATTATAGCCCAAGGCACACCTAAGAAGTTTCTAGGGAAATCAGATAGCCAGTAAGTTTTTCAAACTTGAATTAGATCTCTTTTCTGCCCAACGTGACTATTCTTTGGTGCACACTGTAGGAAAATCAGGTCCTTCCTGTGCTAAACTTAAACTCGATAGTTGTTGAGTGACTCCTTTTACTAGTGATGATTACAAATAGAGATCCAGAGTCATTTTAATCATGGTTCTCTGTGCTTTATGTGTAATATCTACTTGAACTAAACTCTCAAATTTTCCACTTAGTGAACATTATATTATTCAGGTTTTGCTTTCACTTTAGATTGCAAGGGAAAACACGCATGTTTGTGGGGTGGAGCTCTGCAGTACACAGGAACTGTTTGCAGAGATAATTGTTGGGTGTGATTTATTTATTTTAGATTCTGAAGGCCTTCTCAAAACCAAGGAAAAGAATCAGAAGCTTTACAGTCGAGCACAACGGCACCAAGAGAAAAAGGAGAAGATTCAGAGGCATAATCGCAAACTTGGTGACCTGGTAGAAAAAAAGACCATTGACTTAAGAAGTCATTATGAGCGTCTGGCAAATCTTCGACGATCCCATATATTAGAGCTCACCTCTGTCATTTTTCCAATCGAGGAAGTAAAGACGGGTGTGAGGTACATTAAGCAAGTCTTTTGACTCCAGGAATAGATCAAGTTCCAAATACTTTTTAAAGTATGTCATTACCTTATTTATTGGGTCTTATTCTAGGGTCATTGGTTTTCCTGGTGATGGAACATAAGTCTTATCTGTTTCAACAAACAGTACGCACCGCAGAAAGCTGGGGAGGCAGCGAGGTGAGGGGTGGGGCCCAAGCTTGTGTACTGTCCTAGAGCTTCTAGATGAGGTGCTGACTCACACTCCTGATTAAGAACCATCTGATGGCTGGGAGTGGTGGCTCATGCCTGTAATCCCAGCACTTTGGGAGGCCGAGGCAGGCGAATCACCTGAGGTCAGGAGTTTGAGACCAACCTGGCCAACATGGCAAAACCCTGTCTCTACTAAAAATACAAAAATTAGCCAGGTGTGGTGGCGCGTGCCTGTAGTCCCAGCTACTCAGGTGGCTGAGGCAGGAGAATTGCTTGAACCCAGGAGGCCGAGGTCGCAGTGAGCCAAGATTGTGTCACTGCACTCCAGCCTGGGTGACAGAGCGAGACTCTGTCTCAAAGACACAAGCAAAAAAAAACCAGAGAACCATCTGATGGGCGGTATTGGGCCATTTATTAGTTGTGTGTTGTGAGGCATGTTCTTGGACCTCAAAATCTTGATTTCCTTGTCTGATAAATGGGGATTTAAAAATGCCTTTTTCACAGAGAAATCATGACAAATACATAAGAAAACATCTAGAGCTTGGGGTCTCTTAGATGGTGGGCACTACATGTTGGCTTAGCCTTTTCCTGGTAACTGCTGCTTATTGTGATAACTGTTATCGAGCACTGAATACCGTGACTTCAGTCTTAGGCGGTAGTGCATGGATAACCCCTGGTGGGATGGACAGGACAGTGGTTCCCCCATCTGGCTGTTCATCTGAGAAATAGAGGTTCCAGAGGGCACCCCTCCAACCTCCCAGTCCATCTTGTAATATTTCTATATCTTTAAACTTCCCTGATGCTGCTGCTGATCAGCAGATTTGGAAACTACTACCGAAGGCTTCCATTTATTCCCACAAGCCACCAGGCTGCTCTAATTGAGGATTTTCCTGTCTCTTCTGGCTGCTCTCACTCTCCAGCACCTTTTCCTGGAAACTGACGCTCACTGGACTATTGCTAGTTTCATAACTATTCTCTTCAGTCTGTCCTTGTAGTCTGTTGCCAGAGTTGGCTTCCTAAAAACCAAAAAGACTGATTGTTACTTCCAGCTTGAGAAGCTGCTCTCTTGACTCTTAAGTATTTTGTCATTAGTAAGAGTTGGCAAATAGAAAAATAAAAAGGCAGATTCAAAATAGAGCAAAATAGAAAGTTTTTAGGAGACTGACAGCTGAGTGCAATGTGTGATCTTGAGTCCTGAACCCCAAAAGAGATATTAGCAGGACAGTTGGAGAGAGGTGAATAAGGTCTGTAAATTAGTTAATAGTGTTGTAGCAGTGCTGATTATCTGGTTGTGATTATTGTATAATATTTTCCTGAATTGATACTTTGGGGAAGTTGAGTGAAGTGTATACAGGGAAACTTTAAAATTCTTGCAACTTTTCTGTAAGGCTGACTTTTTTCAAAAAGAAAATACACACACGAAGAGAAAACATGAAGAAAAACTATTTCTGTGCTGTTTTAATCTTTTATTTAGTGTATGTTATTATATGCCGTTAATTTTTTTAAAAGAAGCTGGTGGTTTTAAAGTTACCCTTCTAATAAGGTTTCTTGTTTGCATTTCTCTCAACTTCTTGTGGGAGAAGGGAGACGTAGCAGTACAGCTCAGAACTGGCCACAGTCTTATCTGTGGCAGGCGGTAGCAGCTATCTTACACGTATGTTGTGGCAGAAGGAAAGATACGAAGAACCACTGGCCAAGAGGACAGAATCTAAACTTGGTGCAGCACAGAAGGCCCTTCCCAGACTGCCTGCTTCCTACCTGCTTTCCCAGTACTGTCTCCTGGCACTTCCCTTGTGCATCCCACACACCAGCCACACTGAGCATCTCTGTTCCCCAAGCACGCTATGTTCTTCCCCCTCGCTGCATTTGTACCTGCTGTGACTTCTCATGGTGGGTTTTTTTGTTTGTTTGTTTTTTGATTTGAGAGGGAGTCTCATTCTGTTGCCCAGGCTGGAGTGCAATGGTATGATCATAGCACCATTCGTGGGCTCAAGCAGTCCACCTGCCTTGACCTTCCAAAGTGCTGGAATTACAGGCATGAGTCATCATGACGGGCTTGTTATTTTTTGTTGTTCTTGGTTTTTTGTTGTTGTTGTTGTTGTTGTTTTGTTTTCTTGTGTTTTTTTGAGATGGAGTCTCGCTCTGTCACCCAGGCTGGAGTGTAGTGGTATGATTTCGGCTCACTGCAACTTCTGCCTCCCAGGTTCAAGCAATTCTCCTGCCTTAGCCTCCCAAGTAGCTGGGATTACAGGCACCCACCACCACGCCCAGCTTATTTTTGTATTTTTAGTAGCGATGGCGTTTCACCATGTTGGCCAGGCTGATCTCGAATTCCTGACCTCAAGTGATCTGCCTGCCTCAGCCTCCCAAAGTGCTGGGATTACAGGCATGAATCACTGCACCTAGCCCTGTTGTTTATTTTCTTTTTTTTTTTTTCCCCGAATATTTTCAGTCCTCGGTTAGTTCAAGACATGGAACCTGTGAATACAGGGCTGGCTGTGGCATGTGATGGCATGGGAAGCATGCGTAAGGCCCTTGTGCTGCACACTGAAGTACCGTTGCTGGCTCAAGGAAAAGCACTTGAGAGACTGAGCTGCACGCTGAACTAGCTGCTCTTTTTGTGGGATGCTATTTTTACTTGAAAGAACAACAGAAAGACTTGAGTATTAAAGAGAGTTTTAAAAATGTAAAACAGTGTCACTCTTTACTAATTTTTTGTTTTGAAAGTTTTTTTCATAAAAATGTATAATAGGTTTATTGGTATTTTTGAAAGAATTATTTATATTTTTCTCAGTATTTCTAATTCAGTATCAGTAATCTAATCCATATAAACAAAAGTTCTTTGGAATTCCAAAGTGTTTTAAACATGTAGAGAGGTGTTGAGACCAAGTAGTTTGAGAACCTTATATGTTCAGCCCTACCTCATGGTTCCGTCTTCCTCACATTGTGTGGGCTTCTGTGCCACAGCTGGTTTGATCTTCCTCTCTGATAGCAAGCTCTTATCTACGTATATTTCAGTTAAATTCCTGGCCAGGCATGGTGGCTCACAACTGAAATATTTGCACTTTGGCTGGTCACGGTAGCTCATGATGATAATCTCAGTACTTTCAGAGGATTGCTTGAGGCCAGGAGTTGAAGACCAGCCTGGGCAACAAAGTGAGACCCCATCTCTACAAAAAAAATTTTTTTAAGTTAACCAGGTGTGGTGGTAGGTAGGTACCTGTAGTCCCAGCTACTTAGGAGGCTGAGGCAGGAGTATCTCTGGAGTCTAGGAGTCAAGGCTTCAGTGAGCTATGATTACATCTGTCACTGCGCTCCATGTTGGGTAACAGAGTGACACCCATCTCTAAAATAAAAAATAAAAATTTAATGTAAAATTCCTGTGCTCATAGGCAGCTTTTCGACGTTCTAGCATGTCTTGCAGGTATATTGCATGCCCTTAAAAACCCTCTCTCTTGAAAATCCGTGTGTGTCTTCCTACTTGTAGAGACCCCGCAGATGTGTCTTCAGAGAGTGACAGTGCCATGACCTCCAGCACTGTGAGCAAGCTTGCTGAAGCCCGGAGGACAACTTACCTCTCAGGACGATGGGTCTGTGACGATCACAACGGAGACACCAGCATTAGCATTACAGGGCCTTGGATTAGCCTCCCTAACAATGGGGACTACTCTGCCTACTACAGCTGGGTGGAGGAGAAGAAAACAACCCAGGGGCCTGGTGAGAAGCAGCATATCCTTTGAAATCTATATATAGAGAGAGTTATAGGTAAAATTGACGTAACAAAATGAACAGCTTTCAAGTGAACAATTCAGGGGCATTTAGTACATTCACAGCACTGTGCTCCCATCACCTCCATGTCATTTCAAAACATTTTGATCACCCCAGACAGAAACCCCATGGCATGAAAGTGTCACATTTCCCCACTCTCCCTTCCCCTCAGCTCCTGGCAACCACACATTGCTTTCTGTGTCTATAGATTTGCCTGTTCTGGGCAACTTATATAAATGGAATCACAGAATATATAGCTTTTTGTGTCAGACTTCTTTCACTTAGCATAATGTTTTCAAGATTCATCCACATGATAGTATATATTAGTGTTTCATTCGTTTTTATGGTTGAGTAATATTCCATCATATGGATAAGCCACATTTTGTTCATTCATCACTTGATGGACTGAAAACATTTTTTAGATGTCTCACCTTTTGAGGGTTAATATTGTCTTGTTTATATAAGAGGACATTATTTAAAGAAGTATATTTAACCCGTTTAGACCCATATTTATAGTGTATAACTTTGTAATGTGTTTTAGTAGTCCTAAATGGAGATTGAAAGGCCCCAATGGGAAAACCCTTTAAAACCCCTGCAGTTTCTCTTTGGTGGAGAAAGATTGTTCATTTCGTCACTCAGTAAATACTTAGTGAGCTCGTGCTTTGTGTCATGCACATTGCTGGGTGCTGGAGATATAAAGGTGACCAAGACAGAGGTGGCCCTTTGCCCTTCTCAGGGGAGAAAGGTAGGAAGCAAGTAAATGATCGAGATGCTGTACATTGAGTGGGTGCCGTGGAAGGAACTAGGGGAGCATCCTGGGGCAGGATGGGGTACAGAGGAAGGGATGACTCTTCCGTAGGGTTGTCAGGAGAGCCCTCTCTGGGGAGGTGACATTCAAGTTGGGCATTTATTGTTTTGATATTACGTTATCAGGTTCACACAGGTCAGACTTTAATTTCATTTATGTTGGGTCTATTTAGGCCCATTTGCTCTGTTACATTGCTCTCAGCAAAAAAAAAAAAAATATATATATATATATATACACACAAATAATGGACCATTTATGTCTGGTCAAGGAGCGTCTATTAAGTAAGCACTAAAACATAACAGTGCTATCATGATAAAATCATAAATGATAAACTCGTGGATCATTAGTAGTTTTGTTGGAATTAAGGTTTTGTACATGGTGGTTGTTTTCTTACTGCAGACATGGAGCAGAGTAACCCTGCCTACACCATCAGTGCTGCGCTGTGCTATGCAACTCAGCTGGTCAACATTCTGTCTCATATACTTGATGTAAATCTTCCCAAAAAGCTCTGCAACAGGCAAGTAATTGAAGGTGGTAATGTCATCTTTATCATGGCTCTTTCAAGTTTCTATTTTGTCGTTATTTATTCCAATAAACCAAAAATAAGAATGTAAGTATTACCAAGACAGAGAAGGTCGGATTGAAATATTGAGATTAATTTCAAAAGCCTTATGTGCAGATTCGTTTCATTATCTTACAGTTGTACGTGAAGTCTTCCAGAAGACCACAGAGAATATAAAGGGGAGTATCAGGATGTTCAGAGGGTTTGCTGCAGATCCTCATATGTTAAATTGCAGCCGTTGAATTCTTTGATTTGTTGTTGTTGTTGTTGTTGTTGTTTTGAGACAGAGTCTCGCTCTGTCGCCCAGGCCAGAGTGCAGTGGTGCAATCTCTGCTCACTGCAACCTCCACCTCACAGTTTCAGGCAACCCTCCCTCCTCAGCCTCCTGTGTAGCTGGGATTACAGGCACCCATGACCATGCCTGGCTAATTTTTGTATTTCTAGGAGTGAGGGGGGTTTTGCCATGTTGGCCAGGCTGCTCTTGAACTCCTGACCTCAAGTGATTCACCTGCCTCGGTCTCCCAAAGTGCTGGGATTACAGGTGAGCCACTGTGCCCTGCCCTGAATTCTTTTTGTTTGTTGTTGTTGTTTTTTAATGAAAAACTCACATGGTTTAAAATTAAAAACATTTATACAAAAACTAGCTGGGCGTGGTGGCCTGCGCCTGTATCCCAGCTATTTGGAGGCTGAGGCAGAAGAATCGCTTGAACCTGGGAGCTGGAGGTTGCAGTGATGCTGAGATCACACCACTGCACTCCAGCCTGAGTGACGGAATGAGACTTCGTCTCAAAAATAAATAAAATTCAGAAAATTTAAAGATATACAGCCTACCCAGTTTGCACTACAATCTTCCTACTACCCTCCAACTATCATTGCATTTCAAGCATATATAAACATATTATTACCATCTTCTCCCACTTAAAAAAATTATTCTTTTTAATTTTTTTTAAAAATTAAAAGTTTGCTTTTTTCTTTTTTCTTGAGACAGGGTCTCACTCTGTCGTCCAGGCTGGAGTGCAGTGGCACGATTTTAGCTCATTGCAACTCCATCCCTTCCCAGTCCCAAGCGATCCTCCCACCTCAGCCTCCCGAGTTGCTGGGACTACAGGTTCATGCTACCACACCTGGCTAATTTTTTTTTGTATTTTTTTGTATGAGACAGGGTCTCCCTATGTTGCCCAGGCTGGTCTTGAACTCCTGGGCTCAAGCGATCCGCCCTCCTCTGCCTCCCACAGTGCTGGGATTACAGGCATGAGCCACTGCACCTGGCCATCATCTTCCCCCTTTAAATAAACACTGTTTACACTTTGCTTTTAAAATTTTTAGTTATGAAACACATATTTATGAAGTACCTACTGTGTGCCAACACTGGAGGGTACATTGGTGACAAAAAAATAATCCTTGCCCTCTTGGAGCTCACATTTTCATGGAGGGCCCAGCATAAATAGTAAACAAATCAACAGCACGTCACATGGCAGTAAGTGCTGTGGAGAACGTTAAAACAGGATGAGAGGGCCAGGTATGGTGGCTCATGCCTGCCTGTAATCCCAGCACTTTGGGAAGCTGAGGCAGGAGGATCACTTGAGTTCAGGAGTTCGAGACCAGCCTGGGAAACATAGTGAGACCTTGTCGCTACTAAAAATAAAAAAAAAATTAGCTGGATATGGTGACACACACCTATAGTCCCAGCTACTTGGGAGGGTGAGATGGGAGGATCGCTTGAGCCCAGGAGATTGAGGCTGCAGGCTATAGTGAGCTATGATCATGCCAGTGCACCCCAGCCTGGGTGACAGAGTGAGACCCTGCCTAAAAAACAAACAAGGTAAGAGAAAAGGAATGTGGTGAGAGAGGGGCTTGCTGTGTTTGAGTGGGCAGGTGTGTGATCATAGGGGAACTGAGGGAGGGAGGGAGGAAGGGAGGGAGGCAGCAAGCAAGCTGTGTGGACCCCTAAGGAAAGAGGCTGTGGGTAAAAAGAACGGCAGTTGCAAAGTCCTGGATAGAATAACGAGGGCAGAGAGGAAGATGGGGTGCAAATCTTGTGGGCCTCATAGGGCCGTTGTAAGCCTTTGACTGCTATTCTGCATAAAGCAGATGACAGTTGTATAGTTTGCCTTTCTGTAAAGGTGTCAAGATCTTACCAGTCTGCTGTTGATGCTTCAAGAAATAATCTTGCACATTTTTCATTTCATTAGTGTGCAGATATTTGTGTAGAATAAATGTCCTGAAGTGGAATTGCTTGGTCAAAGGGTATGTGCATTTGTAATTTGTATAGATGCAGTATAATTGTTCTCTGAGGGGAATGGTGTATTCTTAGAAAGTCTTTAAGTGCAATTTACTAAGGAGTAAAAGGGCACAGAGTATGTGTTATACCTAATTGTACTGTAAATGGAAATTTTAACATAGAATTTTCTCAAAAAATGCAACTTTATAAATTGTATGTTTGTTTTACAGTGAATTTTGTGGCGAAAATCTAAGCAAGCAGAAATTTACTCGAGCAGTGAAGAAACTGAATGCAAATATTCTTTACCTTTGTTTTTCTCAGGTATGAAAAATAGGTTGTGAACTAATTTTTACTTTGTTAAATAATTGAAAATATTAACCAATTCTTTAATTTTTTTTAGCATGTAAATTTAGATCAATTACAACCACTGCATACCCTCAGGAATCTAATGTACCTGGTCAGTCCAAGCTCTGAACACCTAGGCAGGTAAGAAGATATTTGTTGCTTTTCTCTAAGTGTTTTTGTGAATCCTGTTAGAGGAGTTGTATGTTGGCATAGTAGAGTCGTGTTCCCTAATCCCAAACTCCTCAAACCGGACAAAAATAGTGGAGTCCCATACAGAAAGAAACAAAGGTAATTATATTTGAACTTTTATGGGGTTTTTTTTGTAATCATGTCTTAGAAAAAATTAATATCAATCATTTTTAATACCTGAAGCGCAGTTGAAGAACCCACATGTTCCTGGAGTAGTGCCTTTTTGTGCTCTCCCTGAAGTCCAAAGGCCATGTCTTTGGATCTGCGTCTATTTCTTCTCCAGCCCTTCCTGGACATAGACCCCTTTATAAAAAGCTGTGAACTCTCTAGCCCTACCTAGTGTCTGCCCTGTTTCCTGCGCATTTTCTTTTGCTCCTCCTCACTCCTTGTCCGTCGTAACAATTCACAATTTCCTTTTTTTTTTGAGACGAGGTTTCACCCTTGTCACCCAGGCTAGAGTGCAGTGGTGCAATCTCAGCTCACTGCAACCTCCACCTCCTGGGTTCAAGCGATTCTTCTGCCTCAGCCTCCCAAGTAGCTGGAATTACAAGTGCGTACCACCATGCCTGGCTAATTTTTGTATTTTTAGTAGAGACAGGGTTTCATCATGTTGGCCAGGCTGGTCTCAAACTCCTGACCTCTGGTGATCCACCCGCTTCAGCCTCCCAAAGTGCTGGGATTACAGGCTTGAGCCACCGTGCCTGGCCACACAATTTTCTTATCACTGAGTCAATCTGATCACCATTTGTTGGAGAGAAAAGGTATTAGAGGTGTAGGGGATGAACTGGTTTGAAATCAATGAGCTTAAAAACAGTTAAACAAAAAATACCAACCAGGGCTGGTGTGTGAGATCTTTTTATTCTCTCAGCCCATGAAAGCACGTACTGTACGAGACTTAGCTTTCGTTCCATCCAGGCACGCCTGTGCTGGGCATTTGCCCTTTTTTCCTTGCTCTTAGCAGTCTGTCCATACATTTCTGCAGAGATGTGATATGGTTATATATTTACACTTTTGAAAGAGAACTCAAGAAAAGACAAATGGCGGGAAAGTTCTTTTGGGTTTCCCTTCCGCATCATCCATCTACTGAAACCCAAGGCATTAGGGGAGGCCTCGTCCACTAACGCGTGTGCCTGGCTTCCCCCATGCAGCAGTTAACTTTCAGTGATAATCTGCTTTTAACCATTGTCTTATGCTTCCTCCCCCTCCCCACCTCAGATAGTTAACATTTCCGGGACATAGACTCCTTTATAAAAAGCTGTGAACTCGCCAGGAAACTGCACATATACTTACAATGTTGTGCCATTTTACAGGGAGTTCATGCCTCTCACCCCTGATCCCATTCATTGGTTCATGAGCCATGGAAACGTGAACATTAGAAATCCATCCCAGTTTTGATGGTTGGTTTCTGTGAGTTTACTCACCATCCTCTCTGTACCTTACCTGTAAAGGGCTCAAATTAGGAAATTTATCCTTACTAATAAGAGCTAATATTTATTGGGCCACTATTTATTAACACAAGGCCAACCACTTTACTTGCCTTGGATATTATTCCTACTTTATAGACAGGAGAAACTGAAGCTTAGTATGGTCAAGTAACTCATGGCCATGGTCACAGAGCCAGTACAAGTGGTGGAGCCAGGGTCTCAGTGCACACCTGGCTGACTCCACAGTAGTAGACACTCATGCAGTTAACCAGTATTTATTATTTCATCACATTAACAGATTAAAGAAGAAAAAACATAAGATCGACCTGATAGATGCCGAAGAGAATTAAATAAAATGCAGTTCCCATTAATAATTAGGGGGAAAAATTACTAGCAAGTTAAAAGTAGATTATTACTAGTGGATATCTATCATAAACCTACAAGGAAAGTTATACTTCATGGCACGTTACTTACATAGATACTGATGTAATTTATGTAATAGATTACATAGGAACAATCAAGGATGCCTACTATCAGTGCTGTGTTAACAGCTCTGAAGGCCTTGCCAAGGCAAAGCATTTTTAAAAAGAAGTGAAGTGTATTTATATTGGAAAGAAAGAAACTAAGTTGGGAGTATTGTAGATGGTATAATTATTGAACTGGATATCCAAGAGAACTAAGAAACTGTTTGAAATGATAGTTCAAACCAGGCATGGTGGCTCACGCCTATAATCCCAGCTACTTGGGAGGCTGAAGTGGGAGGATCACTTGAGCCCAGGAGTTCAAGACCAGCCTGGGCAACATAGTGAGACTCCATGTCTACAAAAAGAAAAAAAAAAAAAAAATTTAGCCCGGCGTGGTAATGCATGCCTGTAGTCCCAGCTGCTGTGGAGGCTGAGGTGGGAGGGTCGCCTGAGTTGAGGAGCTCCAGGCTGCGGGAGTTTGTGCCACTGCGCTCCAACCTGGATGACAGAATGAAGCCCTGTCTCTTCACAAAGAAAAAGATAAACATACAAAAAACAGTTGCTGTCTTGTGTGCCAACAACAACCAGTTTGGAAATTTAATGGAAAAAGTATTCCTTTTACTGTAGCAGCAAAAACTATAAATTCTATAGCAGTGATCTTAATAAAATATATGTAAAATGATTATAAAAATTATGAAGCTTATTTTTATTCCACATGTATTATTTGAATGGCTCTACACACCGTATGAGGAGCGGAGCTGAAAGAAAGCCACAGGCAGGGAAAACCCTTATGATTTTCCAGGATGAGAAGGCTCAGTGTTGCAAAAGGGCTACTTCTCAAAAGGAAGACTGATCGTATTTCATGGAGCTTTGACAAGCTGATTCTAAAGTTCAACTAGAAGTATAGTCTGCAAGGAAGTTTTGAAAACAATAATGAGGGATGGGGTTGGTCCATTTAAAACATAGCATAAAGGTAATTAAAACAGAGTGCTGTTAGCATGCAAATAGGTGGAGTGATTAGAGGAACAGAATAGTCCCGAAACAGACTCTTGTATATGTGGAAATATAATCTTATGATAGAGGAGGCGTTGAATCAGATGATGGTTCAATAGTGTTGGGCCAGTTGGGTATTCATATGGGGGGAAAGTTGAGTTCATACCACATTCTATATACAAAAATAAAATCCAGATGATATAAAAAACCTTATTTAAAAAAAATACAGCTATAAAATAAGCAAAAGGACAGTGTTTTATAATGATAGGGTGGTGAGGGAATTCCCAAGTAAGCCACAAAACCCAAAAACCATAAAGGAAAGGAGTTAGACATCTTCCTGTGTCAAAACTCTGAGTGTGTCTAGTGAAAGCTGCCATAAACAAAGTTAAAAGACATGTCATAGATAGGTTCCCCAACCTCTATAACAGACAACAGATTAAAATCGAGACAACTGAAATCTTTCAAATCAGTACAGGAAAGACCAACAACCTATTAGAAAAATAGACAAAAGATTAAAACATGCGGCTCACACAAGAAATGTAAGTAGTCAGATCACTTGAGCTCAGGAGTTGGAGGCTGCAGTGAACTGTGATCACTTTTGTGAATAGCCACTGTACTTCAGTCTGGGCAACACAGTGAGACCCCCATCTCTTTTAAAAAAAACATTAAAATAATAAAAAACTTAAAGTGCAATTCAGAACAAGTTTCCATTTGCAACCATCAGTTTGACAAAAATAGGAAGGCTCGATGAATCCAGTGTTGCTGGTAGTTGAGGGAAAAAGGCACTCATACTGGAGGTGAATTTTTGTAGGTCTGAAGTTTTCTGTAGGCTTACTCTTGAGTCAGGTTTTCCATTGAGAATTGCACACACAATTAGGCTGTGAGTCACATCTAAGTTTATGGCCAGAGGACAGGAAGTAGAACTTCAAAAGTCCCCTTTTCACACCTGCTTCATCAGAATCAAAGTGTAGAGAAGATTGTTAATGGAACCTGGGTGGGATTTCCTGTTTCTGTTCAGACCGGCACAACTGAGGATTCTATTCTGAAAAGATAAACTTTTTTTTTTTTTTTTGAAACAAATTTAAACTTACAGAAAAATTACAAAAAAATAAAAATAGGACCAGGCATGGTGGCTCACACCTGTAATCCCAGCACTTTGGGAGGCTGAGGTGGGCGGATCACTTGAGTTCAGGAGTTTGAGACCAGCCTGGCCAACATGGGAAACTGCATCTCTACTAAAAGTACTGAAATTATCTGGGCGTGGTGGCGGGTGCCTGTAACCCCAGCTATTTGGGAGGCTGAGGCAGGAGAATCGCTTGAACCCAGGAGGCGGAGTTTGCAGTGAGCTGAGATCGTGCCGCTACACTCTGGCCTGGGGAACGGAGTGAGACTGCATCTCAAAATAAAAAAATAAGTAATAAAAATAGTACAGTCATATACACCCTTACCCAGATTGACCTATTAATATTTTGCCCATTGCTTATCCTTTGTGCAGTTTCTGTATCCATCAATGCACACACTCCCACATATTTGAAATAGGATATATTATAAAAGTGACTTTTACAAAGCTAGAAAGATCCTTTTGTTGCCTTAATTGGTAGAATACCTCCCTGCAGCACCATGAGAAAATGAGTATTCCTGGTTCAGGGTCTTGAATAAAAAGATATCCATTATTCAGCTAAACTGAAAATTAGGAAACGATTTTATAATCTTTATTCCCCAAAGACATTAAGCAAAATAGGATGAATTATTTTGCTACTTGGTTGTGTGTGCTGTGTCTCTAGCTTGGGGTCTGGCAGGCAGGTGATGTATCTCTAATCTAGAAGTGGGAGAGGCACTGGGTGGAGAAACATCGCAGGGGCCTCTGCCAGGACCCTCCTCCTGCTCTGTGGCTTCTCAGAAATGTAGGTTGATCATTGGAACCAAAATTGTTCCATACTGGCCCCTTGAGGAGTCTTCCATTCAGTTGCTTTTCATTGTACTTAGCTGAGCGCCTGCTCCATGCCAGGTGGGTTTCTCCACGCAGAGAGCCGGAGTCCACCGGGAACTCTGCCTGGAGGAAATGTCATTTCCTCCTCTCTGTCCCTTCTTCCTGTCTCCTGGGAAAACTAAGACCCCAGGATTAGAGAAGGCAGCATCAAAGAAGAAAACAGGCTGAGCCTTGGAGGGAGGGAGGAAAGAAGGAAGGAGCTGTGGTAAAAAGGAAGGAAGGAAGGAAGGGAGCAGGGAGGAGCGAAGAAAGGAGCAAGCTGTGGAAAAAGCTGACTGGGGAAGAAAGGAAGGGAGGGAGGGAAGGAGGAAGGGAGGGAGTGAGGAAGAAAGGATGGAAAGAAGGGAGGGAGGGAGAAAGGGAAAGAAGGAAGGGAGGAGTGAGCTGTGGTAAAAAGCTGACTGGGACCTTTGGGGGATCCTGGGGAAGATGAGAGACTTAGCCTGGCAGTCAGTTCTGAGGTCCTCTAGACTGCACAGCTGAACAGAACAGAATCAGAGCATCTTGGGTTTAGTAAAGGAGGGAGCCCAGGGAAGGAATTTAAATTGTGAACATTTTTAGTGGGTGCGTGCCAGGAGGAGAGAGGCAGCTCTCCAGCAAGAGGAGGCAGGTGGGAAGTGGTGATATGGTGAGGACCTGGGCCAGGGTGACAAATTGAGAATGGAAAGGGGGCTTATTTAATGATAACAGGTAGCCCTGGTGACCCCAGACACAGAGCGGGAGGTGGGAGGGGAGGAGTCCCAGCCAGCTAAAGTTTTGAGACTGGTTCAGATATCTGAGATGAGCCTGAGGGTTTAGTAACCAGAGGATATTTGGGAGTGGCGCTAGGAGAGGAATCGGAAAAGATGGCTCTAGAGTAGAACTGTTTGCCAAGGAAAAGAAAAAGGGGAGAAAAGAAATGAAGTGCAAGGAGAAACTTGAGAAGAGGGTGCTCAGAGCTAAAAACTGCAGTGGCCATTAGTTTGCTGGCAGAGAAATTCAAGGGGCAGTAGGAAGTCCTACTCCTTTCACCCTTGCAAAATACTGACTTCTGGGCAGGGTGGGGCCTAGTAAACTTGGGAGCACCCCTAGTCTGAGGGGCTCTTTGTTTTTTTGTTTGTTTTTTGAGACAGAGTCTCGCTCTGTCGCCCAGGCTAGAGTGCACTGGCGCCATCTCGGCTCACTGCAAGCTCCGCCTCTGGGGTTCACACCGTTCTCCTGCCTCAGCCTCCTGAGTAGCCGGGACTACAGGTGCCCGCCATCTCGCCCAGCTAATTTTTTGTATTTTTAGTAGAGACAGGGTTTCACTGTGTTAGCCAATGGTCTCGATCTCCTGACCTCGTGATCTGCCCGCCACAGCCTCCCAAAGTGCTGGGATTACAGGTGTGAGCCACCGCGTCCGGCCTGAGGGGCTCTTTGAAAATGTAAATTGCTCACTGGAGACCAAGTGGGAAACCCCATGGCGTATCTTCCAATTTAATAAAGCCCTAAAAACAGTCCCTGGAGCATAAATGTTAGCTGTTATTATTGCTTAATCCAGCTGGGAAGCACAGGTGTCTGGGAGGAATGAGGGCTGCTTGCTTCTGTAAAAAGTGAGTCAAAGGTGCAGACCTGGTGAGGTGCGTTGGAAGCCAGTGCTGGCCATTCATCATTGTGAAGGCTGTGGAGAATTTGGGACCATAGGCTGAAATGGCAAGCTATACAATTCTAGGCTCTCATTTCTGCCTGCTATTTATTTCGACCTCTCTTATTTTCCCCAAAGTCGTTATCAGTGAAACCCTTAAATGAACCAAGGCATCGTGTGCTTATCTTGGGGGCAGCAGCAGGGAGAGAGTGGCACCTTGGTCCCACCCTGTAGCTGGTTGCAGGGCAGTTCCCTGGAAGGCAGTGGGTGGGGGTGGCTGCCTACAGGGAGGACATGCAGCCTGGCTGCCCTGGAGCAGGAGCTGAGGGGCATTTGAAAGGGAAGGGAAAAAGAAGCAGAAAGGCGGCCGGGCGTGGTGGCTCACAACTGTAATCTCAGCATTTTGAGAGGCAGAGGTGGGTGGATCACTTGAGGTCAGGAGTTCAAGACCAGCCTGGCCAACATGGTGAAACCCCGTCTCTACTAAAAATACAAAAATTAGCCGGGCATGGTGGCAGGTGCCTGTAATCCCAGCTACTCAGGAGGTTGAGGCAGGAGAATCGCTTACACCTGGGCGGTGGAGGTTGCGGGAGCCAAGATGGCGCCACTGCACTCCAGCCTGGGCAACAGAACGAGACTCTGTCTAAATAAAAAAAAAAAAAGAAATGCAGAAAGGCTTCTGAGGTTTGCTGACTGGGTTCCCTGTGCTGAGGTGCCAGCAAAGAGGATGAGGCCTAAGAAAGGGTTATTGGACTTGGCAGTGAGGGTGTTATTAGGGACCTTTGGGAAATAAAAATTGTTTTCTCCTGAAATACAGTGCAGAAATATACAACATTGCCTCTGAATATATTCTAAACAGTTGTGCCTCATTCTGTGCTAGAAATGTGTCCTAGAAAATTGTGGTGATATTTTTAAATATGTACAGGAACCCACTGAGTTTTCTTTGTATACCATTTATTACTTATTACACTAAATAATATCCAGAGTATACATCAAGTGGCTTTTTGTTAGAATTGTCTCATTGGAGTGCCGTGTATTTACTTCGTAGACACTGCAGTTCTTTACAACAGGAAGTCAGACTTAGGACCAGCATGGGCCATCTCAGTGAATAGGTTTTTTTCCTATGCACGGTCATCACCAATGAAGTAGGCAGACTTGTGGGAAAGTGTGGTATCATGATTTTATTTATAACTTGGGTGGAGATTATTTGGGTAAAGGAAAACGCAATCATATGTCAACACGGAGTGCTGCACAGACTTGGGGAATGAATGGGGTGTGCGGCGTCCCTCATCCCCTCAGGTGAGGGCCTTCAGGAAGATGGCATATTTTCTGGTGTTGAGAATGGTTGTTATCCTAAAGAGACCCTCATTGTCTGCACACAGGTCAGGGCCCTTTGAAGTACGAGCAGACCTTGAGGAGTCCATGGAATTTGTGGATCCCGGAGTTGCTGGAGAATCAGATGAGAGCGGAGATGAGCACGTCAGCGATGAAGAAACCGACCTGGGCACAGACTGGGAGAACTTGCCTAGTCCCCGGTTTTGTGATATCCCTTCCCAGTCTGTGGAAGTCTCCCAGAGTCAGAGCACCCAGGCGTCCCCACCCATCGCGAGCAGCAGTGCAGGTGGGATGATCTCCTCTGCAGCAGCCTCGGTGACCTCCTGGTTTAAAGCTTACACTGGACACCGTTAATGAGCATGGACCAAAACATGCCAAATCTGCATCAAGAAAGTTCTTCTCCCACTACACTCTAGTAAACATTTTCTGTTTAAGTTAAGATAGTGTCTGGAACAAAGAGGTTAAAGTGTTGTTTTGTTTTGTTTTTTTAAGCAGGGAGACAAACATTTCTATTTGTCAAGTGGCCTGTGATGGTGACCAACATGCTTATGATAATAGGACAGGGGTCGAAGGTCTTTCTACCCAGACCAGTGTTGGTGGAAGGAGGACCTGTGCGTGTGGCCAGTTCTGCCAAGGAAGCAGTTGATTTGGGTTCCCTCTGGGCCCGGGCCACCGGGTCCGCAGATATGGGTCAGTGTGCTGGTCCTTGCGGTGCTGAGACTGTTCCTGACACTTTAAGTTAAGTTTTAGAGGTTGGTTGAATCACAAGAGGTGATTCTTGATTATTAGGACATGAAAGATAAAAGCTCTTTAATAAGAGTTTTTCTGCCATTGTTTTTTGTATGAGAACCAGCAGGCAATTTGAAATTTCTAATTTGGTCCTTTGATTTTGTTTGGGGGGGGTGAGTTACACGTATTTTATTCATGCTGCTCTGTCGTAGTTTGTCCGACGTTCCTGTTTTTCTTTCCCCCACACACCAAAGAAAATGAAAGTATTTTTCTTTAGGACCTACATCCATAAATGGAAGAAATCCTGGCTGCAATAATGTCTAGAGAGTTTTTAACTATTTTCTTGTATTCTGAGGGGAATTAAGCTTATTCTTACCTAGTTGATTGAATTCCTGCCATCCACACTATGAGCATTTTGAAATTGAACTTATATCTATCTTTTCTGGGTGAAAATAAGTCATGAAGGTCATTCCCTTATGTAAGCTCAATGCCTGCCTGGGCACAGGGGAAAAGCCACTTAGTTAAGTGGCCTCTGGTCATTCTTGTGGTGTCCACTTTCTTTCTATGGGATTGAGTAGGTGGCAGGTGTTTTCAGGGGAAACCATCCTACTTGTTTCCCCGAACTCTTTGTTGCTCTGAGGACACAGCTTTGCTCAGAAATGCAGCGCAGATCCTTACAGCTGATGCTACTCTGCTCTGTTCTGGGGAAAGCACAATATAAAGAATTTCCCAGCCGGGCGCGGTGGCTCACGCCTGTAATCCCAGCACTTTGGGAGGCCAAGGCGGGCGGATCACTTGAGGTCAGGAGTTTGAGAGCAGCCTGGCTAACGTGGTGAAACCCTGTTTCTACTAAAAATACAAAAAATTACCAGGTGTGGTGGCGCACGCCTGTAATCCCAGCTACTCGGGAGGCTGCGGCAGGAGAATCACTTGAACCGGGAGGCAGAGGTTGCAGTGAGCCGAGATTGTGCCATTGCACTCCAGCCTGGGCAACAAGAGCGAAACTCCGTCTCAAAAAAAAAAAAGAATTTCCCTCACCAGGAGATCATTTTCAGCTCATGTGTCTTGTCATTCTTTTAGTGACACTCTTACAAGAAAACTATAATGAGAGAGGCATTATGTACAAATATGTAAGTAGTTTTTTATTTTTAATAACTGCAAAAAAATCCTATGTAACAACTACCAAAAGAAATCCTATGAGAGAGTCCTAACAGGCATTATTACTATATCTTATGTGATTGGCATGATAGCACCTCTGATAAATCATTCAGAGGTTTGCCATGCCCCACCTTCTTTTCTCATCATAATAATTGTAGTTGATACTTTGCCTCCAAGTCCGAGGTGCTATATAGCCTTTGCTAATGGTATATTTGGTGTTTGGTATAGTTTTGGGTAGAGTTGCAGAAGGGAGTTTATTTCTACCCGGTAGTCACAAATTCCTTGGCTCTATGAATTTTCCATGAAAGGAGGAAGTAGGCTTTTCTCGTTGTGGGTGGTCTTTTTTTTTTTTGGAGACGGAGTCTCGCTCAGCTGCCCAGGCTGGAGTGCAGTGGCACCATCTCCGCTCACTGCAACCACCATCTCCTGGGTTCAAGCGATTCTCCCATCTCAACCTCCCGAGTAGCTGGGATTATAGGCACCTGCCATCATGCCCAGCTAATTTTTGTATTTTAGTAAAGACGGGGTTTTCACCATGTTGGCCAGGCTGGTCTTGAACTCCTGACTTCAGGTGATCTGCTTGCCTAGGCCTCCTAAAGTGCTAGGATTACAGGTGTGAGCCACCGCGCCCGGCCCCTTATGGGTTCTTCTACACTGCTGGGATCTCTGTTTTAAGTGCTCAGCTTCATGATTGATTGCTGGGCTTCCATTTTCCCATCCAGTTCTGGAGTTTGTAGAGAGTGAAGATGGTAGACTTGAACAGATAACAAATAAACTTAACGATCTTGTAAGAGTTGTCTAGCTACTTAAAACCCTCAGAAGTAAGAGCTTAGTCTCACGAGTTGTAAGAGTGGGATTTGGAGCTTGGTGGTGGAGATTGACTTCAGCTGAGAGATGCACAACAGTCATGGTTTTCTTAAGCCTCTTAGGAAACCATGAATGTGAGATGAAGCTAAAGAATAGAATCCAGAGATCACAAACTCATCTAGAGTACTTCCACAAAATTTACAAAGATGTGGGAACTTTATGGATAGGATATATTTTGTTTGTTTGTTGTTGTTAATATCAACTAGAGGCACTTTACGTAGGGTTAAGTGATCGAACCCTTTTGTGGTTTTGAACACCAACAACATACTGGCTTACACTGCTGAAATATTTTGGGTTTCATTATTTTGCACTGGATCCACCCTGTAAATACTCTTAAGTATACATTTCAACCACTGTTTTTTCTACTCTTTTTGCTGCTCATTAAAATCTTTCATGTAGGTGCCAGAACCATATGTAAACAGCTTTTTAAAAAATTGAAGCTGGTATTTTGTTTAAACAAAAAGCCATAGAACTTGGTCATGTTTTCCATTTTAAAATGATTTATTGAAACAAAGTAATACTAATAAAAACCCACAGGCACCAAACAGGCTGCTTAAAATGGTCTGTTAAAGACATTTTTTGGTTATGGAATATAACTAAGAAAAGTTTTGCACATCTGTAAGGGGGAAAAACAGTATATCACCATTGGGTAGAGTGGACGGGACTCATGTAAGGACTCACTTAATTTGGGGAAGAGCATTCAGTGGCATGCTGTTAGAGGACTAGTGTCCGAGAATCTCCTCACAGTATCATGTTGCAGGAATTCCCCATTGCTCTGCAACTTCCAAACCAGTTTGAGTCATACAAATGTTTTCTAAACTTTTATTGTATTACTGCAATAAATCTTTTAACAGTACTTTGCTAATGTGTATGTCTTTTTCAAACTGTTCATTTGCACTGCTACATCGAGGGTAGCAAGAATGAGATTGAACCCTGGAGTACTTTCTACAAATTATAGAAGAAGTTTGTAGAATTTTTTTGCCAGGTAAGAAAAAATGTTAATATATTTTTTAAAATTATGGATTATGGTGGTATTAACAATGATCTTTCCCAAGCTGAGAAGCTGGTTGCATACTTTCCCTAAAGACGTGTTTTTCTTTGGTAGCCATCATTTGATGCATGTGACCTACAATGACCTGGTTTTGTGCAACAGACCCCTGGGGCAGAAGGCCTCTAGGAAGCCCACGTGGAACCTGCCCAGACTTTCTTCAGGACAAGAGGAAAAGGGAAATGTTGGAACCACTCAGATGCCTGAGTAGCTTTGGAGAATCCCTCCCCAACCCAACACCCTTATTTTTTATAACTAATTTCTCCCAGGTGGGTAGTCGGCGGTACCCTTCAGATTAGATTATTGTAGAGAAGGACTACCTGCAGGTGGTGGAGAAGATACCAAGAGTGACTACTGTGGAAGAGCCAGGCCAGCCAGGATACCCTCAGGAGCTATTGCCATGGTCATACTGCCCCTTTATCTGGAGCAGAAGGCTGGCAAGCAACAGGAGGAAATAGGCAAGGAAACGGAAGGGTTCTCGAACAGGGTGTGTGCTTTGGTGGTACTGTCCTTCAGTCTGTCTTTCCAGGCAGCAGTTTAAAGCATGCTCCCATCTGGTGTTTAAAGGGAGATTTCTCCATCCTGAGTTATGTCATGATTGATGCAGGAAACAGATTGAAACAGATTGGGAGGAATTAAGGATAACTTTGTCATTGGTAGTGGGGAGATTATTTAAAAGTTGCATCAATAAAATGTACCAGAAAATTTGAAACTGGACTCTTGGGCAAGCCATCTGCACCTCAGCCTTGAAACTCAATGAGGAAAACCACCACCAGCCGACTTGGTAAGAAAATACACTGCAAAGAAAGAGTATTTTCCAGTGCTTAGATAGATAGTTGTTGAAGTGAATTTTTTTTAGGGCTGGGCACAGTGGTTCATGCCTGAAATCCCAGCACTTTAGGAGGCCAAAGGCAGGAGGATTGTTTGAGCTCAGGAGTTCAAGGCCAACCTGCGCAACATAGTGAGACCCCATTTTTGTTTGTTTGTTTTTTTTGAGACGGAGTCTCACTTTGTTGCCCAGGCTGGAGTGTAGTGGCGCGATCTCGGCTCACTGCAAGCTCCGCCTCCCAGGTTCACACCATTCTGCCTCAGCCTCCTGAGTAGCTGGGAGTACAGGTATCTGCCACCACACCTGGCTTTTTTTTTTTTTTTTTAAGTAGAGATGGGGTTTCACCACATTAGCCAGGATGGTCTCAATCTCCTGATCTCGTGATCTGCTCGCCTCGGCTTCCCAAAGAAGTGCTGAGATTACGGGCGTGAGCCACTGCGCCCAGCCAGTGAGACCCCATTTCTACAAAAATTGAAAAATTAGCCAGGCATGGTGGTGTGCATTTGTGGTCCCAGCTACTCAGGAGGTTGAGCTGGGAGGATCACATGAGCCTGGGATGTTGAGGCTACAGTGAGCTGTGATTGCACCACTGTACTCTAGCCTGGGTGACAGAGTGAGACCTTGTCTCAAAAAAAAAAAAAAAAAAAAAAAAAAGTTGGGCGCTGTGGTTCACACCTGTAGTCCCAGCACTTTGGGAAGCAGAGACAGGCAGATCACCTGAGGTCAGGAGTTCAAAACCAGCCTGGCCAACATGGCAAAACCCCATCTCTACTAAAAATACAAAAAAAAATTAGCCAGGTGTCGTGGTGCATGCCTGTAATTCCAGCTACTCGAGGCCGAGGCAGGAGAATCACATGAAACTAGGAGGCGGAGGTTGCAGTGATCCAAGATCGTACCACTGCATGCCAGCCTGGGCGACAGAGAAAGACTCCATCTCAAAACAACAACAACAACAAAACCAGAAACCACCAGTGGGATAATCTTTCCTCCAAGAAAGAGGATAGTAAACTAAAGAGTTACATCAATGACTTTTCTGTTGTGCCTTTTGTAGGGAGGAGTCAGAGATACTCTGGTGGTGGGAGGGATCTAAAGGAGCCTTTGAATGAATGCTGCCCTTTAAAAAGAGAAAATTAGCTGGGCGTGGTGGCTCACACCTGTAATCCCAGCACTTTGGGAGGCCAAGGCAGGTGGATCACCTGAGGTCAGGAGTTCAAGACCAGCCTGACCAACATGGAGAAACCCCGTCTCTACTAAAATACAAAATTAGCCAGGCATGGTGGCACATGCCTGTTATCCCAGCTACTCGGGAGGCTGAGGCAGGAGAATCGCTTGAATCCAGGAGGCAGAAGTTGCAATGAGCTGAGATCAAGATCACACCATTGCAGTCCAGCCTGGGCAACAAGAGCGAAACTCTGTCTCAAAAAAAAAAAAAAGAAAATTGGCAGAAGGTATTTGATGACACTAGTTAAGTGTTGAAAATGGGCTAGAGCCAGTTGAGTAAAAAAAAAAAAAAAAACTCAGAGGCATTAAGCAGGAGTGTCCAATCTTTTGGCTTCTGTGGGCCACATTGGAAGAATTGTCTTGGGCCACACATAAAACACATTAACAATAGCTGCTGAGCTATTTTTTAAAAATTGCTAAAAATCTCATGATGTTCTAAGAAGTTTACAAATTTGTGTTGGGCCACATTCAAAGCCATCCTGGGCCGCATGCAGCTCATGGGCCACCGGTTGAACAAGCTTGCATTAAAGAGTCTTGTGGGCTGGGCGTGGTGGCTCACAGCTGTGATCCCAGCACTTTGGGAGACGAAGGTGGGTGGATCACCTGAAGTCAGGAGTTCAAGACCAGCCTGACCAACATGGTGAAACCACATCTCTACTAAAAATACAAAAATTAGTCGGTTGTGGTGGTGGGCACGTGTAATCCCAGCTACTCGGGAAGCTGAGGTGGAAAGATCATGTAAACCTGTGAGGCTGAGGTTGCAGTGAGCCAAGATCATGCCACTGCACTCCAGCCTGGACGAAAGAGCAGACTCTATCTGAAAAAAAGAAAAGGCCAAGTTCGGTGGCTCATGCCTGTAATCCCAGCACTTTGGGAGGCCAAGGTGGGTGGATCACCTGAGCTCAGGAGTTCGAGACCAGCCTGGCCAACATGATGAAACCCCATCTCTACTAGAAATTAAAAAAAAAAAAAAAAAAAAATTTAGCCAGGCGTGGTGGTGTGTGCCTGTAATCCCAACTACTCAGGAGTCTGAGGCGGGAGAATCGCTTGAAACCAGAAGGCAGAGGTTGCAGTGAGCCGAGATTGTACCATTACACTCCAGCCTGGGCAACAAGAGCGAAACTCCGTCTCAAAAAAAGAAAAAAGAAAAAAGGGGTCCTGTGGCATTGATACCTCTAGATCCATATGAGATTGTTCCTGACCTCACCTTCCCTTTGGGTGTGGTATTTTAGCATTTTCTGTATGGCTTCAGAAGACACCTGGATTTTGAGGAAAGAACTTTCCTACCCTTTCCAGCAGCTTATTTCCCTAATTTAAAAAAAAAAATTGTCAAGACAACATTTCTGGAGTGTAAGTATGTTGCTCTCAATTTGGGAATGAAAGTGCCAAGTGGTTTGATGGTAGATGGAATAGAAAGACCTCCCAACCCAAGGCTGATGAAAGAACGATAGGAGCAGAGAGTATCTTCTGTGATCAGCAGTTTCACAGTTGCATTCAAAATAAAGAGGACTAAGTCTAGTATCCACAGGAGGAAATAACTGTTTTCTGGTTCAGGGGCCACTGGTACTGGCTTAAGGGAGTTCTGCTACTCCTTTGAGACATTTTACATTCTTTTTTTCCTTTATACAAGCATACCTTGTTTTTTTGCGCTTTGCTTTGTCACACCTCTCCGTGGGTTTTTTACAAATTGAAGGTTTGTGATAACCCTGCGTTGAGCAAGTCATCAGCGCCCTTTTTCCAATGGTATGTGCCCACTTCATCATGTCTGACATTTTGATAATTCTCACAATATTTCAAATCTCTTCATTATATCGTTATGGTGATCAGTGATCTTTGATGTTACTATTGTAATTGTTTTGGAGGCCCACGAACTGTCTGTATAAGAGAGCAAACTTAATAAATGTGTGTATTCTAACTGCTTCACTGACCTCCTGTTCCCTCATTTCCCTCTCTTCGGGCCTCCTTATTCCCTGAGACACAACAATATTGAAATCGGGCCAATTATAGCCCTACAGAGGCTTCTAAGTGTTCAAATGAAAGAGTCCCATGTCTCTCACTTTAAATCAGAAGCTAGAAATGATTAAGCTTAGTAAGGAAGGTATGTCAAAAGCCAAGACAGGCTGAAAGCTGGATCTCTTGTGCCAAACAGCCAAGTTGTGAATGCAAAGGAAAAGTTCTTGAAAGTAATTAAAAATGCTACTCCAGTGAACACACAAATGATTTAAAAAGCAAAACAGCCTTATTGCTGATACAGAGAAAGCTTTAGTGGTCTAGATAGATGAAACTAGCCACATTACCTTAAGTCAAAGCCTTACCCAGAACAAGGCCCTATCTCTTTAATTCTCTGACGGTTGAGAGAAGTGAGGAAGCTGCAGAAGCAAAGTCAAAAGCTAGCAGAGGTTGGCTCATGAGGTGTAAGAAGCTGTCTCTGTAACATAAAAGTGTAAGAGAAAGCAGCAAGTTATCCAGAAGATCTAGCTAAGGTAATTGATGAAGATGGTTACACTAAACAACAGATTTCCAATAGAGATGAAACAGCATCCTATTGGAAGAAGATGCCATCTAGGATTTTCACAACTAGAGAGAAGCCAGTGCCTGGCTTCCAAGCTTGGGAAGGACAGGCTGACTCTCTCATTAGGGGCTAATACGGCTGGTGACTTTCAGTTGAAGCCAGTGTTCATTTACCATTCCAAAAATCCTAGGCCTGTTAAGAATTATGCTAAATCTACTCTTCCTGTGCTCTGTAAATGGAACAACAAAGCCTGCATACCAACACATCTGTTTACAGCATGGTTTACAGATTGTTTTAAGCCCACAATTGAGACCTACTGCTCAGAAAACCAGATTCCTTTCAAATTATTACTGCCCACTGACATTGTACGTGGTCATCCAAGAGCTCTGATGGAGATATACAAGGAGGTTAATGTTTTCATGCACGATAACAACATCCATTCTGCAGCCAATAGCTCAAGGAGTAATTTTGACTTTCAAGTCTTATTTAAGAAATAGATTTTGTAAGGCTACAGCTGCTATGGATAGTGATTCCTCTGATGGATTTGGGCAAAGTCAACTGAAAACTGGGATGGATTCGCCATTCTAGATGCCATTAAAAACATTTGTGATTCATGGAAAGAGGAAAAATATCAACTCTTTTTTTTTTCTTTTTGAGACAGGATCTCACTCTATCACCCAGGCTGGAGTACAGTGGCATGATCTCGGCTCACCGCAACCTCCACCTCACGGGTTCAAGCAATTCTCCTGCCTCAGCCTCCCGAATAGCTGGGATTACAGGTGTTCACCACCATGCCCAGCTAATTTTTGTATTTTTAGTAGAGACAGAGTTTCACCACATTGGCCAAGTTGGTCTCAAACTCCTGACCTCAGGTGATCCGCCCGCCTAGGCCTCCCAAAGTGCTGGGATTACAGATGTGACCCACCATGCCCGGCCAAAATATCAACATTAACAGGAGTTTGGCTTAGAATCCTTTCTACTTTCACCTTCAAGTCTAGCCTCTCGTTGTTTAAAATAAACATCTTGTGTAAAATAGAAAAGATAAAATAAAAATAGAGTGAAAAAAACAAAAAAAATCCCAGGGTTTATGAGTTGATTCCAATCCTCATGGATGACTTTGAGGGGTTCAAGACCCATGGAGGAAGTAGCTACAGATGTGGTGAAAAACAGCAAGAGAACTAAAAGTGGAGCCTGAAGATGTGACTGAAATGCTGCAATCTCATAATAAAACTTGAATGGATAAGGAGTTGCTTCTTATGGATGAGCAAAAGAAAGTGTTTCTTTTGGCTGGGCGTGGTGGCTCAGGCCTGTCATCCCAGCACTTTGGGAGGCCGAGGCGGGCAGATCACCTGAGATCAGGAGTTCAAGACCAGCCTGGCCAACATGGTAAAACCCCGTCTCTACTAAAAATACAAAAATTAGCCAGGCATGGTGGTGCACACCTGTAGTCCCAGCTACTTGGGAGGCTGAGGCAAGAGAATCTCTTGAACCCAGGAGGTGGAGGCTGCAGTGAGCTGAGATCGCACCACTGCACTCCAGCCTGGGAGACCGAGACTCCAACTCAAAAAAAAAAAAAAATTATTTTTTTCCTCACTCTCATCCAGGCTGGAGTGCAGTAGCAATGATCATGGCTCACTGCAGCCTCGATGTCCTGGGCCCAAGTGATCCTCTCACCTCAGCGCCTCAAGTAGCTGGGACTATTGGCATACACTACCACACCTTTTTTTTTGTTTTTGCTTTTTTTGTAGGGACAAGGTCTCCCTATGTTGCCCAGCCTGGTCTTGAACTCCTGGGCTCAAGCAGCCCTCCCACCGTGGCCTCCCAAAGTGCTGAGGTTACTGGCAGAAACTGAAATGAAATCTACTCCTGATAAAGATGCTACAAACATCATTGAAATGACAACAGAGAGGTTTGAGATTTTGAAGTAAGTTATAATGGGGGTAAAATGCTATCAAACAGCATCACATGCTACAGAGAAATCTTTCGTGAAAGGAAGAGTCAATCGATACAGCAAACTTCATTGTTGTCTTAAATTGCCATAGCCACCCAACCTTCTGCAGCCACCAACTCTGATCAGTTGTCAGCTATCAATATTGAGGCAAACCATACACCAGCAAAGATTACGACTCACAGCTGATTGTTAGCATGTTTTAAGCAATAAAGCATTCCTTAATGTACATTGTTTTTTAGACATAATGCTATTGCACACTTAGTACAGTATCACATAAACATAACTTGTATATGCACCAGAAAATTCATGACTTGCTTTATTGCAGTGGTCTGGAACTGTTGGATGGAACGAATTTTATCTAGAGCCTGGTGAACAGCTTCCCAGGTGTGCATTTAGGGCCTCCTAGGGATCATCAAGTTTTAGGAAATAGGTTTCCTTCTTCCACAGGCATGGAGAAGGAAGGAAATTTTGCACTGGCCTTTGGGGAGCTGAAGAAGAGCTGGGGGGAGGCTTGTTCTGACAAAATAGTGACTCTCTTCCCTGCTTGAAATGTCCCACAGAAGGCTGTTTCTGGTTCACATTTGCCCCTCTAGGTCCACTCCCTCCCCTTCATCCTGCTCACTGTCAGAGAGACTATGCTGGGAGTGGTGCATCGGTGGTCTCCAGGCCCTTTGAGGCTCAAGGTGTTCATTCCCTGGCTCCTTGCCTGCCATGTCTGTGTTCCTTCCTATCCTAGCAACCACCCTCCTCCTTCCACCAGACCTGGGAACCATCATCCCAACCACAATCACCCCGTGGTTCTATTACACGTGTCAGTAGTTCTCAACCCCACCTGCAACTGGAATCACCTGGGAGCTCCCGCCCCCAGTGGTTGATTTAATAGGTCTAGGGTGTGCCCTGAGCATTGGGAATTTTAAAAGCTCCACAGTTGATTCTAATGTGCAGCCACTACCCTGCCCACTACTACCCTGCCCACTACTACCCCGCCCACTACTAACCCCAACCAGGCAGCTGGGGCCTCTGCACCAGCTCCTGCACATTAGTAGGGCCAATCCTTTGGCCTTCCTGCCCTGCGCCTCTTCATGGGCAAGGAGTTTGAAGGATCAAGGGGGCAGGCACTGTTCCAGAATCTTTGTTCCCCTTATAAACCGTTACCTAGGTTCCCAGAACCTCAGGACCTCCAGCCCTTCCCCAGCTTTGTCCTCCAGACAGATCCCTTCATCCTGAGAAGTGGCTGAGGCGTGGCTCAGTACAGAGGGTGGGAGGATGCTGGAGGGGATGTGCTGCAGGAGGGCTCTCTGTGTTCCTGCCGTGGGCCCTGCAAATACTGGGGAGGGCTTGTCCCTATATCTACACCCTTATAATAAATCCTTGAATTTACTCATTTCAAGTGTGCAGCAGTTTCCTTTCAAGACCCTGCACGGAGCACAGACTTAGAAATCTGAGGGGCCTAAAGCCAAGACCACTGGCCATGGAAAAGGAAAAGTTCACGAGAGGTCCCAGCTTAGGCACTAGGGCAGCCAAGTCATCTCTGCTTAGGAGAGAAAATAAGGGCTGGCAGAGAAAGGGAATTGCTCAAGACAGGCCACACACCCTGCAGCAGAATCATGCTGCGTTGTCTGTACAGGGGAGGATTGGTGAGGAAGGGCAGAGTGAAGGCCAACAGTTCGGTCCCAGAATAGGGAAGGGTGGGTGGGCCAGGCCTGGCTCCAACCCTACCCTTGAACCAGACTGCAAACACTCAAGTTATGCAAATAGATTATCCAGCCTCACAGTGGAGAGGGAACAGATACAATTAAATACAACCTTGCTTTCCAATGTTACTCATGTTTGGCAACTAATTGATTTTTTATTTTTTATTTAACTAATTGATTTTTAGTTTTTTAAGAACTTTATCAACATCTTCATATTTTTTGAGACAGGGTCACCCAAGCTGCAGTGCAGTGATGCGATCATGGCTCACTGCAGCCGACTTCCTAGGCTCAAGCTGTCCTCCTGCGTCAGCCTCCTGAATAGCAGGGGCTACAGGTGTGTGCCACCACGCCTCACTCATTTATTTTTTGTACAACGACAGGGTCTCACTTTCCTACCCAGCCTGGTCTCAAACTCCTGAGCTTAATGATTTTTCCACCTTGGCCTCCTAAAGTGCTTGGATTACAGGCATGAGCCACCATGCCCACCCCTTCATACTTCTTAATAAACAGATCTGAGACTTCAGTATCAGTATATAAAGGAAAAGTCCACCTTAATTCAAAAAGAATGAGAGGGGGGTCCCAAAAGGAGTTTGTTCTGAGGCCTGTTCTCTGCTCACTGAAGGATGCTTGGCTGAGGGGGCCTCTGGGAGAAAGGGTAAAAGGTTTTGTTCTGCTTTGCAGATAGAGGAACATCACCTCTTACATGGGCTGCTGCCACATAAGGGACTGCCATCTCTGCTTCCATTTCAGTTCTTCCCAGACGCTGGCTCTACTCCCCTAAAACTGTTAAGGTCAAACCAACCACCTGGAATGGTGATGCTACCTTACTGTGCTTTTCCTCACATCAGTTTGGTATAAATGCACTGGATGTTACCCAAGGGTTTATAACCACCAATGTTTGCTCTTCCCATGAAGTTGTGCAAACATCAGCTATGGCCACAAATGACAGGCAGGAAATGACATGTATGTCAGTTGAGACTGCACATCTCCCACACAGGTACCTTGACCAACTCACAAAGATTGCAACACTAGCTTTTTTGAGGAAAAACGGGGATAAAAGCAATCAGATTCCCAGCCTGGGCAACGTGGCAAAACTGTCTCCACAAAAAAATACAAAAATTAGCCAGGCATAGTGACATGCAGCTGTAGTTGCAGCTACTCGGAAGACTGAGGCAGGAGAACCACTTGAGCCCAAGAGGTTGAAGCTGCAATGAGTCGAGATCATGCCACTGCACTCCAGCCTGAGCGAGAGACCCCATCTCAAAACACCAGAAGCAGCCAGGCACGGTGGCTCACGCCTGTAATCCCAGCACTTTGGGAGGCTGAGGTGGGTGGATCACAAGGTCAGGAGTTCAAGACCAGCCTGGCCAATATGGTGAAACCCCATCTCTAGTAAAAATTAAAAAAAAAAAATCAGCTGGGCCCACGTGGTGGCGCATGCCTGTAGTCCCAGCTACTCGGGAGGCTAAGGCAGAAGAATCACTTGAACCCGGCAGGCTGAGGTTGCAGTGAGCTGAGATCGCACCACCGCACTCCAGTCTGGGCGACAGAGCAAGACTCTATCTCAAAACAAACAAACCCCAGAAACAATCAGATTCCCCAAGTGTCAGACACTGCACAGTAGAGAATGCCTTTAAACGAGGCATACCCGACGTACAGCTAGATAACATCAGCTCTCATTGGTTTAGTCGGTGGTGTACACAAAAGAAGGGCTCGCAGTGTGCAGGCTAATTTCATGTTTTTGAATCAGGCTGTAGATAAAGGAGGACAAACAGCCAGACTGCTGCGTGAAGAAGGAATGGAGCTATGGAAAATACCTGGGAACACTCACATAAAAACAGTGTCCCAAGCTGGTCCAAAAAGGTTGGCACAAAGGTACTGACAAGTCCAAGTTAGAAGCGGTGATTGGACAAAGCCCAGGAAGGCAACCTCTAGGTCATAACATAACCACCTGCTCAGAGCCTGCTGCTAGGGGAGCTACTACTGGTGCTAACAGAACTGAGGTTATACCAGATGCACAATGAGAGGTACCGAGCAAACCCCACATAGCTGCAGTGGGAGTTTCCACCAAGGATGCTCCCATGAGACCAGCTATGGCCAGAGGACAAGGTCCTCCAAGACCCCTTTACCTCCCTGTCAGGTTTCTCATACTAAACAGAAAATTATGGCCCAGAGCAGTCAGGTCCTGGAAGCACCCCTCACATTAAAATGGTCACTCGAGAGGAATGCACACATTTTACAGAGTGTGTTGTGTGAGGCACTGTGGGCGACGCCCTCTGAGTTGAGTGCAGTGGGTGGGCAAGCTCCACAGTGGTCCCTCGGTATCTGCAGATGCTCAAGTCCCTGATGGAAAATGGCTTAGTATTTGCATATAACCAATGCATAGCCTCCCATCTACTTTAAATCACCTCTAGATTGCTTATAATACCTAATGTAAACAGTTGTTATGCTTGTATTGTTTAGGGAATAATGACAAGAAAAAAAAGTGTGTATGTTCAGTACAAACACGATGTTTTTTTCTGAGTATTTTAAATCTGAGGCTGGTTGAATCTGCGATGCAGAACCTACAGATGGGGAGGGCCAAAGATACGGTGACAGACAAGAAGAGGGGCATGTGGTGGCAGATGTGCAGAGGGCGCTGAAAGGCACCCAGCCAAGCAGGGGCATAGGGTTGGGTTCCAAAAGAGGTATCTCCTAAGCACAGAGCCACCAACGTGCTTAGGGTTTGAACAGTCCTCTCGTATGTCTGTTTTAACCTGGAGTCATTTAAGAGAGCCTAAAAAAGCAAATGTTACTCTTACCTGAGCCCCTCCTTAGTTTTCAAATCACTCCTTCCTTGGGTCTGGACCATCCACTGGGCAGGGGAGAGGTGAACCACTCCAGGAATAGGAGCAGCAGCTCCCTGACTCCTCCTCTAGTTTCCCTGGTTCTGGCTTTTGCTTCAAATGATCAAGTAAGGGCTTGAAGTAGGAGGTAGGAGAGAAAAAAACTAAGCCAGGTGTACTGAGTCCCTGAAGAAAAGCTGAGGGGGGAGGTTTTCTCTTTTTTGGTGGGGGCAGGGGTGCAGTGGGGAGAGGCTAGGGTGCTGGTGCCCACACTGACACACTATCATTTCCTTTCTTGAATTCTGTGATCCTACAGCAATGCAGGAAAGCAGGTAGTGCGGCACACTGCTGGAGACATTTTAAAAGCCCGCTGTTTTCACCAGCTTGGCACTAGGGGGCCCTGAAGAACAGCATCTTTCACCTAAGAGGAAAGCTACACTTGCCTAGAAATGAAGCCCTGGGAGGGGGTGTCCTCTGATGCCACCTGCTAATCCTCCACCTTTCATGCAGACAGCACCGGGAACCAGGTCCTGCCACATATAACCGGCGATTTCTGAGGGACCCAAGTACTGCATGCCAATTGGGGCTGGGACATACTTACTGTGCCCTCCGCTCTTGGTCACTTTAACCCCTCACGCAGTCACAGCTTTGTGTCCCACATGAAAACCAGATCAAGAGTGGCTGATTTGTGAAAACCAACCAAGAGAGTTGTTTATCCAGTGTCCACGCTGGGCCAATGTAGAGCCATAGTCAATGTCAGCCATAGCTGACGTTTACAGGCAAGCTGTACTCTAGGTCCTTTATGTTGATCTCCTTTAAACCTAAATTATGAATCATAACAAACCAATTAAGAAGGCACTACTGAGATGGCCAGTTTACAGCAAATACAAGGGGAGTAGGACAAACACTGGAAACCTCAACCAAGGGGACAGCTAGGATTTAGAAGCATTTTCCAACATGCCTCACCTGGGTGAGTCATAAGGAAAAACACTCTTGAAGGAAAAGCTATTCTCAGCCTCCTCTTGATCCCGTGTCACAGACAAATCTGATGAGCCTGGAGGCTGCAGCCTACCATGTCACCAAGCACATCAGCCCAGCACAGCGCCTCCCCTAGAGCACGTACCATCCTTCTCCACAGCCTGCAGCCGACACTGGTCGCAAGGCTTTTTGGTGGGTACTCGATTTCAAGCCAGCCTAGTTTTTACACCCACAGCAGCTTTCTGGGGTCCAACACCTCCCAACCCCACCAAGCACTACGCAGCTACAGGCCTGAATAGATCCTTAGTGACTCCCAAATGATGACGCCTAGATAAGCTGTAAGAATCTCCTAGATAATACGTCACTCGAACAGGAAATACAGTGGTTGTGAACAGACAACAAACGGAAGAACTGACAGGTTGCAAAAATTTAAACTTCAATGTTAAGTGAAGATGGCCTCTTCCGTGGCAGAAAAAAACACTTTATCTCCAACAATTCAAAACAATTAAAAAAATTCTTATGATTCAATTCACAAGAACCTTCTTCAACATTGTATCAAAACAGGAGAAAAAATCTTTGCAAAACTTGGGTTCCATTTAAGATGCATGTTTTTATTTCAGTTTTAAAAAATTTTGTAACCAGACAGGATAAAGTAGACAAGAATGTTATTATCTAACTATATAATATTTTCTCAATCTTGTGGATCACTAAAATATAACAAAGGATTGTTTTCTATGCTAATTTTCAGGTTGTCCAGTTAAACCATTATTTGGTATCCTTTGAGCAGGTTAGCCTTTCAACTATTTAGAGTTTCTTCTCAGAAACATTCATATATTATACAGGAAACATTCATAGTTTATTTGGGAAACATTCATATTTTATACAAGATGTACAAATTTAAGACTAGACAATTAAAAAAAAACCCACAAAATTATAGCCGCAACACTATCCTAGCTGCATTGTGGTGATTATATTGTTCCGTTAGCTGTCCATTATATACAACTGGATTTTAATCGTGCTATTCACAGAGGGGCCAAAGCACTCATCTAAAGGTAAAGGCGCTCAGGTTTAATGTGCACTTTCATAGCCCTATGAAAACACAACCATTATATACACTGTAAACACCACAGGGCATGAAATCCACCTCCAGCCACAAACATCAATCTCACAGGATCAAGCATACGAGGTCTAAGGTGGGGTGCCTGACTTTTCTTTTTAAGAATACTTTTCATCTAAAAGTCCTGCTATTCTTTTCACAGGACACTATTCACTTATTTCAAATATGTTGCCAGTGCTCAAAACATTTCTGGAACCCATTTTTGAGGACTACCTGCAGCATCTGCAGTGAACTCTTCTGAATGTCCTGGATGGTGGTGAGTCTTCATCCTTTGAGGATGGGTTTGATTTAGGAAAACAGGCAGAGTTATTCACAGCCAACTGAATCCAACTGTGGGATACCACCCGGGTTCAAACATGAGATGCCACTATAAACAACAAGACCAATTTTTTTGTACAGCTCGTAAATTTAGAGTTTAGAAAATGCCTGAGCAATGCAGTCCTGATGATGTACAGATTCTTCTAGAGTGATGACTCAGGGGGCTACGCTCATTTGAACAGTGTATCTAGGTGTTTTGCAGCTTTAAAAACCGGTCCTTTTGTTGCCTCTCACATGGACTTTAGTATTCCTCTTCAGCTTCAGTCCCTTTTGCTTTCTTATGGATTGCCCGATTAAAGCTGTGGCAGGCAGGAACCCAGTGATTGTCATGAAGCCCCAGCTTACAACCAGGGAATCCTTTCTGAGACCGGTGGCAGCACATCCAATACCCTGGCCCATAGGGCAATGCCTGGCAATACGGCTTGGGGTGCCATCGGCACAGGGACACATCCCCTTTCACATACTTTTTCTTGCACTGTTTGCAAGGATCCTCTCTATAGCGTGGATCTCGAACCCAGCGAGAATCTGCTGGCCTGATATTGTAGTACTCAATGATAAACTTGAAATAGCAGCAGGTACATTTAAGGGCCACTAAACTCTTGGTGGGAAGTAACCTGAAGATTTTTACCATAATGTGGTGGGGCAGAAAAGCCATGTACTGCTGAGGCTCCAAAAGCTGCTGGATTTTAAACCTGGTCTCCAGGAAGTCATGCGACACCTGCTTCTTCCAACTGGATGCCTCAAGCACTGGTAATGTACTTTCCACAGAAGAGGCTGGCGGTACAAATGGCTCAGCAGACCCACTTTTTTCCTCAGATGCACTGTCACCCCCAGCAGCATCTTCAAGCTGGCTGGCCTCTGAAGACTCTTTTGTTGTGCTTTCATTCAACTGGGAATAGTCTGACAAGTGCTGACCAGGTGGCAAAAAAAACAACATCCCTGGAACTGGGTCTTCACAGGAGTTTAAATTGGAAGGCTGGTCTTTGTCTACCTTGGACACAGTGATACTAATGCACAAAGATTCTTTTCTTTGATCAGGATTTTGGCTAGTAAGCGACACAAGCTCTCTGCTCATACAATCAACAGCATTTGTGGGCAATTCAGAGGCTTGGGAATAGGTATGAGAGGAAAAAGGTAACCCAACGAGTTCATCTGTCATTTCCACATCATATCTGTTGCTGTTTTTCACGGCAGTTTGCGAACCCGGCTCTAACTCTGCACTGTCTATGTGGAAACTCACTCCTGCTGGCAATGGGGGGCAGTCCTGAGAAGCACCGTCCCAGGCCTGGTCCTCCTTAGGAGAACAACGATCAGCTCTTGAAGGGCCACAATCCACAGATACAGACCCCACAGGATTCACCTGAGTGTCAGGTGCCTCCAAGACGCCTTTCTTTGTTTTACCTTCATCAGCCTGAGTGCTATTTGCAAGCAATACTCTGCCCACATTTCGACGGAAGCTGTTATTCCTTGAGAGGCTCCCAGGCTCACGCTGGCCCTGCCGCTTCAGGCACTCAGACTCCAACTTGGCTACCATGTCAAGGACACGGACTGGTTCGCTCTGTGGTTCACCAACCTCAAGATTTCCCCTTTCTGTGGGTTCTTCACAAGCTCCTGGGGCAGAATAGGACTCAGACACTGCAGGCACACCTCTGGATTGGCCAGAAAACCTCACAATTGCAGGTGAGTTTGTGCAGTTTTTTGAACAGCTAGCTAGCAGAGCACTGGCTCTTTGCTCCAAGAAGGCAACCATCTGTATAACTGACAGAGGCCTCCCAGCATAGACTCCATCCCCACTGTCACTCACATAGTGCACAGAACAGTGCTCAATGCCACATGCAAAAGGCTCAGGTTGGTAGCACCTGCTGTTAACCTCCCTCATCCTTTCCACCTGTACCTTGGCTTTTTTAAGATCCCCTGATTTTTTCCTTCTCTTAGTAGCTCTCCCATCAATATCCCAGGAACTTTTTATTTTCATAGATCCTATCCTGTTACTACACTGGTGGGATGCAAAGAATGCAATTTTTTCCTTGGTATTTCCAGGTTTCACAACAGCCCAGATATCAAGTGGTCCTTCTTCTTCGCCCTGGTGGATCGTTGCAGATGGTGCATTCTTTTTGGTTTTAACATTCAAGCTGCTCTCTACAGGACTCTTCCCACTCATACTGCACAGAACATTTGGAGAAAGGATCCCAAATGGCTTTCGAGATGATGCTTTACCGAGAGAGGCTGAAGGAAAGACACTTGGTGTTATGTGGCTAGCTTTGCATGTTTCATCATTTACAGCCTTTTGGTGGTTCATAGGAGTTCTCTGCGTTTCCCTGCTGACTTCCGGGGGGTGCTCTTTCTTCTGGAGCTTCCAATATGGCTTTAGGTGCATAACAAAGCCCCTATAGGAAAGAAATACACATTTGATTCAGAAACCAATTTTGTTTTTAGAAAAAAATGTTTTTACATTTAAGCTCAGATGGTTCTAGCAACTAAGAAAAACATGTTCTACCAGTTCATTAAATCTTTACCAACTCTCTCATGATAGTTTTTACTGCACATATCAAGAATAACAAACAGCTACCAGTTTATATGGTGTGTAGTAGATTTTTTTTTTTACAGAAAATAAATTGGTTTTGACTGAAGAACTTCAGAAACCGACTTCAGTTAACATTTGGTAAACTTTAACCTTTTAAATTAAAAAAAAATCTGAACTTCCTGAAAACAACTAAGTATTAGGCATAGTACAGAAGAAAGGAAAGTATAAAAAGAACTCCTCCATGATCCCTATTAGATTTTTAAACACTCTTTCTAGATCATCACAATTAGCATTTTATTAGTTGCAAACAGCCCATCAAAATTATTGCTTCCTGGCCGGGCATGGTGGCTCACGTCTGTAATCCCAGCACTTTGGGAGGACAAGGCAGGCCTATCACCTGGGGACAGGAGTTGAAGACCAGCCCGGCCAACATGGGAAAACCCTGTCTTTACTAAAAGTACAAAAATCAGCCGGGCGTAGTGGGGCGTGCCTGTAATCCCAGCTACTCGAGAGGCTGAGGCACAAGAATTGCTTTAACCTAGGGGCGGAGGCTGCAGCCAAGATCGCACGCACCACTGCCCTCCAACCTGGGCAACAGAGCGAGACTTTGTCTCAAAAAAAAAAAAAAAAGAAAGAAAGAAAATTATTGCTTCCTAAACTATTCCCATACCACTGAATACTGAATATTTAGATGTTTACAATTTTTCATTTGCTTCCTGTGTACTTTGCCCATCCATTAGTCTTGATTTTCTAAATAATCTATGTGTAGAAACATTTAACTGTCGAATTTCCTGTAACCATCTTAAATATAGACCCTACAGTCCTTATTAATTCTAAAACCATTTTAAACTAGTTCAGAAAGATGGTGCCTTGTTTTGGTCCTTGGCCAGTGGTAGAGATGAGAGCTATTTCAGAAATGAGACAAAAAGATGATTACATGCAGAGACTAGTGTTCCAGTCCCTGCCATATCACTGATTATCTAGACATGGTGATTCTACCTTGGGCAAGTCACTTCCTCTCTCGGTCTCAGTTGAAATGTTAACTGAGGGGCTGAAATACTAGATAACCTAATGAACTTGTCAATGTACAATTTACATAAAACAGCCCACTGCTACACAAAACACCCTGGATTGAGGAAAGAGTGTTTTCTAGGGATGGCTGGACTCCTGCAAAATAAACCTAGAAACTAAAGATCTGCAGTCCCAGTTTGGTGGGAGTGAGGCAATAGTACCTACAGGTCTAAGCACGTGAAGTTTCACCTACTCTTGCTCACTGGGACAGCAGCTGAACACATACATCTCAGACAGCTCAGTATATTCATCCTCCTTTGCTCCACATTTACTGGGTATCTGCCATATGGCAGCCTCTGTGGTAACTGATTTCAGGTTATCAGTTTTAATCACCAAGAATGAAAGTGATCGTCTGGAACAAGTTTACCTTTCACCTTCAACTTTTAAATCCTACATTCTAGTCTCAGATAAAAGAATTATGGATATTGATATCTTCTAGCCAGATAAAGAGAAATTTTGCATTTAAAGCATACAAAGTGTTTTTTAAAAGTTACCCCTGAAATAGGAGCCAGGCATGGTGGCTCACACCTATAATCCCAGTGCTTTGGGAGGCATAGGTGGGAGGACCCTTTGAGGCCAGAAGTTTGGGACCAAGTTTATTCCTGGTGATTAAAACTGGTATCTGAAAACAGTTACCATAGAGGCTGCCATATGGCAGGCAATCAGTAAATGTGGAGCAAACGAGGATGAATACACTGAGCTGTCCAAGATGTATGCTTCAACTAGGAAAGCCTGGGCAACACGGCAAGATCTCATCTCTAAAAAAAAATTTTTTTAAATCAGCCAGGTGTGACGGCACATGCCTGTAGTCTCAGCTAATGGGGGGGCTGAGGCAGAAGGATCTCTTGAGCCCAGGAGTTTAAGGTTACAGTAAGCTATGATCACACTGCTATGCTCTAGCCTGGGCAATACAGCAAGACCCTGTCTCCAAAAACAACAACAAAAAAACCCAACCAAACAAACCCAACCAACCAACCAAACAAAACCTTTGAAACAGATCTTATCAGGGTCTTTCTGATCTTTGGCAATTTATAGCCTAATCATCTGTAGAGATCTTCCCCCTTTCTGCACTGTGACATTTTTAATAGCTTTCTATCATTATACTGTATAGTCTTACAAATAGAGCTACCCAGAATTCAAGAACAGATGACATATAAATGAATAAAAGAGGCACACCTAGTGCTGACTCTCTGTGCCAACTATTTTCTACGTTTTCATATCCGTTCAACCCCATTCCTAAATGAAAGAAATGGAAGTGTTGAAAAACCCAATAAATTCTCACATAATGATCTCATTACACAGTATCTATGAATACATTTAAACTTCAGCAATATGTGCGCCATTGTGCATTGCACAATATGTTCTTTGACTTCTTCCCCCATATATTATTTTAGGTGCTATTATTGACAGACAGGGACATTAAAAAGAAACTAATGTAATTACAGAAGGCTTTTATTTGCATTCAAGCTTTAAAGTCAGCTCAACTAACACTTTGTGTACAAGATTTTAGCGAGATTAAAATAGGAGATGATCCCAGGGAACAGATGTGAGGGAAGGAAAATAGCCAGTAAGGACACACAGGGTGACTGCTGGAAAGTGGGGTGATTCTGTGAGACCCCTGAAAGAAGCAGGACATTCAGGCACCAGCTCCAATCCCTCACTGGTTGAAGGTTGCCTGAGGTTAGCCTTTCCCCATCATTTGCTGGGTCTGAGAGCCCTGAGGCAGAAAATAGAAAGCTGTTGGCAAGACGCAGAGAAACTACAAAAATCTAAGTTTTGTTTGAAACCAGTGATGGCCTGAGAGGATATAATGCAGGGAGCAAAGGGCATCTGCTGCAAAAATCCATAAAGCAAAAACTTTAAATCTCCAACAGATTACAACAGATGGTGGCACTTTCCCACCCCCAAGTCACCCCCACACACAAAGGCAGGCATGGGTGGGGTAAAGCTCCAGCTAGGTTTCCATGGTTGCCAACCTCTTCATCACAATTGTATGTTAAAGTGTTGCTATAATAAAGTCCTGCTCTCTTGCAATAAAGTAAAATGCAGGTTTATAGCACCTACACATCCATGTTCCTCAGATTCTCAGAAAGGCCCTTAGAAGAAATTAAGATCCCCTAGGCCCGCTGAATCACAATTTCTCAGACTGGGCCCAGAATCTGTTTTTAATGTTAGGTTGAAATTGGAAGGGACTTTAGAGGTCATGTGTTAGATCTAATGAAAGAGTAGGATTCTGGATGTGGACTGGGGTGCTGGGCTACTAACGGGTAAGGTGGAACTGCCCAACAAAATGCCAAGCAGACAGTCCATACTGAAGCATCTCATCTAAGGGCTGGGTAAAAACACACCCGTTTTCTTGATATTTTCTCTTTAAAACACAATAAACTCAACGGCCTTTTTTCTCTTAATTTCCTGGCTTCTAGAGCTGAAGGTCAAATGGCCTTTTTATTGCCAAATTCCCTCTTCAACCACTAGCTCCTCAGTTTCTTTGACATAGCCTTCCCAGCTCTCTTCTTCCCCAGCCCCTAAACATCAGTGTTCTTCAGAGTTCTTTCTGTTTCTAGACCACTACTCTTCTTAAGCTATATATCTAAGTGATTTCTTGTAGTTTTAACTCAAACATTTCCAGTGACACGCTCTCCCCAACTTCATATCCCACAGCCTGGTAGACATACTCACCTGGATATCAAAAAGAATCTCAAAATCAACACTACTAGTTAATGATAGCCTCAAGTATACCTAGTCCATTAAGCCAGAAGCTTGAGTCACTTAGATTCCTCCTTTCTGATCCCCACATCTCATCGCCAAGTCGCTAAACTGTGCCACTCTTTATCCCTAGCACAACTGCCCTAGTCATCTCTGCTACACTGTCATCAGTTATTGGAAAACCTAACCTCTATCAATACAAGCAAAGTGCTGAGGCCCATTCCAGCCAACCTGACAGCTTTACTCCTGCTTTGCTCTACCATACTTCACACTTTGAAAGCTTGTTCACAGAACCATGACTACTAGACTAGGTAGTGAAAGCCAATCATATTAAGATACAATTTGAAGGCAGCCAAGACCAAGACCATAAAACATGTAGCATCCGATTTTTTATACTAACCTCCAACCTACAAATGTTCATTTCCTTCTACTCATTTTTTATTTATTTAATTTCGTTCTTTCTGAGGCAGGGCCTCCCTCTGTCACCCAGGCTACCGTGAGTGGCGTGATCTTGGCTCACTGCAGCCTCAACCTCCCAGGCTCAAGCAATCCTCCTACCTCAGCTTCCCAAGTAGCTGCAACCACAAGCACATGCCACAATGGCCAGCTAATCTTTTAAAAAATTTTTTGTAGAGACAGGGTCTCACTAAGTTGCCCAGGCTGGTCCTGAACTCCTGGGCTCAGGTAAGCCTCCCACCTTGGCCTCCCAAAGTATTGGGATTACAGGAGTGAGCCACCACACCCAGCCCTACCTGTTTACTATCAGAAATGTCCTAACCGCTCTGGGCTAGACACTGGTATAAATATGAGTAAAACATAGTTGCTGCCCTTGAGACAGAAAAGCAAACAATTACAACAAATGTTATATGTGTCAGAAGGATAGCACAGGGTGCTGTGAGAGCCCATGGGGAGATGGGGAGAAGAAGGAAGAGGTATGGATGAAGAGGGAGAAGGGGACATCAGCACCAAGCTCACCTGAGGGTATAGGAACAGGTCAGAGAAGTCCTGATTTTCTAAGCTAAGCCCTGAGGGAAGATACGCAAAGTCCTAAGCCTTTCAAAAGTGGATGATGCTTTTAGGAAATTCAGGTAGGTGGGAAATAAAGAGAGTCTAAGTTAAGGTGCTAAGAGTAGAGAGATGACAAGTAAATGGGTTCACAGGAACAACAAGCAGGTTTCTAACTACTGACTGAAAATGGAGGATGAGGGAGAGGAGTCAAGGATGGGTCCTCATCTATGGCTTCAGCAACTACATGAAGAGTGATGCCTCCCAGTGAGATGGCAACAGGTGGCTGAGCATACTTGGAGCAGGGGAGGCAGAGGTAAATTCACTTTAATAAATGTTGGGGTCATCATTTGACCCCATCATCATCCTGAACTCCTGGACTCAGGTAAGCCTCCCACCTTGGCCTCCCAAAGTATTGGGATTACAGGAGTGAGTCACCACACCCAGCCCTACCCGTTTATTATCAGAAATGTCCTAGCCGCTCTGGGCTAGACACTGGTATAAATATGAGTAAAACATAGTTGCTGCCCTTGAGACAGAAAAGCAAACAGACAATTACAACAAATGTTATACGTGTCAGAAGGATAGCACAGGGTGCTGTGAGAGCCCATGGGGAGAGCAAACTAACACAGGAACAGAAAACCAAACACCACATGTTCTCACTGTGGGAGTTGAACAATGAGAACACATGGATACAGGGAGAGGAACATCACACACTGGGGATGTTGGTGGGTGGTGGGGGTGGAGGACAAGGGGAGGGAGAGCATTAGGACAAATACCTAATGCATGCAGGGCTTAAAACCTAGATGACAGGTTGATAGATGCAGCAAACCACCATGGCACGTGTATACCTATGAAACAAACCTGCAAATTCTGCACATGTATCCCAGAACTTAAAGTAAAAAAAAAAAATACACATACACAAAAATTAACATTGGGCTTCAGTGCCTACAAGACAGAGATATCCAGGAGGCGAAACGACTCAGGTCTGGTCAAGAGAAACAGGAGGAAAGGAAGAAGACAGTTGTCACAGAAACATTTCAATGAGGAGAAGGTTTTCTGGATAGAGATAAGAAGTCTTTTTCCAAAATTTTTCACAATGATCATGTATTACTTTCATAATCAGGAAAAAAAAAAAGTCTGTAAAAGGAAGGCACAGTCAGCAGCAAGGTCAAATAAAGAATTGTGCCCACTTGGTGATAAAGACCCCTGGTGACCCTGCTGTGAGGAAGTACAGTGGACAAGAAGTCAAAAGTTCATGATGGAGGGGTGACTAGAAGGTGAGAGGGTGAGCACCAACTACAGTGACTCTCTCACTAAGCTTGGCTATGAAGGACAGTCTCAACATACCTGTCAGCTTAAATCCTTTCCAGGTCTATGGGGAGATAGAATAGTGAACCAGGTATAATTTGAGCAACTTTATTCCAGTAAAGGCCCAAATCCTGCATTCAATAATTCCAGTATTCCTTTTAGACTCTAAGTTCAGCTTTAAAAAGTAAAGAAAAGAAAACTCTCACCTAAAGACAGTATACACTCCCCAAAATGAAGCCATAAAAGACAACTAAACTTTCCTTTTTAAAAAATGTACTTGGATAAATCCTAACGCCTAAAGAGTCATACTAACTCTTGTCCACAGAGGGGTAAACCTGATGAAGAATCGAATGACAATATGTGGTCAGAATAGGAGAAAGGACGATATTTCTCTTAGTGCTAATAGGAAGCCACAATATCAAAGGCAGATGCCAGTTTTCTAACTTGCTAGTCTTCAGCCTTGCTTATCAAAACAAGTTAGATGATAAGGCAGTTCATGTTTCTTTCTGCTTCAGTAAAGGCACAGGAATGCTAATTCCAAAAAGGAGTCACTTATTAGCGTAAGAGCCACTCTTTATTTATAAAAATCGGAGGAATAATGGCTGGGGGCGTGGCTCACGCTAGTAATCCCAGCACTTTGGGAGGCCAAGGCAGGCAGATCATGAGGTCAGGAGTTCGAGACCAGCCTGGCCAACATGATGAAACACCATCTCTACTAAAAATATAAAAATTAGCCGGGTGTGGTGGCATGCGCCCGTAATCCCAGCTACTCAGGAGGCTAAGGCAGGAGAATTGCCTGAATGCGGGAGGCAGAGGTTGCAGTGAGCTGAGGCCACGTCACTGCACTCTAGCTCTGGGCGACAGAGCAAGACTCCGTCTTGGGAGACCAAAAAAAAAAAAAAAAAAATCGGAGGAATAAAAATAGAATAGTATACAAAGGCCCCTTCTCATTATATAATACCTTTAGAGAGGAAAAAAGTATACAGTAAGAAAATTCATCATTTGTGTCTTAAAAACTATAAAAGCTTCCAGAGACCATCTTATGACAGCCTTCTTCACTGGACCATTGTACAAATGATTAGCAACTTCAGCAAAGTGCTGCAGATATATATAATGAAATCCTTGTTTTTACAAATGAGGAAGCACAAATAAAGTGACTTCTGAAGCCCCACAGCTAGACAGTGGTAAAATTAAGATTAGAATTAGATAGGAAATACCATCTCCTGGATCTATACTTTCCCCACTATGAAGGATGATATATCGAAAACCTACGATAAATTATGACTCAAATAAAATTAAATAATTCTGATAGCATCTATTCCAAGAGCTTTTATCTTTCAAATTAGGTCAGTTTTTAATAAGTGCCACATAAAACTACTACACAGAGCTGTGATGCATTATGGCAGACAGATCACATAAACCATACTCATCTAAAAGCATATAAAAGGCTGTTTCGATGGCTATTAAATTGGAAAAAATGCCAAGACCAGGAGGGTGTGAATATAGGCAGAGGCACAAGAAAAGACTTCCCCCTCCATATGTCTCTAAGCACTGACAGAAAGAATGCATCCAACTCCCACAGCACGCCTTTTTTAAAAAAGGAAAAAAGGGAGAAAAAATAACCCTATCGGTCAGAAAATGCAGTATTTCTCAAATTAACTTTCAAAATATTGGGGGATGACTTTTTCTGGGAGGCAGTCCACTCCTTCTTTTATTTTTAGGGAATATTCTCTAAAATCAATTCATGGAACTTCTTAATTTTGCCTTATGAGGATTGGGTGGTTAGGGTTAGTGGCGAACGACAGAAAAGTCCTTTACTGTCTGTTAATGGATACTGAGTAATAGAATGGCCTTTGGAAACACATGTATGGTTTTCAAAAACTCTGCTCATGGCTTCCATCTTAGAATTCATAATGGTGTTTAAATACAGCACCTACCTGCTTCAAAGTTATCTATAATATTGACCAAATGAAGCTAACTTCCAGAAGGTAGAGAAAGGTCTATGATAAGTTTGATGGGACAACAAAGTATCCGGAACATATTAAAAAGGAATATTGACAAGTTGGGAATGACAGCCACTACACTTTGGTTTTCTATTGTGCTCGCAATAAATGCAACACCTAATACAGTTTGACGGTATTACAAAATAGTGAATTAGTAATATTATGCAAATTTACACAGTTCCCCAGCCCACTTTTGTTGGAGTAGGGAGGGAAGAGAAGGGCCTGGAGGAAAGAACTTCTGCTTAAGCTGTTGTGAATTATTAAATAACACTTCAGGATAGAGACAAAATAAAGTATTCCATTTTGTTAAACTTAATGACGTTTAAGTTAATCCGTAGTCATTTCCTATTGCTCCTATGACATAATGCCAAACACCCACAAAACTCCAGCATATCACATTTACTGCTAAGCAGGCAAATGAAAAGCCTACCAGTGGTAAATGCCACTAGAATGAACAACAAAATGCAGATGAAACCTCATAAAAAGTTAAAGTCCAAAAAAATTAATACATTTTGAAAAGTACATTGAGCATTACCAGGAAAATTTAATTTCCAAGGATTTTCAGATATTCAGAGTTCCTGTTAACAACTCTTGCATATTTTACCTATTCTAATATTTTTTACAGAAACTGAAGGAAAATAAAACTCCTATCCCTTTGCATAGCAAACCACTACTTCCTTGAGTGGGCTGACGCTTGCTTTTACTTTGAAACCAATCATTTTTCCACATGACAAAGATCCTTTGCTTGGCCAAACTTGAGTAAGGATTCTAAACTTTCTTCTAGGCCCATCTGTGCACTTCCTCACAAAATCCAGTTTTAGCAAAAGATCCCCCTCCCATCTTCAATATCTGATCAGGTTCTTCATTTTCCACCATCCCCCAGGTGATGTCTGATCACCCTGGCTTGTCTTCAGCAAGAATCCTGTTAGATGGGTTTAGCCAGAATCCCCCTTACTCCAAATGTTTCCTCTTACTAGTTTACCTTCAACTGACCCCTATCCTGCTCCTTGCCCATGATGTATTTGGAGTTGAGCCCAATCTCTTTCCTTTGCTGCAAGACCCCGCTGCAGTGATCCCTATACTTACCGCGATGGTCCCGAATAGTCTTCTTTGCCCACCTTTAACAAGTATCAGTTTTTTCTTTAACATGTATTTTTATGTAAACATAAATTTTTTAAAAATATTTTTAAGGCAATAGCAATTTCTGACATCACTTGCAGTACTTTCAAAGAGTTGATCAGTGCTTTAATATATGCCCTATTTGACCAAAATGTAACTCAAACAAAAGGCTCTCTCTTAAGGGATAATATTCAAGATTCCACGGCTAGCCTTGAATCCAGTTCAAAAATCCATTATGTGTCAAATAACATTTGATATGAAAAATAAGAGTACAGCTACTAATTCTGGAGTATAAATGCAACCTGACACTGCACACATCTGCCACCACACACACAAATCCCTGGCTGGACAATGATCTTAGGCCAAGTACCTAACACATGCCACCTGGGCACAGGCTGGCCCATTAACACAGTTATACATAACTGAATTTTAAAATGGCTTGACCCCAGGGAAAGAAAAAAAGAGGCTAAAATAAAAATTAGGAGCCAGCCAGGCATGGTGGCTCACATGTGTAATCCCAGCACTTTGGGATACCAAGGCAGGAGGATCACTTGAGCACAAAAGTTTGAGACCAGACTGAGCAATACAGGGAGGTTCCCTATGTACCACCCCCATTCAAAAAAAAAAAAAAAAGCCAAGCATGATGGCCTGTATTTGTAGTCCTATTTGGGAGGTGACCATGGGATTGCTTGAGCCCAGGAGTTAGAGGTTGCAGTGAGCTATGATCATGCCACTGCACTCCAGCTAGGGCAAAACAGAGAGACCTGGTCTCGAAAGCAAGCAAATGTTGGTAAAAATTCAGGGTAACAAGTATTAGTGCACCAAGCAAAAGAGTTTGCTTGCAAGCCAGGCACAGTGGCACACCCCTGTACTCCCAGCAACTTGGGAGGCTGAGGTGGAAGGGTAGCTACAAGCCCAGTTGTTTGAGTCCAGCCTGAGCAACGCAGCAAGACCTGGTCTCTAAAAATAATAGTTTGCTTATAGCATCAATGTAGACAAAAGACTTGGCAAGTTAAGACTTCTGTCAGCAATACTGAGTGGGAGTGAAGGGGGTGGGGAATTACTTCAGAAATAGGCCCCATGGTGTTTACCAAAGAAAGCCAAAACCACTGTCCTGCCTGCTCACCTGTTGAGTAACTGTTCTTCCTTCTACCACATGCCTCTAGGATCTGCTGAACCAAGACTGAAGTAGCAGTATGTGCACTGGCTGGTTAGGTATACTCTGTTTAGAATTACTACTTGCAAAGAAACGAGATTTATGGTCAACAGAAAACTAAAAAACATTGCTGCTTTGGTGCCTGTTTTTGTAGCTTACCAAGGCAAATTTAACTATTGGGGTTAAAAATGAGCATTCCAAGAGGTACTGTGAGAAATAAATCTAAACTATAGATAAATCAATCATTGGGCACCAAGAGCCCAAACTGTAATGTTATCTGGTGTATTTGTCTTATCCTCCAAACAAAACTATTCCTTAAGTACACAGAGGGAATCTTCATCGTTGTATATTATTCTGCAAGAATCTGACAAAACTTGGAATTCCTAAAGCCATATAAAAAGGATAATGGCTTCGACAAAGGATACGGAGCACCTAGTTTCAAGGTAAAATTTGGGCCTTTGGAACCAGGTTAGCATAGATCCAGGATGGGGGGGGGGGGGGCAGGTGATTAAAGGAGCAGTTACAAGTCCTACCCTAGGGAAATTCCTGAATGTCAGTATATATTACTTAATATGGTTATGATCATATTGTACATACAATGTACTTTTTATCACAGGGAGACATTTTCCATATTACATAGTCTTCAAAACCAATATTGTAAATGTGTAAGTACCAGAATATATTTAACCATTCCCTCTAAACCTGGACATTATAACATTTTCATGAATACTGTCTCTTATGCATTTAAGGGTGTGTCCTTAGAAAATATTTCCAAAAGTGAAATTATTGAGTCAGAGTGTATTTTCACAACTGGATATATCTTGCCCAACCACTCTCCAAAGGGATAATGCTAATTTTCACTGCTACCAGCAAGACAAGCGTGCAAGTTTTATGGCAAGGATTTTGTATCTTAGAGAACTGGGTTTTTTTTGTTTTTTTTGTTTGTTTTTTTTTTTGTTTTTGAGATGGAGTCTCGCTCTGTCGCCCAGGCTGGAGTGCAGTGGTGCGATCTCAGCTCACTGCAAGCTCCGCCTCCCAGATTCACGCCATTCTCCTGCCTCAGCCTCCCGAGTAGCTGGGACTACAGGCGCCTGCCACCATGCCCAGCTAATTTTTTGTATTTTTAGTAGATGGGGTTTCACCGTGTTAGCCAGGATGGTCTCGATCTCCTGACCTTGTGATGCACCCACCTTGGCCTCCCAAAGTGCTGGGATTACAGGCGTGAGGCACCGCGCCTGGCCTGTTTTTAGGCCTAAGAAAAGAAACCAAGGTAGAGCTAGAGATAAAAGGTAAAAATGAGTAAGAGGAGAATAACTTGTTTTTATTCTAGAATAATAACAGCTCTAATACCTCTACAATGTTTACTATGTGCCAGGTACTGTTTTAAGCTCAAAATACCCATAAAACCCCAAGAAGTACATACTCTTATCTACAACTGTAGATGAAGAAACTGAATCAGAGATGGCTTAAGGAACTTACAAAGATCAAGGTCACAGTACCCATAAAAGAAGTCCATACTCGCTGGCCGCAGTGGCTCATGCCTGTAATCCTAACACTTTGGGAGGCCGAGGCGGGCAGATCATGGGGTCAGGAGATCGAGACCATCCTGGCTAACACAGTGAAACCCCGTCTCTACTAAAAATACAAAAAATTAGCCGGGTGTGGTGGCACGTGCCTGTAGTCCCAGCTACCCGGGTGACTGAGGCAGGAGAATTGCTTGAATCCGGGAGGCAGAGGTTGCAGTGAGCTGAGATCGTGCCACTGCACTCCAGTCTGGGCGACAGAGCGAGACTCCATCCCAAAAAAAAAAAAAAAAAAAAAAAAGTACATACTCTTATCTACAATTGTAGATGGAGAAACTGAATCAGAGGCAAGTTAAGAAACTTGCTAAGATCGCACAGGAAGCATATCATGGAGCTCGATATGTGTGCAGTCAGGAGTCAAAGCCTACGCTCTTACCACTACACTATGCAATGAGGAAAGGAGATTCTGAAGGGCCCATGGCAGGGTACTCCTCAGCAAGCTTATCTTCAAGTGGTAAGTGGAGTATAAGATGTGTGACTGTGAAAGGAGGCAGAACTGGGGCTTCAGGTTCAATTCTGGATGCCTCAAGTTTGACACCTTACTTAAAATTAATTCGTTTATCAAATATTTAACTTCCCTCTAAGTGTCAGATATTGTGCTAGCCTGCAGCTTCAGCATGAACAAAACTGAGGAATTTCTGCCCTCAAGGCACATTTGAGAGAGATGCATCAATTCCTTAGCCTTTTCATTTCCAAATCTGTAATTTTCTAATGTATTGAAATCAACTTAGCAATAAAAGCAGCCATCATTAGAAACATTTAAGTTTTATTTTTGGCAAAAAGAGACTTCAAAAATCGAATATGATAGTCTTGAGCAGAGGCCTGAGGACGATGACATTATCAAAGAGTAAGGCTGGTACAACTATACAGAACACATGGAAGAGAACATGCACAGATATACTGTTGTGGGGTCAATTTATAACAGATTTATTTACAAAAAATTGTTCCATAGAATGAGAAATGCTAGAGAATAGAAGAAAATAGCATTAAAATATAACCATAGGCATGGACCAGGTGCAGTGGCTCATGCCTGTAATCCCAGTACTTTGGGAGGCTAAGGTGAGTGAATCCCTTGAGTTCAGGAGTTAGAGACCAGCCTGGGCAACACGGTGAGACCCTGTCTCTACTAAAAATACAAAAATTAGCCAGGCACAGTGGTGGACATCTGTGGTCCCAGCTACTCAGGAGGCTAAGGCAAGAGGACATCGAGTCCAGGAGGTGGAGGTTGCAGTGAGCCAAGATAGTGTCACTGCACTCTAGCCTGGGCGACAGAGTGAGACTGTCTCAAAAAAAAAAAAAAAAAAAAAAGAGTGAAGAGACCTACCAACCAAACACACCACATAGGATTCTGAGTCAGACAGACCATAAAATAGTATATATGTGTGTGTGTGTGCGCGCGTGCGTGCGTGTATATATTCTATATGTGTATAGCATTTTTTTTTTTTTTTTTTTACATTTCTGGGAAGTTCTCAAAATGTGTGTATGCATTTTTGAGTCCTCATCTCTTACAGATACATCCTGAAATACTTTTAGATTAAATGATATAATGTCTGGGATTTCCTGCAAAATAAAATGGGAGAAAAGAAATGGTTGGGAGTATTGAGCAAACAAGACTGGCTATGAGATGATCAACTGCTGAAGCTGCATGATGGCTAAGTAGGGGGTTTCTCACTACTATTTCTGTACATAGCTAAATTTTTCCATAATTATTGGTTTTTAAAAAGGAGAACTAAACAAATGGGAGCATGTGGAAAACACTGGATGAATGAGCCTTAAAATGTTCATTATGTACATACAGTGTAGACCCACAAACTGTCCGATTTGGAGTTAGGAAACTGGAATTCAGTGGTTCCCTGGGCCAGGCAGCTCTGCAGGGACTGATCTGAAGTCCCTCCCAACTGAGCCCCAGGCTGTCTGACGCAGTTGCTCCTTCCTGGTTCAAACAACGGGCACCAACATAAGTTCTTGCCCTATTCTACACCCATTACTGAAAACTGAACAGGAAATAAATCAGAAAGCAATTTTTAAAGATAAAAAGAAAAGGAGACAAACACATGGGAAGTCTAACAATAAAAAAGAACTGAAAGACAACAGCAGTCAAGACCAATCAATCCAATTCCTAATTAAATACATATAATTTTCAGTCCCTCATTCTGTAATCTAAATGAGCAGTTTAATTAGTACCTGAATCTGCCTTGTATAAGTGCACTTAACTTTCATACTTTAAAGACATATATATATAAACATTTAAATAAATGCATAGGAAATTTTACCATTCAAAGGTATCTCATTGGAAATCCTTTTATAACAAAAATAGTCACCTCCTACATTCAGTCATGTAGGAAGGGAAAATGACAGTACTAATTTTAAAATATTAATAGTGATGTAGCCATTAATATTTTTTGAACAGTTGGCATGTAGTTATACATTGCTCTAAAGAGCTTCATTATGTATATATGTATATAAATTTCATCTTCAGGACAATTCTGTGAGCTAGATATAATAATTATTCCCATTTCATAAACACGGAAACTGACTGATTAAAAGTATAATAAGCATTTTTAAATGATCAATTATACAAATGGCAGTTCATCTTATATACTAAGTACTGGGTCATTTTTTAAAATGTGCTTTATAGAGGAATTTTAAACAAAGCCAAATGCACACTCATGTAACAAACAGTCAAATAGTCAAATGAGTTGCCTAAAAGTCACCAAATTGGTTGTACAGAGGTTCCTACATACACTATATTTATTATTGTATTTTATACACCCTCTAATCCCAGTGGTTCTTCATTATCTAAAAAGAAATATAAATCACAGATCAAAGTCAGAAGTTTGTTTTAACAGAAATGTTTCCCATTGCCCAGGAAATGGCTGAAGATAACTGAACATACACAGACTCAAGATGAACAAAAAGCCAAAGGAAAGCATTACCTACCATCAACTCCTTAAGGGCAGGATCCCAGGTATGACATTTTTATAACCCGCCTACCCCCAGGATCAAGCACAGAAGACTTTTCACATAAGAGGCACTTTTCCATAAAAAGTAAACACCACAAACTACAACTGCATTCTAGTCCCCTACATCTTCAATCTGATCTCCAAATAAAGGAGGAAATAATGCTAAGGAACTCCTTTGACTAAAAGCACCTGCCCTTCACCTGAACTCCTTTGACTTGAGAACACCTGACCTTCACCTGCCCTCCACTCAATCCACTGAAATGGGTCAACTTAACTTGCTGGGTGGGAAACCCAGTTTGAAAAGGCAAGCCATCCCACTCTGGGGACCATTTCATAAACCCTATTCCCCAAATCCCACTATACCTCCCACAAGAAAGAGTTTGTTCTACCACAAAACTACCTTATTTCTCTACAAGTCTGACCGTCTTGTCACCAATGGATGAAAACTCAGCGCAGCAGTGGTCAATCTTTTTTGGATGCTGGACCCTTCCAAACATCTGAGAAAAGGTCTAAGTTCTCTGCCACCCAAAAATACCAAAGCACACACATAAGTGATTTTGGTAGGATTTTGGGGAAAGCTCAGGGCTCCTGATGAAGAGCTTCCACCTGAGTTCCTCTAACTTGCCCTTCATGTTCACAGTGGCCTGATCCTGTCAATTTTACTTTTCCTCTCTGCTTTGTGAGCATCTTTATCATGCTTTACCCACTGCAACTACTGAAACCACTTCTCCAACTGGCTCCTCGTTGCCCAGATCACATCTACTGCCCCACCCCCACCCCATCAATATTACCCAATGGCTACTAACTACGTGCCTCCGTTGAATTCCCAGAACTGTGCCTTCCCAGTTTCTACCCTGGGACACTTCCCAGGTTCTACCCTGTCTTCAAGATAGAAGTAATCTTATTCTTTTCTGTGTCCATCATAGGGCACACAGCACAGTGCCCTGTACATGTAAGTACTCATTAGAGTGAATGTGCATCAAACCCTAAGGACTTAAACCAGCCAGTCAGCAAGAATCTCATAAGTGGAAGTTTATGAGAGTCTGACTAATCAACCCTTGAGCAGCCCACGAACTTAATGCAATTAAGCAGCTCCACCTGATTAGCGCCCTGCTTTCTCTGAGATGAGCGGTGGAAAAGGTGGAGAAAAAGAGGCCACTCTTCATCTTGGTTACTGTTCTGCAAAGCACAACAGGCTCTGGCTTGTGTAGCAGCTTTTTTCCAGCACTCTATTTCCTAAAACATTCCTATGTAATCAGATTTTAAGGAAAATTCTACTCAGCAGCCATGTGTAAACAAACACTTCCACAATAAAGTTATTTAACTTAATACTATCAGTTTAACTAGAATAAAAACAACTTTCATGTTGTTAATAACCTCCAGGATGGAACAATCTAGACATGCAGGCATTCAGCTATGAGTTAGGTGACCTCCCTCTCATTTTCAAAGCACCAAACCACATCCTTTAAATACTAAAATATACAGACACTAAGTCCCAACAAGAAACACTATAAAGTCTCCCCATGATTCTTTACTACATTAAACACAGCTGTCTAATAGGGTCATGTTTACATAGATTTAAAAAAAAAAAAAGCCACCCCAGCATTAGCACTAACAAAATTCCTGATAAAAAAGACTCCTACACACCCAAACTAGAAAGGAACAGGACACCAACAAGCTTAAAAATACTTCTATCTTTAAGGTTTATGTTATAAAAACATAATTAGACTATATCCTGTTACGTTTACATTTTGGTTATTTCTGTGTAACAGTTTTTATATATTTTTAAGAGCCACAAGGTTTTATTAATTACTTCAATAGGAAACTCACTTCCCTGGTTCTAGATTGTCAAGTATGCACAGTTCACACCCAGAACCATTAGGTACTTCAATTATTAACAAACCAAACCACAAAGGAGAATCTGATACCCAAGATCAGATTTTAGTGCTGGGTTATTAGATGGTAAAACTAGAGCACAGCAAACAGCAAAACCAAGAGGGTCAAAGTAAAGGGGAATGTGGTAATAGTCAGAAATTATACAAAACTCCCTCAACAAAAATTTCTGAGAGTAAGCTTATTCTCACTTTCCTGTTACCAATCTTAGAGACAACTATTAGTACAAATAAAGAACAGTAATCATTCCAGCAGTAACCACAGACTGCTGGGATTTATGTCTTGTGGGTCCAGCTTTTTCCTTCTCCCTCAAAGCACGAGGCAAGGTCACCTTGTAGCTAACAATAGCCCACTAGAAAGAGAAAACACGCACATCTTCCCTAAACATAACAGCACCTGAGCTGGAAGGAATGTTTTAAATTGACAAAGTATTTTCACAAACATCTCATTTGGCCCTCTTTCTGTTCCCAAATTCATCTGCATCTTGGGGCTAATGCGCCAGCTGATCAATCCTTCTCCCCAGTCTCTGTCCGCTAGTGGCTCTCATGTCACCACAAACAGTGCCTCGTACCCCTCAGTATCTCCATACCTCACAACCTGCAACCACTGCACAGAAAAGATAAAAGTTTAGAAAGTGAAACTGCTGAAGATCACCGTAGCTACAGAAGTAGCCATTACATCAAAAGTCAACATTTTCTGATAAACTAAAAGTTCAAAACATACCACATTTTAAGTTATAAAAAAATCTAAATAATGAGGTACACCAAGTTCTCCCTATGAAAACATTTGACAATATGTCCATACTAACACTCAGTCCCATCATGTATTATACTTCCCTCCTAGTTTTAGAAAGCAAAGTAAAAGACAATCTGAGAAAGAGCTTTTTATCCAAAAAGACTTCTACAATAATCAACAAATAATTAAACATTACCCAGATGCAAAACAGAAGTTAATCTGCATTACCTGGGATCTTATGAAGAGGTGATAGCTCCAGACCTCGGTTCACACTTAGGCAGACCTTTTAAAAATCAGTTCATTTTTACATAACAACACTTTGAAGGACAGTAACATTTGCCATAATTATTGCTACTATGTGTGGAATGTATAGGTGAGAAAAATGTCCAAGGATAATCAAAAAGGATGTACTTTAGAGCTCGTGCATTTACTAACGATTTAACACCTACTATGCTCCAATGTGCTAGAAAACCTGATTTAATGAATGAAAATGAAAGCCAGAAGATGTGTGATCAAAGATTCCAGTTGCAGTTCAAGTGGAGAAAAGTAGTGAGAATGAGTTATATATTAAATTTATATATATATTTTAAAATATATATATAAATATATATATTTATACATACCACCATGGTGGTATATATATATATATATTTTTTTTTATATATACACCATGGTGGTATATATATATATTTTTATATATACCCATGGTGGTATATATATATATTTATATATACACCATGGTGGTATACATATATATTTTTATATATACACCATGGTGGTATATATATATATTTTTATATATACACCATGTTGGTATATATATTTTTATGTATTTTTAATATATATTTTTTATATATATACACACACACCATGTTGGTATGTGTGTGTGTGTGTATATATATATATATATATATATATATATATATCACGCCTCAATTTAGTTTTCCAAACTCTAACCAAATTAATATCAAAATAATATTGAGGTGTTATGTATTTATTTGCTCTTTATAGCTGCATATACATTTGTAACATAGAAATTAGAAAATTACATCTATATTGAAGAACCTCAATACATTTCTTCTTTTGGATAGAATTCATACCCTACTCAAATTTACAAACTACTACTCCAGAACAGAAATTATTCAGTGCAGGAGAGGATGAGAGTGGCATAGGAAAAGCCATTAATATATTTTTACCAGAGGAATTCAATAAAAACCACAAAGAAGGGAGAAATTTCTAGCCAGTCTCCTCCAAATATGCAACACTGGAATTGTGCTCAAATTGAAACTACCTAGTGGGGCCTAAAGAGATCAGGGTATTATAACAGAAGCCCAATCTGTAACCTTGGTGAATTTTCTTCTGTTTCACAAGTCTAAAAAAAATTTCCTGTCTCTAATTTGAATGTTCAAGCAAATCATTTCTCCTATTCAAATCCCACAGTTTGGGAGCTAAATTATCAAACAGATCTTTTATTCACTCACTCAATATATACTGAGCATCTGCTATATATCAAGCACTCTTTCAGAGACTGGGGATACAGAAGTGAACAAAGCACAGTATCTCCATCCTCAACAAGGTTATGTTCTAGCTGAGAGACAGATTAATAAGGTACACAGTATATAAAAGGCTATGGAGAAAAAAGGGAGCAAGGTATGTGTGTGCCATACACAAATTACTGATTGATTGAACCAGGGTCTCACTCTGTTGCCCAGGCCGAGTGCAGTGGCATGATCACTGCTCACTGCAGCCTCGAACTCCCAGCCTCAAGCCATCCTCCCACCACAGCCTCCCAAGTAGCTGGGACCACAAGCATACACCACCACTCCCAGCTAATTTTTTTTTAACTTTAATTTTTTTTGTAGAGATGTCTCACTATGTTACCCAGACTGGTCTTGAACTCCTGGGCTCAAGCAATCCTCCCACCTCCGCCTCTCAGAGTGCTAGGATTACAGGTGTGAGCCACCACAAATGACTTATTTAGTCATAAGATTTTGGAAAGCTATTTTACAGTCATGCAGCTCATAGAACAAAAAGTTTTGAAAAATAAAACCCACAAAAAGAATATAGTATGAGTGCACCCATTTATATGACAAATCCAGAATGGGATGAGAACATCAGGGTAACAGAGAGAAACAAAATGGCACAAAAAGCAAGATCTTTTTGAAACTGAATCTGATCCTGGTGTGTGCTCAAACCATTCCTAAAACAGATTTGAAACAAATTTAGAAGAACACTTACGGAGACAAAAAAACTTAAAAGGGAAAGTATGTGGAAAGAACACCCACCAATCAGGTTAAAATGTCAGATTTTTAAGTCGCTGTTTGTTAGCAATTAAGTGTAGTATATCCCAAGTTTACAAAACTAAAACTAAATTTGGATGGAAGAGAAAAGTGACATCATGGCTATCTGATGCCACTGAACTCTAAATTCCTTGCACACTTACAGAAACGCACAAATCTAAAACTACAGATAAATGCCCTCCACAGGTCCTCATTTGGGAAGACAGAAAAGGAGGAAGAGGAATACCAGTAGTAGAGAAACAAAAAACAGGCCAGTCAAGCAGTTTAAAAATATATATATATATATATATATTTTATCTTAATGTAAAAACGCTAGCCAAAAAGGTCAAGAAAACACCACTGAAAGCTGATAGTTTTCCTGGCACAGAATTAGGAAAAGAGGAATAGTAAGGCTTAAAGAGGCTAAGAGAAAATATTCAATATGCTAGTCAAATTTAATCAGAGAAATCAAATTACTGTGAAATTTTCTTTCTGGTCTTAAAAAAAAGGACTTCAAGCCAAAATGCTGTTTTTAAAAAATAGGTCCACAGATATTTTAATCCTATTCCACCATTTCTACCCAATTCCTGCAAATCTCAGAAACAAACTCAGATGACTCCTCAAAAATACTACTGAATAGAAAGTTAAACCTTTAGAAAAGGAGTGATTCAAGTGTCAAGAAACATAAAACCTGGTGAAACATCCTTTAAGATTACTGAATTGGTTTATTACACATTCTCTTCAGGTGAAACAACTGAATGCATTTTTAACTTCCTAAGTGTTCATATTCTAAGCCTGAACTAGTTTCCTTGACTGTTCTAAAGCTTTCTAGATGCTGATTTACTGCAGTATGTTCCTTCTAAAGATGTCCGATCTCATCCATTACCAACTAATTCTCCCCAATTTTTTCAGAGTCATCACAAAGTTAACTAGTACACATCTTAAGGAGAGGAGTCTACGACACATTCATTCCTGCAACAAACATTCTATAAAATTAAATTGAAACAATTTTAAGATTGGGACAATATATGAGAAAAGAACTCAGCTGCATGAATTTTAGAAATAAACCACGTTTTAAAGACATTTTTCACAAATCTCCCTCAGCCCTTTCCTGGGCCTTTAGGCTACTCCACTCTCTAGGAACTTCTCATTAAGTACAATCAGTTCTGCAATAGGATTGATTGATACACGGGGGGAACAATTTGAGTAAAATGGGAACTGTTTGCTAATGTACTATACTTTCTGTGAAGAATACTAGGTACACATACACAAAGGCATACAGCTGGACCCAGCCCCATGGGAATACAAAATGCACACATGCTTACATCTTAAACATCATTTTGAAAACACAGGCATCAAACACACACCCTATCATACTGTTTTCCTGGAAAATTTAAAATATCCTGTGAGTTCACTGCAATACCCCAGGGCACCTCAAACAGTTTGGGAATGAATACCCCAACTGGATCTCACAGCTCTAAACATTACCTACGTGTTTCTCCAAGTGGCTAACCCAAACCTCCCTCCAGGACTACAAGTTTGTATACAGTAGTTTATCCTTATCCGTGGTTTTGGTTACCCAAGGTCAACCATGGTCCAAAAATAGTAAATGGAAAATTCCAGAAACAATTAAGTTATCAATTGCACCCCATTTGTAGAAGTGTGATGAAATCTCTGCTCTATCCCATGCAGGATGAGAATCATTCCTTTGTCCAGGGCATCCACGCTGTCTAGGCTTCCCAATGTGTTAGTCACTCAGTAGCTCAGTAGCCATCTCTAGGGATCAGCTCTATTGTTACGGTGCTTGTGTTCAGGTAACCCTTATTTTACTTAATAATGGCCCTAAAGCGCAAGAGTAGTGATGCTGGCCAATTCACATATGCCAAAGAGAAGCCTTACTGCGTTTCCTTCAAGTGAAAAGATCAAAGTTCTCGACTTTATAAACAAAAAACATCGGCCAGGTATGGTGGCTCATGCCTTAATCCCAGCACTTTGGAATGCTGGGGCAGGTGGATCACTTGAGGTCAGGAGTTCGAGACCAGCCTGGCCAACATGGCAAAACCCCATCTCTACTAAAAATACAAAAAAATTAGCCGATCATGGTGGGACACACCTGTAATCCCAGCTACTCTACTCGGGAGGCTGAAGCACGAGGCAGAACTTGGGAGGTGGAGGCAGGAGAACTGCTTGAACCCAGGAGGCGGAGGCTCCAGTGAGCTGAGAACACCACCACACTCCAGCCTGGGTGATGGAGTGGGAGTCTGTCTCAAAAAAAAAAAAAAAAAAAAAAAAACCCAACAACAACAAAGAAAATCATATGACGAGGTCGCTAAGATCTGTGGTAAGGATGAAGCTTCTGTCCATAAAATTGCGAATGAAAAAAGATTTCGTGCACAATATATATAGGGTTTGGCACTACCCAAGGTTTCAGGAATCCACGGGAGGCCATGGAACGTATCCTCCAAGGATAAGAGGGGCTACTGTCTATTCGAAATCTCCACTTGGATGTCAAGCACCTTAAACTCAACATGTCCAAAGTAAAAATCCTGATTCCCTATGCACTTTCCAGTACTACTCTCCAAAATCTTTCCTATTTTAGTAAACAGCAACATTTTTTTCCCAATAGCTAATGCTATTGGAAAATGACTCCATTTTCCTCTCACAAACCACATAGGCAAATCCTGTTGGCTCTATCTTCAAAATATATTCAGAATAAACTACAACTCACCACCTCCACTGCTACTACCCTGTTTTAAGTCACCACCATTTCTCACCTGCACTTTGCTTCTACTCTCAAACTCCGCAGCCAGAGTGATCTTATAAAAGGGGAAGTTCCATCATCTCATTTTCTGTACCACACCCTTCAGTGGTTTCTAAGATGCCCCCTCTCTTTCTCATGTTCTACTCAAATCTCTCCCTTTTGCTTACTCGGCTCCAATGAGACATCTTGCTTCTTCTGGAACACACAAAGCACAATCCCACCTCAGAGCCTTTACATGTTGTCGTTCCCTCTGCTCCTTCCCCAGATATTTACCCGTGTCACTCTTTTGCATCCTGCAGGCTTTTGCTCAATGTCATCTTAGAGAGGCACTCCCTGACTGTCCTCATATAGTACTATTCCCCACACTCCCTATTCCCCTTTTTCCTTGCTATACATTCTCTGCAGCACTTTTTTCCCCCTTTCTGACATGTGTCCATGGTACATCTCTCTCCACTAGATCATCTGTTCTGAGACGACAGACTTAGTTTTGTTCACTGCCATATTTAACAGGCCCAAAATAATAACGTTATACACACTCAAATACAGAATAAAAATTATACCAGCTGTTTTAGGAGGTAAAATTATACCAACTGTTTTGTCCTCATTAACATCAAAACATCCCTAAAGTTTGTATTATTGAGAGTTTTCTATCCTGCATTTGAAATTCTCTCCTTCTCCTAAAAATAAAATGTAATGCTCTTTTTGATCATCGTATCCATAAACAAGAGATCTGACTAATCCAAAACGAATTATACTTTGATTTTCCTGGACTCTTAAATTCTATTCATAAGCTAAGAAACTAGATTGCCCTCTATTACGAGCTACTGGGAAATTTATTTCTTACGCTCTCTAAAAATCATTTTTGGACAGCAAGTCTCACATCTTGATCTATGATTTTTTTCTCCTCACCAAACCTGCTCCTCCATATTTTAGCTTCAAACACAACTGCTAAGGAAAATCTCTAAGATGTAGGCCCCAAACAACCTTGTCCCACACACAGCAAGACCTAAGAAAAGGCACTTCAAAATCTAACACAACATATTCAGACCAAAGATTACCTGCAGCCCTCACCTAGGCAACTCGGCCGAAGTCTAAAAAATCACGTTTTACTTCTGCGTCATTTAATTATCTAGTACCCCAGATCTTCCCTACTAGTTGTCTTTCATGTGAATGGGGAGAAGGGGGAGGAGACAGAGGGAGGGGAATGGACCTTAATAGGAAGCTGTGTGATTATCTTCAGAAATAAAGACTGGATTTGTTTCAGAGCTTTGTAATATGACAGAGAACCTCAACTCGGGGGATTTTACTTCCTCTACAAACTATCTCAGCTGTGCTTTGTGTATGCTAAGGATGTTTAGAAACACCTTGAATAGGCCATGCTGTCAAGTGTACAAAAAAGGTATTTGGATTGTTTTAGATCCTGAAACCAATGGACCAGAATCCTGCCCCACTTCAAGAATGAGTTGGCTCCTTGTTACCATGGTAATAAGCACCCCATGAATGGGGATAATTTGCCACTTTGCTGAAAATTCAAGCATTCTATAGTTTTGGTTTTTTAACATGAGAAACGAGGTGGGAGGAGCAGCAGAACCAATTATAGAGTACATTTAAACAACATGTAAAGGAGTGTGTTTCTTGATTCTGAATAACAAGATTTTAAATCGTTTAGTTTACAGCCAGGCATGGTGGCTCACGCCTGTAATCCCAGCACTCTGGGAGGCCGAGGTGGGTGGCTCACCTGAGGTCGGGAGTTCAAGACCAGCCTGACCAACATGGAGAAACCCCATCTCTACTAAAAATACAAAATTAGCCGGGCGTGGTGGCACATGCCTGTAATCCCAGTTACTGAGGAGGCTGAGGCAGAAGAATTGCTTGAACCCAGGAGGCGGAGGTTGCGATGAGCCGAGATCGCGCCATTGCACTCCAGCCTGGGCAACAAGAGTGAAACTCCATCTCAAAAAAAAAAATAATTTAGTTTACAAGAAAAAAGAAGGAAATAAGAGGACCAAAGAAAATAAACATGTTAGACTGTATTCTAACATGTACAGCTCTACACCAACACAACTCAGCACTGCAGATCTTTCAGAACAGATTTTCAGATTGCCCATAAACACACAAAACACATTAAAATATTTATAAGTCTAGAAGGTTCCTATGCAACAGTCTGGTTGGGAAGAAAAATCCACTAAAGTAACTAAGAACCAACTAAGGCAAATAGTACTGTGCAAGCCCAATGCTGCTAAAATATAACAGATTAAAGAAGCTGTATGTCAACAAATTCTTATAGGGAAATAATAATATTCAGCACTATTAATAGACTGAATGTTCATTCCCCCACGCCCCGGCCACAATTCATATGTTGAAACTTAATCTGCAATGTGAAGGTATTTGGAGGTGGGGCCTGTGGGAGACAACTGGGTCATAAGGATGGAGCCTTTGTGAATAGGATTAGTGCCCTTATGAGACCCAGAGAGCTCACTCGTCCTTTCTGAGATGATCATCTAAGTGCCAGGATGCAGGCCCTCATCAGACTCCGAATCTGCTGCTGCCTTGATCTGAGACTTCTCAGCCTCCAGAACTGTTCAAATAAATTTCTGTTGTATATAAACCACCCAGTGTATGGTGTTCTGTAATAGCAGCCCAAACAGACTAAGACAAGCACTTATTCCTGATAAAAATTCTTGGCAAACTAGGGATAGAGGAAAACTTCTTTTCCTTTAATAAAAGGCACCCATCAGAAACAGAAAATAGCATACACACAATGGCAAAATATTAAAAACAGTCCTATACAGAGCTAGAAATAAAGATGCCAGCTATCATATTACTGAGAAAAAAAAAATCTATCATTACTTGCAAACTACATGTTATGTGGGGCTTTCAAGTTAAACCAACAAATTAAAAATTATTTAGTCTAGTCTAACAGTAACCTCAATAAACTTAACAGATAAAACATCAACATTAAAAAATAAAACTTAAAGAACTGCCACACGACCCAGCAATTCCACTGCTAGGTATATACCCAAAAGATCGCAAACCAATAATTATATACAAATGTTTATAGCAGCACTACTCAGAATAGATAAAAGGTGGTGACAACCCTTCTGTCTACCAAGAGATAAATGGGTAAACAAACTGTGGTACAATGGAATATTAATTCAGCCATCAAAAGGAATTAAGTACTGATATCCACTACAACATGGATATTAATCACATACCACAAAATTCACCCTTTGAAAGTGTACAGTTCACTGGTGTTTAGTGTATTCACAAAGTTGTGCACTTATCACCACTGTTTAATTATAGACGGGGTTTCACCGTATTAGCCGGGATGGTCTCGATCTCCTGACCTCGTGATCCACCCACCTCGGCCTCCCAAAGTGCTGGGATTACACGCGTGAGCCACCATGCCCGGCCAAAAAAATAATTTTAGTAAAAAAATTTTTAATGGCAGACTGAGTAAAATGTAAAATCCAACACTGTCAAATATGGTAGAACGCTTTATAATCTTAGTTGGGTAACTCCTCCTTCCTAAAGATATAAATTACTGACATATCTAAATATAAACGTTAAACTTTTATTTGGAAAAAAGACACCATAAAGTTAAAACACAAGCAAAAGAATGGGACAATAATATTTGCAATATGCACAAAAGATTAATTTCCATGACACTGGCCAGGCATGGTGGCTCATGCCTGTAGTCACAGCATTTTGGGAAGCCCAGGTGAGAGGATCACTTGAGCCCAGGAATTCCAGACCAGCCTAGGGAACAGAGCGAGACCCCGTCTCATTAAAAATATATAAATTGTTTTTTAAAATTTTCCATGACATTAAATCAGTTACTGAAGCCAATGGTGGGGGAGGAGAGAGACAATACTTTAGCATAATGCTGCTATTGGTGTAAAAACTGAAAAGACTATATGTAGTTTGCAAATACACAGAAAGATGTCTTTTTTTGTTGTTGTTGTTGTTTGTTTGTTTTTTTTTTTTTTTTTTTTGAGACAGAGTCTTGCTCTGTCGCCCAGGCTGGAGTGCAGTGGCGTGATCTCGGCTCACTGCAAGCTCCGCCTCCCGGGTTCACGCCATTCTCTTGCCTCAGCCTCCCAAGTAGCTGGGACTACAGGCGCCCGCCACCACGCCCAGCTAATTTTTTCTTTTTTTGGTAGAGACGAGGTTTCACCGTGGTCTCGATCTCCTGACCTCGTGATCCGCTCGCCTCAGCCTCCCAAAGTGCTGGGATTACAGGCGTGAGCCACCACGCCCGGCTGAAAGATGTCTTATATAATAACTGGCAAACTGGATATTTGCGGAGGCAAGTTAGAGATCTTTTTGCAGCTATTTCAATGTGGTTTGAATTTCTGATCACAAATACATGTTAAATTGTATAATTTCAAAAACAATTTTAAACGGAAAAACGTCTGAAAGGCAAAACTGTAGGGATCTGAGGTCCACTAAAGATGAGTATTTTTGACAGATCCTTGCGGCAGCTTTACAGAGAATAGACATAAGAGGCAAATAGGTATTGATTCACTTTCTCCATTCGACAGATGAAAACCTACTGTGCCTTGGTACTGAGCTAAGCACTGGGACCAGTTAGAAACACTGCAAGCTGGCTGGATGCAGTGGCTCACGCCTGTAATCCCAACACTTTGGGAGGCTGAGGCGGGCAGGTCATTTGATGTCAGCAGTTTAAAACCAGCCTGGCCAACATGGTGAAATCCCATCTCTACAAAAAATATGAAACTTAGCCGGGGGTGGTGGCATTTGGCTGTAATCCCAGCTACTCAGGAGGCTGAGGTGGGAGGATCACTGGAACCCAGGAGGTAGAGGTTGCAGTGAGCTGAAATCCCTCCAGCCTGAGCAACAGAGGGAGACCCTGTCTCCAAAAAAAAAAAAAGAAACATTGCAAGTTGTCTCAGTAAAAGGTCATATGTAACTACTTTGGGCAACAATGCAAGGGAGCCAGGGAATAGAACGCATCTGTTCTTTGCAGGTGGGGGGTGTGGGACGTGTAAAGCACGTGCCATTTTAAGGCATTTGTGGACAATATCCTTCTGATATTCCTTATATTACAAGATGGCCAAGTATTCCTGATAAGTATCATCTATTTTTTGACAAGTCACTGAATTAAAAAAAAAAAAAAAAAAAAAAAAAAAACGCCCATATCAGCCTTGCTTTTACAAGTAACTCTTATTTTTAAGATTCTTTGACTTTGGAAAGTCCACGTTCTAAAGTCTCTGAATGAAGGAATTCCAAAGCTATCCTTGGTCATTTTCTCTGTGTCCACTGTTTATTTTTTGGTTTTCTCAAAAGATGAATAAAAAAGAAAACTATAACAACATTAATATTTAACCCAAAGGAAAAATATTTTAGTGAACCAGAGGTATTTTTAATTATGATTTAATCCACATTGGTTTCTTTTTACAGCTGACATGTTCCCATTTTATAACAGCCATCTGCTATCTCAACAGTATCCCAGATTTAACAAAAGTTTTAACAAAGACTATGACTATACATTAAAATTATTCAACTTTCTCACCTTAAAACTTTATATATATATTTTAGACGGAGTCTTGCTCTGTCACCCAGGCTGGAGTGCAGTGGCAGATCTCGACTCACTGCAAGCTCCACCTCCCGGGTTCACACCATTCTCCTGCCTCAGCCTCCCGGGTAGCTGGGACTACAGGCGCCCGCTACCACACCCGGCTAATTTTTGTGTGTGTGTATTTTTAGCAGAGATGGGGTTTCACCGTGTTAACCAGGATGGTCTCGATCTCCTGACCTCGTGATCTGCCCGCCTCAGCCTCCCAAAGTGCTGGGATTACAGGCGTGAGCCACCACGCCTGGCCAAAACTTATTTTTTTAAAAGCACCCAGTATTAGCAAAGAGACAGGAAAAAAGAATCTGCTGATATGTTTGGCAAAAAATTCACCCTACCATTTAGCTTTGGGCAGCTAACCACTTTCCCATCTAGGCTGAGAAAGGAGCTTGTCTTGTCTGAAGCTGCTGGTCAAGCACACAATCACCGTCGCCTTGACAAAGTCAACCGCCTGAGCAAGTTTATCATAAACCTATCATAATTCTCCCCAAACCATGCCAATGAGTTCCCTCCTTGCTGGTAGATTTCCTCTTTCAAATGCACGCTTCAGGCAATGCCAAGGTAGGTGCAGGTCTGCTTTGAGAAAAGATTATGGCAAGCATGGCAGTTAAAGGACCTGGATAACCTGAGGCGGTCCAATTGCATACATTTTTTTTTTTTTTCACTTAAGGTGATTTGTTAAATATGCCTTTCAAGGTGATTTAACAGTTGTACTCTTAAAGGAGTTTCCTATGAAAGTTCAGGAAAAATTGGCCAGGTGTGGTGGCTCATGCCTGTAATCCTAGCACTTTAGGAGGCTGAGGCGGGTAGATCACAAGTTCAGGAGATCAAGACCATCCTGGCTAACACGGTGAAACCACGTCTCTACTAAAAATACAAAAAATTAGCTGGGCGCGGTGGCGGGCACCCGTAGTCCCAGCTACTTGGGAGGCTGAGGCAGGAGAATGGCGTAAACCCGGGAGGCAGAGCTTGCAGTGAGCCGAGATTGCGCCACTGCACTCCAGCCTGGCGACAGAGCCAGACTCCATCTAAAAAAAGAAAGTTCAGGAAAAATAAATCCTTTCACACACTATATAGAATGTTGGTCCTGTGCATACAATCACATGAAAAAACCTGGACTAATTCTCCTGCCACCCATTCAGGGAAAGAGAATCCCAGGGTTATCACCAAAAATTACAAAGGATTAAAAACAAAACAGCCATTAACCCATACAGAGTCATCATATAAACTGAAAACAACTCAAACACAAACCATAGTGAGGGAAGAAGGACAGAATGGAAAGAAGAAGAACAAAAAGTTGTTGCCAGAAATCCTTTCTATATAAATGCTTAATAAAATTTGGCAACTGGATATTTCTGTATACTGGATTTTTAAAAATAATTACCATCTTCACAACTTTGAAAGAGAAGGTTCACCTAAAAATCGATCACATGTACACTGTATGATAGGTACAGTGTCAAAAGAAACTTGAACAGGTATTTATTTCTTTTAGATACAGCTGTCATTGTCTTGAACCACAAAAATCTTCTTTTAAAAAAAGTGTAAATATGTGCATTCCTCAATAAAGGAATCCAGGAGTTTCTTAAGTGCCTAACAGACCCACATTCCCCCTTCTTAATCCATAGGAATAATAAGGCAAATTTTCCTACTTAAATTGCCACCTTCATATCCTACGACCCTTCTACACTGGCCATCAACAAAACCATCAACAAATAGACAAAGGAGAACTTAGTGGACTGTGAGATGACCTAGTGTGAAATTAAGCACAATGAGAGTCTAACCAACTCAATAACATGAAATCCCATGGAGACAGTCACAAGACTGGAAGACTCAATCTTCCAGTCTTGGATAACAGAGCAATAAATGCCTACTTGAGAGCAAGTGAGATGACCAGGTCACCAGATCCAGCTACTGATGGGCAACTGGAATTGCTGAAGAATTAGAGACAATGGAATACTAATTGTTCCAATTCTCAAGACCAAACAATATGACCTGAAACTATTTTGTGTGTTTTCTTATCTCCTCATACATCCATATAAAAAATATAAAAAACTGATAAAGCCCAGTACAGTAGCTCAGCCTTATAATCCCAAAACTTTGTGAGGACAAGGCAAGAGGATCACTTGAGGCCAGGAGTTTGAGACCAGCCCTGGGTAACATAGCAAGACCCTGTCTCTAAAAATAAAAACAAAAACAAAAACAAAATACAAGTCATGTAGTTGAACAACTACATATAGATGGTTACTTCTTTAAGGAAATGAAAAATACCCCAGAATCAGTAAAAAAAAAAAAAAAAAAAAAAAAAAAAGTTACCGACGGCATATATATATATATATACACACACACACACACACATACATAGATATATATATATGACTTGCAAACCAACAGGGGATTGGCTATGCCTATTTAGAACTTAAATTGTTTAAGTTATTTACCTATTTTTGTAAAGAATTATTTCCCAGACTTCCGGTTAAGGATGGTAGACTAAACACATAGCTCTTTGTTGATCCTTCCCCAAAGACCTAGGGAAATGTAAAGACATAAACTCACAGGTCAAAAAGAACTGGAGATTATAGCCATAAACTTTAAAAGCTGAAAAATAAATGAGTAAGAGTTAAAGAACTCAGATAACCCCCAATAAAACCAAACCCTAAGGTAAGCATCAGGGAACATTCTCTTACAAAAGGTTCAGAAATTAGAAGTAGAAGATAAAACAGGAGGGATTAATAGAAAATGTTTCTGAAATGCAATCCAATTCCCATATTCCCTTTCTTACTCTTAGGCAGGCAGGCAAATACCTACCCTTGCAAAAGGCTGAAGATGATCTTTGCAGAGGGTTAAAACAGAGGATTATCTGGACTAGGGATCACGATGTAAGGTGGGACAGTTTAAGTGAACATGTGCATGCCAGATCCCACTCCATGGTGGGTTGGTAAATGTTTACCAGCTGGCTAAAGGAAGGGGGAATGGGGAGAATGAGGGCAGTTGTTTGTAGTATTTGCTGATTCTGCGGTATAAATATCTTACCATGGCAGCTTCAAGCTACTAAATGATGTCACTGAACACAGTTCAGAAGAGATGCACAGTATATATTACTATACAGTATTTCACCATATAAACAGAATAGGAGAGCATCCATAATAACAAAATGTAACAAAACAATTAGAAAGTGATGAGTTTTTAGTATTTATTACCGTTTTTGGTTTTGTTTTGTTTTGTTTTGAGACAGGGTCTCACTCTGTCACCCAGGCTGGAGTGCAGTGGCACAATCTTGGGTCACTGCAACCTCTGCCTTCCCGGGCTCAAGGCCTTCTCCCACCTCAGCCTCTCAAGTAGCTGGGACCACAGGCATGCACGACCTCGCCTGGCTAATTTTTACATTTATCTTGGCTTTTTATATAACTTATTTAACTACAAATTTGTATAATTTTAAATAATTGTTATATTTAGCAACTGGCTTGCAAAATTTCTGAAAATTTAACAATTGGCTCTGATAAGTTAGTATGAACCAGCTCTAACACACCACTGACCCGAGCCCCCTCTACCCCTTCCCAAAAGGCTGACACAGTAAGGCCTTGACTTCCAGGGAGGGGAAACTGGAAGAGGCTTCTATGGGAAATCTGATCAGCCATTATTCTAAAAGGAGAAACACAGAGATACTGAAAAATTCCCCAGTCTAAATTTGCCAGCCAGATCATCCCCCAGTGAAGCTTAGTTGATAAGCCGTACTTGCATATTCAGAGCTTCTAATCAGTTTTTTTAGAATCTCACTATTGAATATGAGCAAACAGCTAGATATCTCTAGCATAAAAGATAGAGACAAAAACAAGAAAAACAAGTTGGAAAAAAGAGAGCAGGATCAACTTTATAGGCGTGTGACTTGGCCAGTCATGCAGAGCCGTGGACTTTGAGTCTGAAAATCGGTTTAATGCTCTGCTGTTGCCGTCTTGAAATTCTTTTATGGCTTTTTTTTTTCTTTCAGATGTTCCTGCTCTGTTGCCCAGGCTGTAGTGCAGTGGCATGATCTCAGCTCAATGCACCGCAACCACCCAGGTTCAAGTGATCCTCCCACCTCAGCCACCTGAGTAGGTGGGATATAGACATGTGCCACTGTGCTAGGCTTTTTTTTTTTTTTTTTTGGTAGAGACAGGGTTTTGCCATGTTGCCCAGGCTGGTCTCAAACTCCTGAGCTCCAGGGATTCACCCACCTCTACCTCCCAAAGTGCTGGGATTACAGGTGTGAACCACTACACCCAGCTAATTTTTTTTTTATTTTTGTAGAGACAGGGTTTCACCATTTTGCCCAGTCTGGTCTCGAACTCCTGAGCTCAAGCAATAGACCTACCTTGGCCTCCCAAAGTGCTGGGATTACAGGCGTGAGCCATTGCACCCAGCCTGTAGTGGAATTGTTTAACAAATGCTGAACAAGGGACTCCACATGTTCATCCTGTACTCAGCCCTGCAAATTATGTAGTCAATTCCTGATAGAGACTATGCAGGCAGAAGAAACCTCTGGAGAAAAAGAAATCATTATTATTTTCAGAAATATAAGAGAAAATATTCAAATAAGAAGAGCAGTATGCTACCAAAAAAAAAAAAGAAGACTAAAAGGTGATACAGGGCAAGCACAAGCATGCTTTCTCAGTAGAAATGAAAAGCTGAAAAAAATACAAAGAAATGAAAAACTCAATAGAAAAGGAGAAAAACATTGGAAGACCAGTCCAAAATGTTCAATATCTGAATAACAAGGTTCAAGAGAAAACTAAGGAAGAAAAAAGGAGGGGAGAAAGTCATCAACAAAAGAATGCAAAAGTAGTTGCCAGATTGCAGGGGTTCATAATTACTCACAATGATGGAAAGGATTCATCAAGTACTCAGCATCAAGTACCTCACCACATTAAGGCACATTATTGTGAAATGTCTAATGCTGAGGGACAAAGAAAAGAACTGATAACATGAAAAATCAGGAATCAGAATGGCTTAGGTCTTCAGGAGCAATGCAGGAAGCATAGAAGAAACTAGAGAACAATGGAGCTTCCCTTTAAAATTCCAAAGGAAAATTTTCAAGCTAAATTTTATACCCAACCATACAATCGATTAAGAGTAAGAACAGAGTAAGACATTTTCAGCCTATTAGGATCTCAAAGTTTAACTTACATAAACCCTTTCACACAGGCAACTACTTGGAGAACCTGTTCTGCCAAGATTAAAAACTAAACCAAGAAAGAAGACATGAAATCTAAGAAACAGGTAATCCAATACAAAGAGGTAATGAATATCTCTAAGGTGCTGGTAAAGGGAAGTCCCAGGATAACTGGTATACATAAAACCAGTAGGCAACCAGTCCAGACGGGAACACATCTTCAGGAGTATGAAGATAATAGAATACTTGAAGTGTCTGACTTTCCTGAAAGTAAATAAGGACAAGTTACAATTTGAAATAAATTAGTAAGAAGTTAACAGAAAAGTAAACAATAAAGAAAAATATAAATTTCATGGAAAACCAAAAGTAATAAAGTAAAAGTAGTCACAATTACTACATGGCTTAACTGTGAATCTTTTTTTTTTTTTTTTTTTTGAGACGGAGTCTCGCTCTGTCGCCCAGGCTGGAGTGCAGTGGCGCGATCTCGGCTCACTGCAAGCTCCGCCTCCCGGGTTCACGCCATTCTCCTGCCTCAGCCTCCTGAGTAGCTGGGACTACAGGCGCCCGCTACCACGCCCGGCTAATTTTTTGTATTTTTAGTAGAGACGGGGTTTCACCGTATTAGCCAGGATGGTCTCGATCTCCTGACCTCGTGATCCGCCCGCCTCGGCCTCCCAAAGTGCTGGGATTACAGGCGTGAGCCACCGCGCCCGGCCAACTGTGAATCTTAACATGCACTTTCAGTCTTAATGTGTCAACACTGAATACTAGAATACTAGTCTAAGCAATGTTATAAATACCTATACCAGGGAAATGTGGGGACAAAAACATTCCTGGGGATGAGAAAAAAGAACTAAATCCTCAAGTGCCACAATGGGAAATCAAAAGATACCTGAAGCTGAGAAATCAAGAAATCAGAATACAAGAATGCTGTTAAGAACATGGAGGTAAATGCAAAAATAATAAGCTAAAAGAAAGCCTCCAAGAGGGAGAAGTGGGGGGATGAAGTGGGGGGATGAAGTGGGAGAAAGACTGACGCTTTTCAAAACAAGTCTTAAACAGCTATCAACTAAACTATGCACATTTAATACTTCAATCAAAAACACAATATAAAAGGATAAGAATAGTGATAAAAGTTCAAAACGTTTTAGTTCTTTTTTCAGATTAAATTTTTCCAACAAGTTTTTTTCTTTCATTTGTTGTATTCTCCAATTTTTCTACAACAAAAATTTATTGCTGTATAATCAAAATTTAATATTATCATCTATCATTTTATACATACCTGTTACTACTGTCTGATATTCAAAATCATCTGTAACTCCCTTATTTTCAGCTGTTCCTATGTCATATGATACCCAATCCATTCCCAGGGAACAGACTCAAGGGGAGACAAAACATTTATGTGATACCCAATCTGGCACACCTCAGGAAGATAGCAGCTTCCCTTCCGGGAGGTAGCTCAGCAGTTTACACCAAGGTGTGTATTTGGGTAACTATCTCACATTAGGTTTCCCTCTGCAAGGCTACAGTCTGTCAAAGCACTGTTAAGACCGTTTCCACTTAAGTTGTGAGAAACTGATAAACACAATAAACTCTAGAATGTGCCCTAAGGTGGCAACAAAATCCTTTTTTTTTTCATATCTTTATTATTCCCAACACTAAATTACAGGTTTTCAGGGCTGGGCATTGTGGCTCATGCCTGTAATCCCAACACTTTGGGAGGCCTAATTGGAAGGATCACTTGAGCCTAGGAGTTCCAGACCACCCTGGGCAAAAAAGGGAGACCTCAGCTCTCAAAAAAATTGAAATAAAAAATAAAATTGCCAGGGATGGTGGCATGCCTGTGGTCTTAGCTGCCTGTGAGGCTGAGTTAGGAGGATCACTTTGAGCCAGGAAGGTCGAGGCTGCAGTAAGTTGTGATCATGCCACTGCACTCCAGCCTGCATGCCAGAGCAAGACCCTGTCTCACACACACACAGTTTCTAGTATATGTGATATCATTAGGCTTTGTGTCCCCAGCCAAATCACATCTTGAATTATAATCCCCATAATCTCCGCATGTCAAGGGAGGGAGCAGATGGAGGTAAATGAATCATGGTGGGGGTGGTTTCCCCCATGCTGTTCTAATGACAGTGAGGTCAGTTCTCACGAGATCTGATGGTTTTGTAAGTGTTTGGTAGCTCCTCCTGCGTTCATTCTCCCAACTGCCACATTGTGAAGAAGGTGTCTGCTTCTTCACCTTGTGCCATGATGGTAAGTTTCCTGTGTTCGCCCAGCCATGTGAAACTGTGAGTCAATTAAACCTCTTTCCTTTATAAATTACCCAGTTTCAGGCAGTTTTTTTTACAGCAATGTGAGAACAGACTAATACAGTAAATTGATATCAAGAGTGGGGCACTGCTATAAAAATACCCGACAATGTGGAAGCAATTTTGGAACTGGGTAACAGGCAAAGGTTGCAACAATTTGGAGGACTCAGAAGAAGACATGAAGATGTGGGAAAGTTTGGAACTTCCTAGAAACTTGCTGAATGGCTCTGACCAAAATGCTGATAGTGACATGGACAATGAAGTCCAGGATGAGGTGGTCTCAGATGAAGAGGAGGACTTATTGAGAACTGGAATAAAGGTGACTCTCAGTATGTTTTAGCCAAGAAACTGGTAACATTTTGCCCCTACCTTAGAGATCTGTGGAACTTTGAACTTGAGACAGATGATTTAGAGTATCTCGTAGAAGAAATGTTTACGCCGCAAAGCTTAGGAGGTGACTTGGATGCTCTTAAAAGCACTCAGTTTTAAGCATTCACAAAGAGATGGTTTGGAATTGGAACTTAAGTTTAAAAAGGAAGCAGAGCATAAAAGTTTGGAAAATTTGCAGCCTGATGATGTGACAGAAAAGAAAAAACCACTTTCTGAGGAGAAATTCAAGCCAGCTACAAAAATTTGCATAAGTAACAAGGAGCCAAATGTTAATTGCTAAGATGATGGGGAAAATGTCTCCAGGGCATGCCAGAGGTCTTCACAGCAGCCCCATCCCATCACAGGCCTGGAGGCCCAGGAGGAAAAAATGGTTTCCTGGGCCAGGCCCACAGCCTTGCTGCTTTGTGCAGTCTCAAGACTTGGTGTCTCGCATCCCCACTGGGGTGAAAATGGAGCAACGTACAGCTCAGGCCATTACTTCAGAGGGTGCAAGCCCCAAGCCTTGGCAGCTTACACATGGTGTTGGGCCTGCAGGTGCACGGAAGTCAAGAATTGAGGTTTGAGAACCTCCACCTAGATTTCAGAGGATGTATGGAAACATCTGGATGATCAGGCAGAAGTTTGCTGCAGGGTGGAGCCCTCATGGAGAACCTCTGCTAGGGCAATGCGGAAGGGACATGTGGGGTCGAAGCCCCCAGAGTCTCCACTGGGGTACTGCCTAGTGGAGCTGTGAGAAGAGGGCCACCATCCTCCAGACCCCAGAATGGTAGGGCCACTGACAGCTTGCACCGTGCTTCTAGAAAAGCCACAGATACTCAAGGCCAGCCCGTGAAAGCCTCTGGGAAGGGGGCTATACCCTGAAGAGCCACAGGTGGAGCTGCCCAAGGCCATGGGAGCCTAAATCTTGCATCAGTGTGACCTGGATGTGAGACATGGAGATCATTTTGGAACTTTAAGGTTTTTGTTTGTTTGTTTGGAGACAAAGTCTCACACTGTGTCTCCCAGGCTGGAGTGCAGTGGTGTGATCTCAGCTCACTGCAACCTCCACCTCCCAGGTTCAAGTGATTCTCCTGACTCAGCCTCCCAAGTAGCTAGGATTACAAGCGCATGCCACCACACGCAGCTAATTTTTGTATTTTTAGTAGAAACGGAGTTTCACCATGTTGGTCAGGCTGGTCTCAAACGCCTGACCTCGTGATCTGCCTGCCTCAGCCTCCCAAAGTGCTGGGGATTACAGACGTGAGCCACTGCACCTGGCCAGAACTTTAAGATTTAATGAATAATTAGCTGCGCATGGTGGTGGGCACCTGTAATCTCAGCTACTTGGGAGGCTGAGGCAGGAGAATTGCTTGAACCCAGGAGGTGGAGGTTGCAGTGAGCTGAGATTATGCCACTGCACTCCAGCCTGGGCAACAAGACCAAAACTCCCTCTCAGAAAAACAAACAACAAAATAAAAAAGGATTTAATGACTGCCCAGCCAGATTTTGGACTTACATGGGACCTGCAGGCCCTTTGTTTGGGCTAATTTCTCTCACTTGGAACAGGAACATTTACCCAATGCCTGTATCCGATCCACTGTATCTTGGAAGTAACTAACTTGCTTTTGATTTTACAGGCTGCTAGGCGGAAGGGACTTGCCTCATCTCACATGACACTTTGGACTTGGACTTTAGAGTTAATGCTGGAGTGAATTAAGACTTTGGGGGGCTGCTGGGAAGGCATGATTGGCTTTGAAATGTGAAAGGGACATGAGATTAGGAAGGGCCAGGAACACAATGATATGGTTGGGCTTTGTGTTCCCACCCGACTCTTATCTTGAATTATAATCCCCATAATCCCCACATGTCAAGGAAGAGAGCAGGTGGAAGTAACAATCATGGGGCAGTTTCTCCCATGCTGTTCTCCTGTTAGTGAATGAATTATCACGAGATCTGATGGTTTTGTGTTTGCTAGTTCCTCCTGTGTTCCTTCTCCCTCCTGCCACATTGTGAAGAAAGTATCTGCTTCACCTTCCACCACTGAGTTTCCTGAGTCCTCCCAAGTCATGTGGAACTGTGAGTCAATTAAACCTCTTTCCTTTATAAATTACAGTCTCAGGCAGTTTTTTTGCAGCAGTGTGGACTAATACAATATGTAAATTGCAACATGCAGTATATTGTTTTAATGCAATCAAACAGCATTTGTTCTTATTTTGTCTTTATATATGTCAGGTTGGATTTTTTTTTTTTTTCCTTGCAGTGATAGGTTGACTCTTATGTAGCTACAAAAGTTAGTGTGGTCAGAGTTTATAAAACAGTTCAGATAAGAAAACGCTATCACCTCTTGTGTTTACCTCCGAACTGGATGATGGTCATCATAGGATGTTTAAGAAATTTGCTTAGCAAAGAGAATTGAGGCAATCTGCAAATAGATATAGTCCAGCCAAGGCAGATACACATGTTTTCACTTATTCCCTTAAGAGTGATTTGATTTGTATGGATTTGGTATAGAATCACTTCTGGATTTAAGGAAAACTAAACAAGGTTTTACAGCTTATTATGTTGGCAGGCAGGCAGGCAGGCACGAAGAAACCCTAATCTAAAAGATTCCTTTTACACTTAAAATTGAGGTAGGACAGACATACCTGAAGGCATAGTCTACATTTCTCATCTTCATTCTTCCTAATGAGGCCAAAAATTATCCTGTCTCCATTATTAATCAGTAAATCCTGGTTTGGTGGTGTGACCTGCAGATCCATGAGCACTCCCCACTTCCACTCTTAACACCAGTAAAATACTCTCCTGGCATGAAATGCTACTTGAATTTTTCTCTCAACTGGCAACAAAAGTAACCTGCTACTAGCATTTCTCTTTTTCTCAAAGCCAAATTAAATTTTGCCAATTTACACAGAGAACAAACATACTTCCACATTAATAGCTATTACCAACTTGGTCTTATTCAAACCTTTATGTTCACACTCCAGTACTTTAGGTAAACAGTACTAATCTCTTCTCCATTCTAGATAGCTCACAGGCTTCAAGGAAGTTCATCTGGTTTCTTGCTACCTCCATCCATCCCCATCTCAACCTTCCCAAAAAAGCAACTCAAGTTTTTTGTTTTGTTTTTGAAACAGCTTACTTTTTCCATCCTGAGTTTTCCCAAACTATTTCAGGGTTCTGACAATTCTGCCTGTGACTAAGTCTTCTCCTGGGAATAGCTGCCTCATTATCACTATTAAAAACAGTCACTCCTAATACTGACTGATAAGGATCAGAAAACTCATTGTAACTCAATGCAAATCCCACCCTACCCAATCTAAAGATAAATGCATTACGAATGGAATAACAGGCTCACCAAAGGACAGAACTCCAGTGGTCTTTGTGTCACAATGAAGCTACTGAGTTTTGTATGTATTTCTAATTATTACAAATATGAAGAAATTATTACCATTTCTTCCCTCATAACCAGTTAGTATGTAAATTACTAACAGTCAAGCAAGCAAAAAAATTAAAAACAGACACACAAAAACTCAGCAGTGAATGCACTAATATTTTTAAAGTAATGCAGCCTTCCAACTGATTTTCTGTTTCAGAAATAATTTTATGCAGTACATGTGTTGTGTGGGTAACTTTTGTTCTTGGCAAGCTAGTCCTCCTGCTTGAAAAATCAGGTAAGTTTAAATAAGAGGTCTTCTCCTAACCCCTCAAATGGAACAACTGCTTAGAAGCTTAATTCTTGCAAAAAGGATATCCAAATAATCATAAATTTATTTTTATCATCATTTTGCTCTATCTAGCTTGCTCAGTACTAGAGGAATGTGACACAATCATAGCCCATCATTCTGGAAACCTGAGACATTGCTGTAGAGACATCTCCCCCATCCACACACCGCCACACTCCTGCAAAAAAACCAGCAGTGTCCAAAAAGTTTTTTTCACATCAACCTTGGCCATTTTGTATTCATAGGAATATTTAACTTTGTTCCATAAACTCTTCTGGAAGTGTGTAAAGACTATAAACTCCCATAATACTTTTTTGAAGCAAAAAGTGTGTATACCCACACACACAGAATACCAATTATATTAAAATACAGTTAAAATAGTTTCAAAAACTAATGATATTAAATACATGTTTGTCTTTTTAACATATTAAATAAGCTCTAATAACAAGTCTACTAGTTACCATAATTTCCAAATTGTGATCAACACAAACGATATTTTCATGATGTCTGCAAGAACTACACTGTAATAAGAAAATAGCTGTGATTTCTGTTGATGACAAAATCACAGGTACTGGTAGTACTGCAGCGGTTAGAAAGAAATGCTACATTTCAGTCAGAGACCAGCAAAAATAAGTAACTTTTTTCTCAAATTCACAGACCTCTGAAGCTTTTAAACCATAATCATTCTCAAGCATTTAAAGAGGTACTGAGATCTCTTGGTTCAAACTCTTCATTTTAAAGATGAGGGAATTAAGGAGGAATTTGATGATATTGCTTGCCTAGAGTATCTTGATTCCAAATCAGGAATCACTGGGTATTGTTTACAGTAAACCACTGTTTTCTTCTGAAAACCTGAACCTCAAATCTAGCAATACTTGGCAGTTACAATAGAGAGTAAAGAACAATATACTTCAAGGTAAGGAAACCTATTATAGTTTCTATGTGAACCTCAGTTTCATCATCTGTAAAATAAAGATAATTAACCCGACTATGGAAGAACCTTAACATGAAAACCAAATTTTAAAATCCATGTTACATACTACAGCGAGGCAAGGCTGTTAATAAATTACATGAGAAATTGGACAAGTTATTCTTTTTCCTTAGTGTACTTTTAGTATCATCAAATACTGATTTATTTCATACATTAAATACCTTTAAAACTATCCAGTAGATCTCCTGAAGAACAAACTGACTTTAGTAATAAGCCTCTTCAAATGAAAAATATGTTTAGAACAAAAAACTAGCTTTGAGTCAGATATGTGCCTGTAATAAAATATATGCCTGCAACTCTATGCAAAATGTTTGTTTTCTCTGACCCTCTGTATTAGTCTGTTCTCGCACTACTAATCACAATCATAGCAGGTGAATGAGGTGCAAAGTCACGTCTTACATGGCAACAGGCAAGAGAGCTTGTGCAGGAGAATCCCATTTATAAAACCATCAGATCTGGTGAGACTTATTACCACGAGGAGAACAGTATGGGAGAAACCTGCCCTCATGATTCAATTATCTCCACCTGGCCCTACCCTTGACACATGGGGATTATTACAATTCAAGGTGAGATTTGGGTGGGGGCACAGCCAAACCATTTCATCCTCCATTTCTGAATCAGTAAAATGGGAATAAATGCTAACAGTCACATGAGAGCATGAAGGTCATTAAATGTCAGTCCCCTTCTCTTAAAAGGTATCCATGACAAATATATAATTTAGAGGTAACCTCCTAAAGCAACAAGGAAACTTTTCTAATTTTTGCATTATATTTACTTTTTCCTCCATCACTTGATAAAGTTATTTTAAATCAGAATCAAGTAGGACACAAAAAAACCTTTGCTCATGTCAGTAGGTTATCTCTCAGCAACTTAAACACTCAAATCGCCAGCCATTCTTTCTACCTTGTTTATAAAGAAATTACAAGGTAAAGAGCTGCAGTGAAGTAAAGGGATTATAACCAAATTTCTAAACCAGACAGAAGTAAATAAACATTTGGAGGACAAGAGTCACACAAAATAATTTAACAGCTTAAGTGTTTAATCACAGAAGTGGGGGAAAAAATGCCAACAGCAGCAAGGCCACTCACCTTCTTCCCACACATTGTTTTGCCTGCCTCCACGAAAAGAATTCAAAGAGGTCCGCTTAAAGTTACAGTGACAAATATGCAAACACATTTTAGTTGACTATAAAAACATACTGAAAATACAGTAGGTAGTCCAGAGAACACAAAAGGCTAGTAGTACAAAGCAGATCTGCTAAACAGAGGGGCGGAAAAAAGAACCATTATCTGTCATGCCCTCCTGTCACACCCTTTTATTTGTAGCCATAACTGCAAGCTGTTTTAAAGACAATGGCAATGTGATTAAGGGTACCTTCATGCTGTGCCAAAGCACATATACATAGCAATTCAGAACAATCAGTCTTACTTTCATGAGAGCAAAGGGTGCAGCCAAATGAAATGGGTGGATACCATATTAAACAATCTCGGAATTAGCTAATAGGATATAGGAAAAAATGATTCCAATGCAGATGCTAAGTTCCCTTCCTCCTTTACACAATAAAAATTTTTATTATTTGAAAAGCACTACTTGAGAAAGGTTTCCATTTAGTAAGACCTAAATATGGCCTGTTTTTTGTTTTGTTTTGTTTTGTTTTGAGATGGAGTCTCGCTTTGTCACCCAGGCTGAACTGCCGTGATGCAATCTCAGCTCACTGCAACCTCCACCTCCCAGGTTCAAGTAATTCTCCTGCCTCAGCCTCCCGAACAGCTGGGATTACAGGCGTGTGCCACCATGTCTGGCTAGTTTTTGTATTTTTAGTAGAGACAGGGTTTCGCCATGTTGGCCAGGCTGGTCTCCATCTCCTGACCTCAAGTGATCTGCCCCCTCGGCCTCCTAAAGTGCTGGGATTACAGGCGTGAGCCACCACACCCAGCCAGCCTGTTTTTAAACAAAAGTTTGAAAGACCACGTACCATTTCCTTGTATAATTTGTTAACTTAAAATATATGCACTGGATACTGGATTTGACATCATGTAATTTTCAAAATGACGCTGTGTAGAAATGACTTTAGTGGAAAACTTTAAAAACATATAAGCATTGCAACTCTAAAGAAAACCACTTGTTTCACAAACAATAAAAGTGCAAACTGAATGAAGCCAACAAGTAACAACATAAAGGCTAATGTGTGGTTTGTTGTGGGTTTCTACTGCTTTTATTCCTTAGGAAACAAATTACTCTCTCATATGGTTTCCCTGACTCCATTTTCCCTAATCATAATGAAGTCCAAAACATTAAGCAATTAAGCAACTTTTTGGAAGTTTAGTGTTCACATAACTCAACTTCATGGCTTACTACAAGCTGAGCATAAACTCAAATTGTTTTTAATGACTGGGAAAAGAGGAGGACTATGTATTATATACATGCACACATATTTAAGTAGGCCTTTAAGCTAGAATGTAAAGTTCAGTTGATCAAACACTGAACTATTTTACTACTAGACCACACAGGTTTAAAATGTGATACTTTGTCATTGTGGCTCTGTTGACAGGCTTCAGAGCAAAAATCAGAAAGGAGATGAAAAACCAGCCTCAACAATGATAAATCATGACTTTACAGCCAAATCAGTGTAGCCTTATACATAGATACAGTACTTGCAGTAACCGGGAGAAATGTGCGGGATAAAATTCAGATCGGGAAAAATCCTGCTATTGAGCTAATTCAGTAAAAATTGTTATAACGTAATTTTATTGCTGACTTTCCCCCTCACCTGTACGACTCCTGTTGTAGAGGCTTTAAGACTTTTTTTTTTTTTTTTTTTTTTTTTTTGAGGAGTGCAGTGGCACGATCTCGGCTCACTACAACCACTGCCTCCTGGGTTGAAGCTATTCTGCCTCAGCCTCCCGAGTAGCTGGGGACTACAGACACGCACTACCACACCTGGCTAATTTTTGTATTTTTTGGTGGAAATGGGGTTTCACCATGTTGACCAGGCTGGTCTCGAACTCCTGACCTCAAGTGATCCACTCGCCTCAGCCACCACGCACCGCACCCGGACTAAGACTTCTTTTTTTTTTTTTTTTTTTTTTTTGAGATGCAGTCCCCACTCTGTCACCAGGCTGGAGTGCAGTGGTGCAATCTCGGCTCACTGCAACCCCCACCTCCCGGGTTCAAGTGATTATTCCCCTGCCTCAGCCTCCTGAGTAGCTGGGACTACAGGTGCGCACCACCATGCCCAGCTAATTTTTTTTTATTTTAGTAGAGACAGGGTTTCACCCATGTTGGCCAGGATGGTCTCAATCTCCTGACCTCATGATCCACCCGCCTTGACCACCTGAAGTGTTGGGATTATAGGCATGAGCCATCAGGCCCGGCCAAGACTCATTTTTGAAATAGTCTTTTTCAGTTGCAATTCCAATCACTAATTAGGATTTTTATTTGAGGTTAGTTAAATGCTGGTGTGAGAGAAATCTATTGCTCAAACTAAACTGAAAGGGAAGTTGATTAAAAGGGAGTTCAGCAACTCCTGCCCTAATGTACTCTAAGAATAGGAACAGACTATGATAATTTTCACCAAAAAGTACAAAAACAAAATAGGTTAAAAACACATTTTAAATCTTTTTAAAAAAGATTTTGAAAAACCAAACCTGTTTCATAGAGCTCCAAACCTAGAAAGATTATTACAATAAAAATGGGCTAGGCTGGGTTGGGCACAATGGCTCAAGCCTATAATCAACACTTTGGGAGGCTGAGGCGGGAGGATCACTTGAGGCCAGGAGTTCGAGACCAGCCTGGAAAACACAGCAAGCCCTCATCTCTACTAAAAATGTAAAAATTAGCTGGGCACAGTGGTATGTACTTGTGGTCCCAGCTACTCCAGAGGCTGAGGCAGAGGATCACCTGAGCCCAGGAGTTTGACCTTGCAATGAGCTAAGATCATCTCACTGCACTCCAGCCTGAGTGACAGAGCAAGACCTTGTCTCAAAAATGGAAAAGCAGGGTGAGGGACTGGCTGGCTGCTATGGCTCATGCCTATAATCCAAGCATTCTGAGGCTGGAGAGGGAGGACTGCTTGAGGCCAGGAGTTTTATACCAGCCCGGGCAACATAGTGAGATCCTGTCTCTATAAAAAATCTTAAAAATTAAAAAAAAAGTAAAAGAGAAAGATTTTCAAGGATGAGAATAACCATGATGGTGTTAACGAGTTAAGGAGCTGGTGTTTCAAGTACTGAAAATAATCTGCTATTCCTAACATAAAAAGTACAGCACTCAATACATGGTAGAGTTTTTACTGTTTTTAATGATAGAAATGAGGTTACCATAGTAAAAGCTAAAATCACAAGCATAAACATAGACTTAGAGCTAGTTTCATTAGAATTAAGATATATGCTAACTCATACTAAACAATTTCATCACTTTAACTGCACACATGTCACTGTAACTAAGCAATAAATCCAAACACTATTCTTTCCCTGTTATCAGATGGCTTATTTCTGATGTAAAATCACTATTACAAGGGACACAAAACAGAGGGCTTCCCAGTAAGTCTGGTGAAACATTCTTTACATCAGTCCCAGAAGAACCATATAAATCACAGTAATCAAGGGGAACTGAAATTGACTCTCTATTCACCTCCCTTGCATCTGGACACTCTCATTTCTTCTTAGGCAGTAACATGGTCCTGGTACACATGGCTTCCTGGCCTCCACACTCACAACACTTGTCTGAACCTGCTGAGTTCATAACATCATTCTCCCTCTTTCACAAAAGTTTCTATTTTTATTAAGGGGGAGTGGGAAGCAAAATGAGGAAGAAGGAAATAAAGGGTTTTTTTTTTTTTTAAAAGAAAGATAAGTATGTTCCCATAAATTCCCAGAAACTTTACAACTATTAAAAAAAAAAAAAAAAAAGATAAGAATGGGAGAGGGGAGTTGTCCTAACTACCAAATTCTACTTTGTGATACTTGATACAAGTTGGTCTACTTAGTAAATTATGATATCATGACCTTAGATATACCCATTTACACATATAAGACTCTCACTCCTCCCAAAATTTTTAAAGCAAAATAGCATCTTAAGTCCTATAAAGCCTGGATTCTGCCCTAAGAGAAGCTACATCTTAGTTCTATGGCCTTGAGCATGTCACTATTTCTGAGTCTGACATTTCACAGAGTTGTGATGAGGATTAGATTACTTAGCAGAGTATCCAGCTGATACTATAATTATGCAGGTTCACTCTGTCTACTTTGTTCAAAGCAAATCAAAATTAGTGCTCCTTCTTGCATCATCTTTTTTCACAGCTGACAGTTCTTATAATGATGCTAACACACAGGGAGGCACTCAAAATTTAAAGAATAGCCTATGCTAAAAAAAAAAAAAAAAAGGCCTGTAAAGAGAAATTAATGCACATTAAAACGCACTATTCTGTTTTCAGAATTTATTCCAGAAAGAGAAACTATCTTTGCCTAAATTAAAGATCTTTAGGGGGCAAAACACTGCTGGCAAGACTTGCTCACCTCAGTAGTATTCAATCCCATGATCGGCTGACAAGCCCTGACAACTGTTAGCCTCTTTACTACTTCCACTATTCACCAAAAAAGGAAACACATCTAGTTCAAACCAAAGGCAAGTCCCTAATTCTTTGCTGCATTTGCCCCAAAACTACTTACATTAGTTTTTAAACGATTTTCCAAAGAAGAAAAGAGAATTTCTTAGTCTTTAACCAATTCTTCTCTAAACCCAAGAAACATCATAAAACTTGTTTCTGTATCTAGTAAGTAAGCACTTAGCACTACTTTCTAATTATAAAGCCTACTCTAGCCAGAGTCTATGAGTAAAATAGCTACTAAAGGGAGTTTAAAAGGCTTGAAAAGACTCCTGTATCTCCATACTTCCCTGCCCCCAAACAAGATAATACGGGCCAAGTGCAGTGGCTCACACCAGTAATCCTAGCACTTTGGGAAGCCAAAGCAGGAGGACTGCCTGAGGCCAGGCATTCCACACCAACCTGAGCAACATGGTGAGACCCTGCCTCAATTAAAAAAAAAAAAAAAAAAAAAAAAAAAGAGGCTACAGAGTCACTTGATGAGAACAAGGTTATTTAAAAATTTCTATTCTATTAACTGTCTAACATCATACAAACTTTGTACACAACCAGGCGAGGTAAACTAACAGATGACAATTATCCCAGGTCCAAATCTACCTATCTACCTATCTCTATATAGCTGACAGAGAAACATATTCCAAAAAATCACCTCCATGTAATGTCCTGCTATTCAAACCTAGAAGTTCAGATGGAATACTCCTATCAGTAAACTGTTTTGAGGTCTCATAAAAGAAACTATCACTTAAGGAGCCAGGACTGCTGCTTTATTTTTGTTCTCAATCGACTTTACACATGTAACTTTGCAACCAGTTTGCCTTTCCTTGCTGCTAGAGCTACATTTGCATCTTTTGGAGAGTCTCCTTATTTGGTCCCAGTTCCCTATGGCCTCTGATCTGCCACTCTGCCTTGCTGGTAATCCAATTATCATTCTTCCTATATGCTTAGAACTGATCTAATGCCTATCTGCTGAATTGTACTATCTGCCAGACAGGGACCAGAGGAGTAGGCATGGGGAGAGGGGCCAAGAAAAAGTAGACTGTGGTATGGTACACATGACATGACTCATCTGTTCTAACTGTTCCATAACCTGTCCTGACCAAGTGGCTCAGATAATACTGCCTGGCTCACTCTGACAGACTTGTTCTTGATCCCAATCAAACCCATTACACTGGGCATGACATCCCTGGCCACATGCCTTATACCTAAAACTGTCTACTGAAGAGAACAGAGTTTCACAATTAATTATGGACATACTTATAGAAAAGGAAATTAACATTCAAGTCTCCTCCCTAGATACTTTCTCACTCAAGACCTACCAAAGGCCACTGATATAAATACAGCAATGCCCTCATTTTACAGATGAGAAAACTATGGTACTTCACTATCTTCATGTTTAAGAAAATAAACCTAACAATACTAGCTGCTGTATAATGTTAACAAAGAAGTTTTTCTTGTTTTTTTTTTTTTGAGACAGGGTCTCACTTTGTCACCCAGGCTAGAGTGCAGTGGCACAATCACAGTTCACTGGAGACTTGACCTCCTGGGCTCAGGTGATCCTCCCACCTCAGCCTCCCGAGTAGCTAGGAATACAGGCACATGCCACCACACCTGGCTAATTTTTGAATTTCTGTTGAGATGGAGGTCTCACTGTGTTGCCCAGGCTGGTTTCAAACTCCTGGAGACAACCAATCCTCCCCTCCTGGCCTCCCAAAGTGCTGTGATTACAGGCATGAGCCACCGTGCCCAGCCAAGAACACTCTTTTTAACACTGTCCTACAGAGCTGATTTTTCTTGTTCGTTCTATGAAAAGTAGTCCACTGTAGTAACAAGGAATTTGGTTTACAACTTCTAATTCACTGTCATTTCACCTTACAAATTCTCCTTTACCAAAAAGAAAACACCACACCTTAGTGACTGGCACCATGTGCTTTTGTAGTATTTAAATCAAATTCTAAAATTTACAAAAGAATAACCTTAGTATATTCAGAATTACAAGAACATTTAGTATGCTCATTGGGATATAAGGCTTAATAAAAACACATCATTCATTCTAGACCGAATAATTCCTTCTGGGGAAGATACCTAAAATACTGTGTGGGAAAATGACCGACATTTCATTACACAGACTTTTGAACTGTTTTAAATTTTACCATGTGCATATATATTATATGCTAAGCACACCTCTAGATTCAATCACCAATTAACAGGAAATACAGGACATAAGAAAGTGTTGAACTGAGCCACAGATGTAATCATTAAAATCCAGACTCTGAGAAACACTAGAACAAATAACGTGGTTTCTTTTTTTTGAGACGGAGTCTCGCTCTGTCGCCCAGGCTGGAGTGCAGTGTCACAATCTCAGCTCACTGCAACCTCCGCCTCCCGGATTCAAGTGATTCTTCTGCCTCAGCCTCCCGAGTAGCTGGGACTACAGATGCGTGCCACCAGGTCTGGCTAATTTTTGTAATTTTTTGTAGTAGAGACAGGGTTTCACCATATTGGCCACGCTGGTCTGGAACTCCTGACCTCGTGATCCACCCGCCTTGGCCTCCCAAAGTGCTGGGATTGCAGGCGTGAGCCACCTCGCCCGGCCACAACGTGGTTTCTTGAACAAAAAACATTACCAAAGAGAGGTAGTAAAATGGACTATAGACTAAAGCCTAAAAATGGACTATAAAGGGTTAGACTTAAAGGTCATTACCAACTGCAAGGTAGAGACTTTATATGGATCCTGATTCAAACCATTACTAAAAAACTATGACATCTGAGACAAATGGAAATTTGAATACTAGATACTTGAAGATATTAAAGAATGAAGGGGTGATAATGGTATTGTGGATATATACATATGCAGATATAGTCTGTATCTTTAAAAGACAAGGATTCTTTAACATCAGTTATATATATGAGTTATACATGTATATGTAACTCATGTTAAAGAATCCTTATCCATACATAAATATATACACACATACACACTAATTTTAAAGAATCCTTTCCCTCTTTCAAAGATACAGACTAGACTGCCAATGAAATAATATCCACTCTGGAATTTGCCTGAGAATAATTCAGGAGGGGGAAGTTGGAGGGGAACAGTTCAACCAAACTTGGGCATGATTTGATAATTTCCCCTCCTACATGAGTAGAGTGGTTGATAACTGTTGAAGCTGGGTGATAAGTACATGAGGGTTTCTTATACGGATTCCACCTACTTTTGTTTGAAAATTTCCATAGCAAGTTAGAAAGTCAAACATTCACAAAATATTTGTATGTAAATGAAGAAAAATGGGTCATTGAAAAGTGATAACCACAAACTTGAATGTATTTTAATATTTTCAATATTTATTTTAATATTTTAGATAATCAAAAGGAATCTGAGGATACTAAGACTCAGATCTAAGGCAACAGATCAATCTGTTAGTTTTGTTAGGTGGGGATAATGGCACTGTGGTTATGGGGGGAAAATATCTTTTTAAAAGACACATACCGATGTAATTAGGGCCAATATGACATATCTAGAATTTGCTTTTTTTTGGATTTGCAAACACAGTTTATTTTACAGAAATTCAACATTATAAACAGCAGGCACTTCTCCCCCACAGCTCCCACGCCCCGCAACCCCCCTCTACCCGCCCCCACCCGTCCCCCTAGGTGCAGACCATGCTATGCAGAGAGTGAGCAGCAATGTGGCCCTACTGCTTTGGAGTGAGAGTCGAGAGCAATGGAACCTGCCTGCACCACATCCATCCTGCCCGCGCTGGACCCAGCCCAGTTCTCCAAATCCTTCATGTCGTCGTCTTCCTCTTCTTGGCAGGTTTTGATGGTAGGGCTATAGAGGGAACATTTGGTAGAAGGACTGTTTCGGGGCCACTGATTTCCAGCAAATTCTTGTCTGGTTGCTCCTGTTCTAGTTCTTCTAATTCCGCCATGAGCTCATCCTCGTCAGACTTTTCTCCAAACCCTACAGGTTTAGAAATTGCTGTTGAAATCTCCTCCTCAAGTTCTTGTTGGTCAGCAATGTCCTGCATTAACTCATCAACTTTATCGATGTCCATGTTGTCGTGGGCCGCCTTCTTGGCCTTGGCGGCAGAGCCCATGTTCTTGAGCACCTCGGTATTGGTGTTGGCGTTCTCCAGAGCCTGCTGCTGGAACTCGATGGTTGATAATGTGCCGTCGATCTGCGCCAGCTGCTTCTCATACCTCTTCTTACGCTTCAGTGCCTGGAGGGCCGCGCCCTTGTTTTTGGTGCCGTGCCTCTGCTCGATTTTCTTCTCCAGGAACTCCTGTTTCTTGCTTAACATCTCCTCCGCGTCCCGCAGCCGCTGGATGGCCTCCTGGAGGGTCGGGCCGCCCTTGCTGGCCTTACCCCCTCCAGCCCCGAACAGCGCTCGCCGCGCCAGCCTTCAACGCCCGCTCCGGCTGGGCTCTGGGTGGGCTCCGGCGCCCGCCCTCCTCCGCCTCCACCCTGCCAAATTTGCTTTTTTTAAAGATGAGGACAACAACAAGTAGGTCAAATGTAGGGGTAGGATAAAACTGGTACAAACATAAGGGCTCACTGACTCTACTTCTGTGTATGTTTCCATTTTAAAAAGTAGTAATAACAGTAGCAGTAAAATAGATTTCAAGGACTTCCTCCAACTCATCCAGGAGGGTAAAAAAAAGAAATAATCCTAGTTCAAATAAGGGTCAAGTATGGGAGAAGCAGGAGGAACCACTACACCAGGGGTGTCCAATCTTTTGGCTTCCCTGGGCCACACTGCAAGAACTGTCTTGGGCCACACATAAAATACACTAACGATATTTGATGAGCTTAAAAAAAACGCAAAAAAAAAAAAAACTCATAGTGTTTTAAGAAAGTTTACAAATTTGTGTTGGGCCGTATTCAAAGCCACAAGCTGCGGGTTGGACAAGCTTGCGCTACACATTTAACTCACCTGAGTTTCACAAACACTCAGCAGAGGGCGTGGTGAGGGAAGTTTCAACAATGTTCCTCCACTTACTGGAAGCAAAAAAAGTGTTTTGAGAAAAGAATTATTTCCTCCTGCCAGTCCTGCCCTAGACATCCATTTGTAAAGAAACTTTCAACATTTCTCAAGTCCAAGAAGTGGACGGTCAGTGTTTGTTTTGCATGGAACAAAGAAAGCTTCCCTAACATCCTAAGATGTACAATTCTGATTATACATACAGAGTTTCTGGGCGTGAAAACAGTATTTTTTCATTCCCAGTTTTTTGGCTGTGCTCCAAGATTTCTTTTTTTACCAAATAATCTTTAGTGAGATCCTTTATTGGGAAGAAGTAGAGGGTTTTTCAAAGACTTTTATGAAAATATTTGCACATACACATAGATATACATTTTAGCATTTCATGTAATGATAACAAGTGTTCTTTGAGGTTCTAAAAAGAAAAATAATCTAAAATTACCTAATCCTATCAAAATTTCCAATAGAGGCTATCACTACCATATCTAAATCACATAATCATTTTTGCTGGTAAAGAGAAAGGAAAATTAACATGCTCTGTGCACTTACTATATGCTAGGCATTTAACATGTATTTTAAACTAAATCTTCCTAACAACCCTAATAGGTGGGTAATATTATTGTCTAAATATTACAGATGAGAAAACTGGGGCACTGAGAGGCTAGTAAGGTGTTAACTTAGGGCACCAAATAGTAAATGGCAGAACCAGGATGTGAACCCTAGCAATCTGACTGCAACATTTGAACTACTCTATGTTAATACTGACATAGGAGTTAAAAAGAAATTACTTAGGTAGATAGGGTACGGCAGTCCTCGGTAAGGTTTCCCTTTTAATGAAAAGCAGCCCCAAATCACTTTCCTAACAAAGAGCAGCCTATAAAATAGAGCTGCAGACATATATGCCGGCAGTTGTGCCAATCAGTTTCAAAATGGCGGCTCCACCTTCCCTTCTCTGCCAGCCACATGTACTGTAAAGGGCAGCCAAAATGACGCCGGTCAAGGGGAAAGTACATTTGCATCCTAAGATTAGGGTGGGTCTTCCTACAATTGTAGATTCTAATTTACTCCCCTAAACTACTGTTTTAAAACAAATTAAAACTGATTTATATACTGGAGATAACCAGGTACAGTCTGAAGCTCCTTAGAACAGAACAAATATTTGCATGGTGGGAAATAAAATATATTTTTTTAGAAGACAAATGGCTAATTAAGGTTCAAAACTAATTCACATTAAAGAATCAGAATATTCTAGTCAAAATTTTAAATTAAAAATTGCTTTCTATAGTAGGCAGGGGAAGACTGTTTCCATTACTATAATTTTGTGTAAATTATGGGGAAGTTTTTCTTTCAAAAATCAAGAACAGCGGCCGGGCGCAGTGGCTCATGCCTGTATTCCCAGCACTTTGGGAGACCAAGGCAGGTGGATCACAAGGTCAGGAGTTCAAGATCAGCCTGGGCAATATGGTGAAACCCCATCTCTACTAAAAATACAAAAAAAATTAGCCGGGTGTGGTGGCAGGCGCCTGTAATTCCAGCTACTCGGGAGGCTGACGCAGGATAATTGCTTGAACCTGGAGGCAGAGGTTGCAGTGAGCCAAGATCGAGCCACTGTACTCCAACCTGGGTGACAGAGCGAGACTGTCTCAAAAAAAAAAAAAAAAAAAAAACAAGAACAGCAAAACCTACCCACTGTCTACCCCTCTACTCCTTCACTAAATTATACTTCCTGTCCAGCTATACAGTTACAACTTTTGCCTTCCTGCTGAATCTAATTTTTAGGGATAAAGGGAGAACATAAAAATTCTGTCCCAAAAAGAAGCTAAACTCTTCCTGAACTAAGTCTAAGTAGTAGAAGAGATAATTAGGAGCCAACTCTGGCTTTATTTAAAATATACTTACTTTATTTAAATTAGCATTGGTTAACTTTAAAAAAAAAAAGTGGGGGGGACTTGCTAAGGCTGGTCTTCAACTACTGGCGTTAAAAGATCCTCCCACCTCAGCCTCACAAGTAGTTGGGATTACAGGTGCAAGCCACTGTGCCTGACAGCATTGGTTAACTTTAACATAACATTACTGCTTCAGTCACAGCAGTCTCATTCAATCTAGTAAATCATGGGAAGCTAAAGCAAATAAAAGATAATGGTCTCTTTGTGACATTACTGTTCCACTAAGCTGTTCCTAATTTCTTTTTTACTTCAAAGTATTCTTTACTATAACAGGAAAGTGTTTTGTGTGGTGAAGTTCCTCTGTAAGACTGGCTGGATTTGAATTCCAGCTTCAACACTTACTAGCTAGACAAAGTGTTTAATGAATAATCAATTTTCTGCAAGAAAAAATGGCCAAGAATATTTACCTCAGCTGGGCGCAGTGGCTCATGCCTATAATCCCAGCACTTTGGGAGGCCGAGGCAGGCAGATCACTTGAGGCCAGGAATTCAAGACCAGCCTGGCCAACATGGCAAAACCCCGTCTCTACTAAAAATACAAAAAACTACCTGGGCATGGTGGTGCATGCCTGTAATCCCAGCTACTCGGGAGGCTGAGGCTGGAGAATCGCTTGAGCCCAGAAGGTAGAAGATGCAGTGAGTCAAGATCACACCACTCCACTCCAGCCTGGGCAACAGACGAGAGACTCTGTCTCCAAAAAAAAAAAAAAAAAATAGAAAAGAATATTTACCTCATAGAGCCATTATATAGAATAGATAATATACATAAACCGCTTAGCATAAGGTCTAGTCCACATTAATAAATAAATAAAGCTAACTATTAACATTGTCACACCTCACTGTGCAGAAAGCTACCTCCAGTAGGAAAGGGATGTTCCATCTGGACACTATGGAACACATTCAAACCTAGAGGTTTTTTCCATTACAGAAGGTTCCCAATTTAGGATGGTTCAACTTGTGACTTTTTGACTTTACGATGGTGCAGAAGTGATACACATTCAGCAGAAACTGCACTTCAAATTTTGATCTGCTTTTCCACTTTGAGTATTCAATAAAGTAAATGAGATATTCAGCACTTTATTACAAGGTAGGCTCTGCGTTAGATGATTTTATCCAACTGTTGACTAATGTTCATATTCTAAGAATGTTTAAGGTAGGCTAGGCTAAGCTATGATATTTGGTAGGTTAAATATATTAAACGCATTTATTTTCAACTGATTTATCGGGACGTAAGTCAAACAGCATTAACTAAACCACCACTGAAGGCAACTTCACCACAAAACCACTAGAAGACTGAGGCAGGTGATGTATTGGGCAAAGCAATACTCAGTCCTTTTCCACCAACAGAATATACAGTTCTTAAACTTAGCACAGCTGTGTTTGCCCCGGTGTAATTATGGAACACAGTAGTCTCCAAAAGCAAAATTTTAAAATTACTTTTTAAATAATGGAAATAATACTTTCAAATATAAGTATTTAAAATGTAAACTATTTTATAGCTAACTTTCTTACGTTATACCCTTTCTTCTCTTCACACATATAGCAAATGTTTTTTGAGGCCAGGCTCATGTCTATAATCCCAACATTCTGGGAGGCCAAGGCAGGTGGATCACTTGAGCCCAGGAGTTCAAGACCAGCCTGGGCAATGTGGCAAAACCCTGTGGTGTGCATATGTACTCCCAGCTACTTGGGAGGTTGAGGTCAGAGGATCACTTGAACTTGGGAGGTCAAGACTGCAGTGTTCACACCACTGCACTCCAGCCTGGGAGACAGAGCCAGATCCTGTCTCAAAAAAAAAAAATAATAATTTTTTGAGCATCTATTAGGCACCTGGAATACAGTGAACAAATAGACAAAGCCCTCAAGGAACTAACATTCTGGTAGTAAGAGAGACAATAGTCATAATAAGTAAATTCTACAGAGCATGTTTCAAGGAGGTAACTGCTAAACAGACTAGGGTAAGGAAGCTTAGAAGTGCAAGCAAAGAGGGGCAGTTATAATTTTAAGTAGGGTGATCAGTACAGACTTAAGAAGGTGATAGATGAGAAAACATTTTAAGGAGGTAAGGAATGAAGATTTATCTAAGGAATAGCGTTCTAGACACAGGGAACAGCAAATGCAAATCCTAAGGAAAGCATATGCGTACCCGATTAACACCACCACCAATACCTAACAAATAAGCAAAAATGTCAGCCATTGCTGTTAAGTTTCTATATCCCTCTCTCCACACACACACACAAATCTGTGCTAGGGAAGAAAAAAAAAAAAAACCAGACTTCATAAAAATTCATTCATTCAACAAATGTTTACTGAACAATACCCATGTGCTAGGTCCCACTTTCCGTGCTAAGGATACAGAAAAGAACATGACAGGCAATACTTTCTATTCTGTCACAGGAACCTTAGCAAAGAGCCTGAGGTTGATCACAATGCCCATTTACTAAGCAATACTTTTTTCCTACTCCTTGGCTTATTAAGCCTTCATTGATTAAAAAAAAAAAAAAAAAAAAAGCAGAGATTTACAGAAATCTTACCTCCAGATAAGTGAGACGATACTGTACTCAAAGTATCTCAAAGTCTCTATCTTCAGATTATAGATATCGGGCCCTTACAAAGTTTCTTTACCTAGTGCCAGGTACAGTGGCTTATGCCTGTAATCCCAGTGCTTTGGGAGGCCAAGGTGGGAAGATCCCTTGAGGTCAAAGTTCAAGACCAGCCTGGCCAACATGGCAAGGGTTAACCCCATCTTCTACTAAAAACACAAAAATTAGCTGGGTGTGGTGGCACACACCTGTAATCCCAGCTACTCGAGTGGCTGAGGCATAAGAATCATCTGAAACCAGCAGCAGAGCCTGCACTGAGCCGAGATTGTGCCAATGCACCACAGCCTGGGTGGCAGAGTGAGAACCTGTCTCAAAAAAAAACAAGGCCGGGTGCGGGGTGGCTCACATCTGTAATCCCAGCACTTTGGGAGGCCAAGGTGAGTAGATCACCTGAGGTCAGGAGTTCGAGACCAGACTGGCCAACATGGTGAAACCCCGTCTCTACTACCAATACAAAAATTAGCTGGGTGTGGTGGCACACGCCTGTAATCCCAGCTACTAGGGAGGCTGAGGGAGGAGAATTGCTTGAACCTGGGAGATGGAGGCTGCAGTAAGGTGAGATTGTGCCACTGCACTTCAGCCTCGGTGAAAGAGTGAGACTCCGTTTCAAAAAAAAAAAGAGAAAAGTTTCTTTACCTAAAGAACTGACATTTTAAAAGTACTAACATCTACCCCTCCCTCTCACCCAGAAGAGCCAAAACATTGCTATTGGGAGTCTAATCTACTATGCCACAGTACCTATGGTAGCTAAGTAAGAGGTCTCTGCTATCTAAGACTTCATCAGGTGGTATGGGGAAAACATGCATATATATCCTTTCTTTTAATGCTCCCATTTCCTACTTTAAAAGTAAGTACAGGCCGAGCACAGTGGCTCACGCCTGTAACGCCAGCACTTTGGGAGGCAGAAGGGTCTTGAGTCTAACAGTTAAGACCAGCCTGTGCAACATGGCGAAACCACATCTCTACTGAGAAAAATGCAAAAATTAGCCAGGCATGGTGGTACACGCCTATAGTCCCAGATACTCTGGAGGCTGAGGTGTGAGGATCACTTGAGCCTAGGAGGTAGAGGCTGCAGTGAGCTGTGTTGGCACCACCACACTCCAGCCTGAATGACAGAGCAAGACCCTGTCTCAAAAAAGAAAAAAAGAAGTAAATACAGCTTATAATACTACCCAGTGGCATAGAAAATTACTATGAAGTTTTTCCTTAAGTCCCAACCAAAAGCTCATAGTTAAAAATATAATTAAGGACACTTAACATTCTATTTAAAAAATTACAGTTTAAGCAGAATACATATCATGTAATGTATCTGAACCCATTTAGCAATCAGAGAATAAAAAGAAAACACAACAAAAAATATTATATAAAAAGAACCAAAAAATATATATTACTTTCTTTTTCCCCATTAGGTTAAAGGGTACTTTAAGATCAGTTAAAAATATGTTTCTGAATGTTAAGAAATGTGATAGAAAACAGGACCAAAGAAAATTAATGCTAAATTAACCTTATACATGAATTGATTTTTTTTTTCTTTTTTAAAGAAATGAGGTCTTACTTTGTCACGCAGGCTGGAGAGCAGTGGTGCAATGACAGCCCACTGAAACCTTGAACTCCTGGGCTCAAGCGATCCTCCCATCTCAGCCACCCCCACATAGCTGGGATTACAGGTGCACTCCACTATGCCCAGCTATTTTTTTTCTAAAGACAGGGTCTCCCTATGTTGCCTAGGGTGGTCTCGAACTTCTGGGCTCAAGCAAATCTCCTGCCTTGGCCTCCCAAAGCACTGGGATTACAGGTGCATGTCACTACACCTGTCTAATTTGTTGGGGTTTTTATTAGAGGTGGGGTCTTGCTATGTTGTCCAGGCTGGTCTCCAATTCTTGGCCTCAAGCAATCCTCCCCACTTCACCTCCTGAAGTGAGGAGGCATAAACCACTATGCCCAGCCCTAACCTACTTTTTAATTAAAAAACTCCTAAAGAATACATTATTACCCTGTTTTCCTGTCAGTTCACAGTGACATGTTTGTGAGTAGAAGGGTTTCTCATCTACCTTTAACCATCAGTCTTCTGCTACAATTGGCCTAAATAAAATGAAAACATGCTGCATATGCTTCACCCCAACTAGCATTACATTAGCTAGCTGTGTAATCCATGCTTTCTAGGTATCATCAGTATGTAAGCATAGAAGTATTTTCTCTACCTACATGTCCTATCAGGCAAATTAGAGCTACCCTCTGTCATTTTTTTACCTACGAAATTAGCAAATACAAAAACTGTGTCAGCAAGGATATGAGAAAACAAGTGTATTGTCCAACTGCAAATACTCTTTGATCCAGTAGTTCCCCTTCTAAAAATGTATCCCACAAAACACCATCTGAGGCCAGGCATGATGGCTCATGCCTAAAATCATAGCACTTTGGGAGGCCAAGGCAGGAGGATCACTTAAGGTCAGGAGTTCAAGACCAGCATGGCCAACATGGTGAAACCCCCTGTCTCTACTAAAAATACAAAAAAAAACTAGGTGGGCATGGTGGCAGGTGCCTGTAATCCCAGCTACTCAGGTGGCTGAGACAGGAGAATCACTTGAACTCCAGAGGCAGAAGTTGCAGTGAGCTGAGATAGTGCCACTGCACTCCAGCCTGGGCAACAGAGACTCTGTCTCAAAATACATAAAAAAAAAAAAAAATCTGAATAAGGTTATTCACTGCAGCATTGTTTATAATGGGAAAAAAAGATAATAAAGACTGCATTTCTCAACCTTCTTTGCATTCAGATGTGGCTATGACACTAAGTTCTAACTAATGAAACATAATTCAAACTGCTATGAAGTGACAGCTTCTAGAAACCTTCCTTTAAAAGGGTAACATAGAACCTCTGCCCTTTCATGCACCCTGCTGCTCAGAATGGGCTGCAATAGCTAGAGATCTTGCTAAGTCAATGAGGACACAGGCAGCATACATAGAGCAGTATTAGTATAGAAAAAGGCCAATCAGAAAAGTGATGGTAGGGGGTGATGACCTCACTGAACCATGCACTTAACATCTGTGTATGTTACTGTATCCATTATGCCTCAATTAATTAATTAATTAATTAATTTTATTTTATTTTTGAGAGAAGTCTCACTCTTGCCCCCAGGCTTGAGTGCAATGGCTCGATCTCGGCTCACTGCAACCTCCGCCTCCCAGGTTCAAACGATTCTCCTGCCTCTGCCTCCAAGTAGCTGGGATTAAGGCACCTGCCACCACTCCAGGCTAATTTTGCATTTTTTAGTAGAGACAGGGTTTCACCATGTTGGCCAGGCTGGTCTCAAACTCCTGACCTCAAGTGATCCGCCCGCCTCGGCCTCCCAAAGTGCTGGGATTACAGGTGTGAGCCACCATGCCCGGCCAAATTATGCTTCAATTTAAAAAAAAGGAGAGTAAGAGAAAAACAGCACACCATGAGTTCCAGATGAGCCCTAAATCACCCTCCTGAATTTTTAAGAGAAAAATACTTTGTTGTTGTTTAAGTCACTGTTATTTTAAGTTTTCTATCACAAATACACTCTTCATATACCAATATGTAAAGAATTTAAAAACTACTGTTAGGTGAAAAAAGCAAGCTAATAGTACACAGAGTATGCTACCATACTTGTTTTTTTTAAAAAGGTAGACAGTGACTGGGCTTGGGGACCCACTCCTGTAATCCCAGCACTTTGTGAGGCCAAGGCAGAATAATCCTTGAGTCCAGGAGTTTGAGACTAACCTGGACAACAAAGTAAGACTCTGTCTCTACAAAAAAAAAAAAAAAAAACTAGCTGGACGTAGTGGTGCATGCCTGTATTCCCAACTACTTGGGAGGCTGAGGTGGGAGGATTTCTTGAGCCCAGGATGTTGTTGTTGTGGCTGCACTGAACTGTGATCATGCCACTGCACTCCAGCCTGGGGCACAAAGCAAGACCTCTTTCTTTCTGTCATATATACACACATACGTACATACATAGAAAGAAAGAATCGTATACCGGAAGAATAGATAAGAAACTGGTAACACTGGTTGCTTCCAGAGAGGGGTAAAGTGTGCCCAAGAGACAGGGGAAGGAAGAAAACTTCTCATTTTTTGCACCTTTTGTGTTTGAACCATGTGAACATATTATTCAAAAAGTAAATGTTCTTCCATCCTACTAAAATATACAAACTTTTTTGAAATTTTGGTATATGCAGATTTGGAGGTTTATATTAGATTTTGGTTTTGAAGTACTTCCACACTAAACTAATTACCTAAGAACTACTAGATACAAAAATAACAAAATTTAAAAATGCTGGAAAGGGGGGAAAAAAGAGAAGGCTAAGAACTCTAAATCATTTGAGAGAAAAGGGCAAGAAAACATTTTCACCAAAAAGAGAAGTTTTGGGGTCATTTTGCTGCTTGAAATATATATTACATATACTTTTTTTGTTTTGTTTTTTTGAGACAGAGTCTCGCTCTGTCACCCAGGCTGGAGTGCAGTAGCTTGATCTCAGTTCACTGCAACCTCCACCTCCCAGGTTCAAGCGATTCTCCTGCCTCAGCCTCTCCAGTAACTGGGATTACAGGCATGCGCCACCACGCCTGGCTAATTTTTGTATTTTTAGTAGAGATGGGGGTTTCACCACGTTGGCCAAGCTGGTCTCGAACTCCTGACCTCAAGTGATCCGCCCACCTCGGCCTCCCAAAGTGCTGGTATTACAGGCGTGAGCCACCATGCCCGGCCCTATATATTTTTTTAATTTCTCATCATTTGCTCTTGGGGTAAAACAAACAAAGCAGGTAGCTAAATCAAATCGTCCAACAAGCCTTTTCTCTGATTAACTGAAGAAATCATTACAAAAGGTTCTTTCTTGCTAGAGGAGTACAGTTTCTAAACAGTTACAAGTAGGATCATTTGAAAGTCTATGAATCAGATTAAAATAAAATGAGGATTTCTGAGAAATGTATCAAACAGGCCGTACATGGTTTTCTTTTCAACACTATTTTAAAATATGTGAAGATAAACTCTTGCCTTTTTCATGGCATAAACAACACAACAAGAGTTACTCAAAATCTACTCTTAATTAAACCATTTAATTTTGCAGTAGCCCAAGTCTTGGACTATTTTTTCCCAGCTATGATTAGTGTATGTAATTTTATATTCCATTTTTATGTACTTATTTCGATGTAATGATTATAATTTAAATGCACAAAATTAAAAAAATTTCTTTACTTTAGAAATATCCAAAAAAAAATTGGATTTTCCTTTTGGAAAATCTTGTTTCTCACACCAATGCCAAAAGATGACTAACCACATTATAAGGCAGAGGTCATGAAGCATAAATTATTGATCCATACCAATTACAAGCAACTTCTTAAGCAATAAATTATATTTAAACCCACAAAGGAGACATCATTTATACCTCCTGGCTGATAGCACAGGTTGAGAATCCCTAATCCAAAAATCCGAAATCCGAAATGGTCCAAAATCCAAAACTTTTTGAGCTCCAACACGATGCCACAAGTGGAAAATTCCACACCCAACCTCATGTGACAGGTCACAGTCAAAACACAGGCACACAACAATGAAGATGACATTGTTAACACAGCAAAAAAAGTGCTTATTGCCGACATGATGCAAATGCATGTTGGGCTTATTAGAGAACCAGAGCAGCATGCATTCTTAACAAAATCATGCTGGTTTATAAAATCACAGAGAGACTTCTAAGACAAAAACTGTTGTTAATGAGACAAGTGACTCTGGCGGAAATATTTTTAAAAGCCATCTAGCAGAATGCCTTCTCTTCCCTAGAGGCCCCATTTCCTGGTCCCTCAATTGATTCTGATGTTTCTTCCGGCCTTAATAAAACAAACAAACAAAAAGTCTAGAAACCTTTTAATCAAAAAATAACATCATAGGTGGGGACTGAAAGCCTAACCTTATTTGTTGATGATGTTGCTTAACAGCAGATACACATATTCTGGTGATGCTATTGTGCTTAGTTACCCTGAACACATTATTATTCTACTATATTAATGGTATGTCATACTTTTTACTGTTATTTTTTACTTTTTTCTTATACTTATGTGTGAATAAGTATAAGAAAATGACTGCTTATCAGTATCATATAAACTCAGTTGAGTGTGATGGTGATGCTAAATAACTACAGACTGTGCACATGAGTGACTAAGATTGTGACACCTTTGCTAACACTTCGACGTACACAAACTTTGTTTCCTGAACAAAATTATTTAAAATATTGTAGAAAACTATCTTCAGGCTATGTGTATAAGATGTAAATGATAACGGGTACAGTGGCTCATGCCTGTAATCCCAGCACTTTGGGAGGCCAAGGCGGGTGGATCACCTGAGGTCAGGAGTTCAAGACCAGCCTGGCCAACAAGGTGAAACCCCATCTCTACTAAAATACAAAAACTAGCCAGGTGTGATGGCACACCTGTAATCCCAGATACTCGGGAGGCCAAGGCACGAGAATCGCTTGAACCTGGGAGGTGGAGGTTGCAGTGAGCCGAGATCAAGCCACTGCACTCCAGCCTGGGCGAAAAAGCGAGACTCTGTGTCAAAAAAAAAAAGTAAATGAAACATAAATGAATTCTGTGTTTCAATGTGGGTCCCATCTCCAAGATATCTCATTATGTATATGCGAATATTACAAATTCAAAAAAAAAAATCCAAAATCCAAACCACTTCTGGTCCCAAGCATGTAAGATAAGAGATACTCAACCTGTAGTACAAACATCAAATTGTTTTGAACAGGGTTGTAGGGTTACAAACAAAATCACTTATCCTTTAAAAATTCTTAGTCACTAGTGTGGAAATTTTGTTAGGGGCTTACAATCATTAACCCTATCAGAGTAAATGCTCCTGAGGGCAAAGACTACACTTTCCAATACAGTTATCTGTATTATTCCATAAAGTAGAATTTCAGCAACATAGACTAAAGGGACATTCAAATATAGAAGACTGAAAGTAGGCACACTATTAATATTTGGTAAGTAAACTGAGCAGGAGTTTAAAAACAAATACAACGCACAAGGAAATAAAATTTAAATTTAGCATTATTTCAAGATATCTACGCCACAGCCGTACAACGCAAATGACAAATGTCTTGAAGAAAGCCAAAAGTTACACCGAGGTTCATTAATGAAGGCTTGATATGGTTTTCTTCTAAAAGGGAAAAAAACTAAGTTTGTGTCTGCCAAGAACATTAAATTGAATTCACGTCGAATCTTCAAGAATATCACTCTTACTTTAATAAACTAAGAAGTCTAACATCCTTTAAAAGTAGAAAGATGGGAAGTTACACTCATTTTTTACAAATTGGGAAGGGAAAGAGGTAGAGATTTATTTTCTCTTCTAAGTTATCAATTGGAAGGAATTTGGAAGGAAAAAAATAACTAATCAAATTTTCATACAGCATTCTCCATGAATACTAAATAAGCAGTATAAATACAAGCACGGGGGTTACTCAAATTCAATTCTAACCAATTTTGACTGAACATCTAAAGATAGAGGGTATTCCTGATTCTATGGGAAACAAAGATTAGTAACTGTCAGACCACTCCTTAAGGGACTTATGCAAGAGTCCAAAATCTTAACACTTTTAACAGGAATTCTCACTGGATTATGACTTCAGTAACACCAACATGTATTTAAATCATAGCCATTAAACATGAGAAACATGAACAAGTGTTCAGTTCAACAAGTGTTCGGTTAAAGGAACACTTGAAACACCTGAAAAGACCTTTAATGAAATAAAACTTGAATATTTAAGTAGACCAACAAATGAGCTGGCAGGGAGATTTTAATTGCTAAAACTAATACCTTTTAAGGAGGCATGTTCTCCTTCTTGTTATGTCCCCTAAAAGGGGATGGAGGAAATCCCATGAAATGTTCATAAAGGAATTTTTTTTTTTTTTAAAGAGATAGAGTCTCACTATGTTGCCAATGCTGGACGGCAGTGGTTATTCACAGGCACGATCCCACTACTGATCAGCATGGGAGTTTTGACCTGCTCTGTTTCCAACCTGGAAACCTCCCTTCACCCCACCTTACGTAATGTGCTGTTCCTTGACTCCCGGGAGAAAGAACAATTTTTTTTTTTTTTTTCTGAGACAGAGTTTCGCTCTTGTTGCCCAGGCTGGAATGCAATTGCACTACCTCGGCTCACTGCAACCTCTGCCTCCTGGGTTCAAGCCATTCTTCTGAATCAGCCCAAGTAGCTGGGATTCCAGGAATGCGCCACCACACCTGGCTAATTTTGTATTTTTAGTAGAGACGGGGTTTCTCCATGTTGGTCAGGCTGGTCTCAAACTCCTGAACTCACGTGATCCGCCCACCTCGGCTTCCCAAACTGCTGGTATTACAGGCGTGAGCCACTGTGCCCAGCCGGAACAATTCTTGAAAGAAGCTTTACAACTGATCTTTGCACTTTTTTTTTTTTTTTAACCTCACCTGGCCAGAGAGAATGTTCTCTGCATTTTAAAATAGGACAATTAAAAGCAAGATAAACATGGTAGATTCACAAAATAAAACAAGACAACTGCAGTAAGAACCAAGGTAAGGCCAGATATGGTGCTCAAGCCTGTACTCTCACAGCATTTTGGGAGGCTGAGGAGGGAGGATCACTTGAGTCCAGGAGTTCAAGACCAGCCTGGGCAATGGTGTGAAACCCTATCTCTACAAAAGATACAAAAATCAGCTGGACGTGGTGGCACATGCCTGTAGTCCCATCTACTCAGGAGGATGAGATGGAAAGATTGCTTGAGCCTGGGTGGTTGAGGTGCAGTGAGCTGAGAATGCACCACTACACTCTAGCTTGGGTGACAGAGACCCTGTTTCAAAAAAAAAAAAAACAAAGTAACAAAATTTTAGGTAACCACAAACACTCAAAATCCAGAGGCTAGGTCCCTGAATCAAATAAAAAGAGAAGAAAATAAATCATTCACTTTTTTTTTTTTGAGACAGGGTTCACTCTTGTTGCCCAGGCTGGAGTGCAATGGCACAACCTCAGCTCACTGCAACCTCCACCTCCGAGTTCAAGAGATTCTCCTGCCTCAGCCTCCCGAGTAGCTGGGATTACAGACATGCACCACCACGCCCGGCTAATTTTGTATTTTTACTAGAGACAGGGTTTCACCATGTTGGTCAGGCTGGTCTCGAACTCCTGACCTCAGGTGATCTACACACATCAGCCTCCCGAAGTGCTGGGACTGCAAGCGTGAGCCACCGCAACCAACCCATATACTGTAATTTTTAAGTGTAAAAAAATTTTATACCCTACAGTCTTAAAAATACATGCAATTAGCACTAGGCATGGTGGTGCATGCTTGTAAGTCCTAGCTACTCAAGAGGCTGAGGCAAGAGGACTGCTTGAGCCCAGCAGTCTGAGGCTGCAGTAAGCTATGACTGTGCCACTGCACTCCAGTCTGAGCAAAAGAATGAGACCCTATCTCTAAAAATACATACACATACATACACATACACATACACACACACACACACACACACACACACACTCTTAGAATGTAAAGTCACATTTTAATTTTAGGAAAAGTTATAACCTCCTACCAGCTAATAAAACAAAAATGTGAACTCTCCAGTAAAGTTAATATTTTTCTGGACTTTAATAACCAATTTTATTATATTTACCCAAAAGGGGGGAAAACACAAAGTGTTAAATAAAAAGAATAAATTTTTGGCTGGGCATGGTGGCTCACGTGCCTGTAATCCCAGCACTTTGGGAGGCCAAAGCAGGCGGATCATGAGGTTAAGAGTTCAAGAACAGCCTAACCAACATGGTGAAACCCCATCCCTACTAAAAATACATTAGTCGGGCACGGTGGCTGGCTCCTGTAATCCCAGCTACTCAGGAGGCTGAGGCAGGAGAATCGCTTGAACCCAGGGGGTGGAGGTTGCAGTGAGCTGAGATCACACCACTGCACTCCAGCCTGGGCAACAGAGTGAGACTGTCTCAAAAAAAAAAAAAAAAAAAGATAAATTCTTACAGACTGCTATTTGCCAAAGAATATAAATATCTGTAAAATTATGCTAAAAGAAAAAGTGATGGAAATATAACTAATACACTTAACATACTACCTCGCATATAAAATAGGTTGTAATAAATCGGCTGTGAAACTCCACAAGTTAAAAATGTTGGTGTATTTTTTTAGCTTTTTATCAATCTAATCATAGCCTATGTTAAGTAAAATACAGCAAAGAAAATGTCAAATGAAAGACGATTCAATAAAGCATAAAGCTCTAAGGCCCTCCCTGGACTTATTTTCAGGAAACATTTCGATAGTCCTTTGTTCCACAAATGAGCTAAAATATAGTGATGATGGTAGAGCTCTTCATCCAAGAAAGAAGACAGCCTGAACAAGAGAAACCTATTCCCTAGGGTTAAAGTGACTGGGGTTTGTAAAAAAGTACAGACAACCTCCAGAGAATAACCCTGATGACTGAACTTGAAATAAAACCTCTTGCCCTACTTTGGAAACAAGTTTGCCTCTCCCGGTTTCTGGACAATAAAGCAAAAGTGTCCTTTGAGACTACCTTATGAAACTCAAATTTCATCTTCAGAAACTCCAACTAATCAATAATTCCCTATTCTGTAGTTCCAAGAATGATTCTACAGTTTCAAATAAACTACTCTATAAACAAAATTAATCTTTATAATTGTCATAAAGCAAATGAACACCAACTCCTACAAATGAATCTGCTAAAAAGTGTCTAAGTTAACAAGCAGACTAGAAAACACAGCAACTGCTTTTTTTTTCGGGGACATTGTCTACAGTCACTCAGAATGGTCCAGTGTATGTATGACATACAATCATCAGCTTTCCTACAATACAGCCTTCAACAGAAATAGGGTGTCCCAAGCCCCTGGCAATAGAACTGTTTCCCGACCAAGAAGGTTGGGAAAGGCACAAGATTGGCATGTGGCATGTGCCCAGACTTCGAGGGGTTTGTGCCGTGAGATTTAAAGTTCTTATAAAGTTGTCTACAATGAAAAAAACATGTCAGCAGGGCCTATCGTGGTCCAATGTGTGCTAAATGAATCCATGTCAGGATCAAGGATGCCTTCCTTAACAAGAAGCAGAAAATCATTGTGAAAGTGTTGAAAGCACAAGCACAGAGTCAAAAAGCTAAATTTGGCGGGGCGCGGTGGCTCAGGCCTGTAATCCCAGCACTTTGGGAGGCTGAGGCGGGCGGATCATGAGGTCAGGAGATCAAGATCATCTTGGCCAACATGGAGAAACCCTGTCTACTAAAATACAGAAAATTAGCCAGGCATGGTGGCGTGCGCCTGTAGTCCCAGCTGCTTGGGAGGCTGAGGCAGGGGAATCACTTGAACCCAGGAGGCGGAGATTGCAGAGAGCCAAGATCTTGCCACTGCACTCCAGCCTGGCAACAGAATAAGACTCTGTATCAAAAAAAAAAAAGCTAAATTTAAAAATGAAACTTACTGGAATAAACAATTCATTTCAAAAAAACGTAAAGCTACAAATTTACATAGCCCAGCTATGTCCTTTCTAAAGATAAGGAAAAGCTAAGCCTTCGATATGTGCCTACAATTCAGGGATAATATATGAAGCTTAGAATTTATTAGGGGAGATAAGGCTCATTACACATGAAACAAAGAGCAACAAGCAACAGTATACAATGAAATGTCAACGTGCTGAGTGGCTAAGTACTCAATATACACCATAGGAATGTGGGAAATGGTAAGGATGTTACAGAGGGATTGGTGAGTCCAACAAGGTTTTATGGGAATAGATTTCGTAAAACAGATGTAATATTTGGAGAAATGAAAGGAGAAAGCAAGGCTGAGGAAACTGCCTGAATACCAGGTTTATTGCAGGGAGTCCCAGAAAATGAAGAGGAAGGGTGGGACTATCTTATGACATCTAAACCTAGAGCAGGTTCTCATTTGGAGAGTAACATCATCCCACTGGAATTTTTGTCCAACTAACCTGCCAACTGTGTATAAGATTGAAGGGGGCAAATATGGAATTATAAAAAACCATCATAGAGACAATTACAGAAATCTAAATTCACAATGATCATTGGTCTAGATCTGTGCTATCCAATACAGCAGCCACTAACCACATGTGGCCTTTGGCACTTGAAATATTAGTAGTCTGAACTGAGATGTCTTTTTTTTTTTTTTTTTTTTTAAGGAGTCGGGTCTCACTCTGTCATCCAGGCTGGAGTCCAGTGGCACGATCATAGCTCACCATAACCTAAAACTCCTGTGTTCAAGAGATTCTCCTGCCTCAGCCTCCCAAGCAGCTAGGACTACAGGCATGGGCTACCATGCCCAGGGGGATATGCTTTAAGTCTAAAATGCACACCAGACTGTAAACTATTTCAGTAATTTTTATATTGATTTCAATGTGAAATCATGTTCTGGATATATTGTGTTAACGTATTTTTAAAATATTTTTCACCTGTTTCTTTTTCCTTTTTTAATGTGGCTAACTAGAAAATGCTAAATTACATACATACAAGGTTCATATTATAGTCATCCCTCAGTATCCATGGCGGATTGGTTCCAGGACCTCCCTTGGACACCAAACTCCATGGATGCTCAAGTTCCTGATATATGGCTGGGTGCAGTGGTTCACGCCTGTAATCCCAGCACTTCGGGAGGCTGAGGCGGGAGGATCACAAGGTCAGGAGATCGAGACCATCCTGGCTAACATGGTGAAACCCCTTCTCTACTAAAAATACAAAAAATTAGCCGGGCGAGGTGGCGGGCACCTGTAGTCCCAGCTACTTGGGAGGCTGAGGCAGGAGAATGGTGTGAACCTGGGAGGCGGAGCTTGCAGTGAACCAAGATCGTGCCACTGCACTCCAGCCTGGGTGACAGAGTGAGACTCCGTCTCAAAAAAAAAAAAAAAAAAAAAGTTCCTGATATAAAATGGTGTAGTATTTGCATATAACCTACGCACATTCTACCGCACACTTTAAATAAACTCTAGATTACTTAAAATACCTAATACAATGTAAATGCTATGTAAAGAGTTATGCTGTACTGTCATGACAAGAAAAAATTATCTGTACATGTTCAATACAGATGTAATTTTTTTTCCTCAAGTATTTTCCATCTGAGGTTGGTTGGATCCATGGATGATAAACCCACAGATAGAGGGCTATTTCTACTCAACAGCACTGCTCTACATAGTTATCTCAACTTTTCTGGTTCTCCCATGCCCTTTTTTTAAAACATTTTTAACATGTACCCACAAATATGATGTGATATACATACATGTATGTATATATATCATGTACTAATATATTTTACATATATATAAAATGTATATAAATACTAGTAGGATGAGAAGAATAAACAGAAGTTTCAATATTTTTCTTTCCACAATCCAATGGACTAATCCACACACTACCACACTGGAGGTTTAAGATATTATCAAAGAGACTAAACAGAAAAAGGCAAATGCAAATGAAAGTTTCACTAAAACTTAATGACTGGTTGACCATGGAAGTAAAGGGAGAGGATGGACATAATGCTATTTGCTACTCAGTATCTACTGGCTCTTTATTTAGGGGCACTTAGCAAATTCTTCCAGATCCTGCCATCCACTGCTTCTTGATTTTCCCTTGGAAATCCACTTCCTCTCCCATGATGCTGGTTAGGAGTGAATGACCCCCAGCTCCAGAGGTAGGCCCAGGCTGGCTAAACTAATTAGCAAATCCTATTTCTCTTGCCTTAATGGTTCATTCAGAAATGACAATATAACCCAAAGTCAATGAGACACAAGAATACATTTCTTGAACTTCTAGGAAGAGAAACTCTCTTCTAGCAGTGGTTCTTAAGCTGAGGCTCACACATACTCCAAGGGTTTATATATAGAACTCAGGGTGTCGTTAAACTGAGAAAAACATATTACATCTTTACTTTAACCTCTAACTGAAATTTAGCATTTCCTTTCACTGTGAATTCAGCCAAAACACCACAATAGTATTATATTAGCAATATCTGTTTTGTCACCAGTAGAAATCACAGTTTATTTATTTTCCTATCACATGATCTTTGGTTGCAGATACCTCCAAATAGTAATAATACTCATCACCACTTGGAAATTATTAGACCCCACTAAATATATATATATATATATTTTTTTTTTTTTTGACGGAGTCTCGTTTATGTCGCCCAGGCTGGAGTGCAGTGGCATGACCTCAGCTCACTGCAGCCTCCGTCTCCCAGGTTCAAGCAATTCTCTGCCTCAGCCTACCAAGCAGCTGGGATTACAGGCACCCACCACCATGCCCAGCTAATTTTTGTATTTTTAGTAGATAGGGTTTCACCATCTTGACCAGGCTGGTCTCCTGACCTCGTGATCCACCCGCCTCGGCCTCCTAAAGTGCTGGGATTACAGGCGTGAGTCACCACGCCCGGCCTTCACTAAATCTCTTTAATAAAGAAACAGGGTGGGCATGGTGGCTCACGCCTATAATCCCAGCATTTTGGGAGGCCAAGGCAGGAGGATGGCTTGAGCCCAGGAACTCAAGACTAGCCTGGGCAACATGGCAAGACCTCATCTCTACAAAAAATTTAAAAATTAGCTGCGTGTGGTGGTGCGCACCTGTGGTCCCAGCTACTCAGAAGGCTGAGGTGAGAAGATCACTTGAGCCTAGGAGGTTCAGCTGCAGTGAGCCTTGTTAGCACCACTGTACTCCAGCCTAGGCAACAGATCAAGCACCTGTCTCAAAAAAAGAAACAGGTATTACCAACAATTTTTTAAAATACTTTTATAACTACATTTTAATGTAACTAGTTTTCTTTGTACAGTAGTCCTATGTATTTTCCTCTGGACTTGATAGCATGAGGTTGTAGGGCTTGAGCTGCAACAAACATGTGAACACAAAGGGACCAAAACCACAGAAGCTGAACTCATTAAATAAAGGAAGAGAAAGATTAAGTCTGATCACACAAGTATAACTGAATCAAGCCTCAACTTTGGACTTTTTAATATTGTGAGCCAGTGAATTTGAGTTGGTTTTCTGTTACATCAGCATTAAAAAAATCTAAATGATACAGTTTTCAATAGTTTCTACCTCAGAAAACTAGAACAATACCCATGCCTTTGGACTGAAAAAGAAAACTTAGAAAAAGCTTAACTTTGTCACAGTGAGGGAATCTGGGGAAAATGAGTTCAGTTCCTCACAAACTGAATGTACTGCAGACTCAATAATGCAATAAAGCTCTCACATGCACTTCCTGTTTTATATACAGGCAATGCTAAGGTTTCACATACGACCTAAGTATGGGCAAGCAGACATACCTGCATAAGATACAGAGAACAGAAAGAACAGTCCTACCCAAGGAAGTTAAACTTCTGGTAGCGGCTTTCTGATTCAACGACATGGTTCTCGGTGCTGTGGTGGCAGTAGCCCCCTTGGCAGGCAAGCTCTGCAGTGTCATTCAGGGGTTTGTCTCTAGAAGTTCAGACTAATCTGTTCATTCAGCCCGCTCAAAGTTTACATATCTTTCTCTCAATAAATCCTGTTTGCTACAACTACTTAAAGCAAATGCTCTTGCTACAGGATCCTGAATAAGCCAAAGTAAAAAGGGATATACAAAAGAAGCATCTTCCTAGTAGTCAGAAACCCAACAAGAGTTAACAGTTTATGAATAAAAATGTAGGCATGACTTGGATAGAATTATAACTGAGAAGCCCTAATTCAAGATCCACTCCTAAGAAACTTGCGTCCTCTGAATTCATGTAACATTTACTTATCTCTCTTCAGATACCTAATTACAACCCAAACTAAGCCCGTGGTACATGCCAGTTACTCAGAAGGCTAAGGATCACTTGAGCCCAAAAGTTCAAGGCTGCAGTACACTATAATTGGGCCTTTGAACAGCCACTGCACTCCAAACTGGGCAAGATCTAGTCTCTTTAAAAAATAATAATAAAAAAAAAAAGCAGCCGGGCATGGTGGCACACACCTGTAGACCCAACTACTCAAGAGGCTGAGGAAGGAGGATGGCTTGAGCCCAGGAGCTCAACGTTACAGTGAGCTATGAATTGCACCACTGTACTTCAGTCTGGGCAACAAAGCGAGACTGTCTCAAAAAACAAAACAAAACAAAAAATTAAATCATAGAGCAAGGGCTATGTTCATTTCTTTATACTCTGAACACCAAGCACAATGCGACCCTAATGTACTTCTAACAAAGTAGACCATTTGAACAAGTAGTTTCAGAAGAAACTAGTAGAAATATGACTGCAGGAGATTAAACAGCTAATGAAATTAACCTAGAAGGTGCAGGAAGGAACTTTTTGTGGTGATGATAATGTTCTATATCTTGACAGGGATATGGGTTACACAGATGTATGAACTTGTTCAAACTAAAGGAATGGTATACATAAGATTTGTACATTTTACTATATACAAGTTTTGCCTAAAAACTGTAATGCCCAACCTTGTTTTTTCCTTATTCACCTGGCTTTGTTTCTCCCTTAGCTAAGAGAACCAGACAAACTCCATCTTGGCTCTTTCACTGGCAGCCCCTTCCTCAAGGACTTTACTTGTGCAAGCTGACTCCCAGCACATCCAAGAATGCAATTAACTGATAAGATACTGTGGGAAGCTATATCCGCAGTCCCCAAGAATTCGTCTGATTGATAATGCCCAAAGCCCCGCATCTATCACCTTGTAATAGTCTTAAAGCCCCTGCACCTGGAACTGTTTACTTTCCTGTAACCATTTATCCTTTTAACTTTTTTGACTACTTAACTTCTGTAAAATTGTTTTAACTAGACCCCCGCTTCCTCAACCAAGATATAAAAGTTAATCAAGCCCCTTCCTCGGGGCCGAGAGAATTTTGAGCGTTAGCCGTCTCTCGGTCGCCGGCTAATAAAGGACTCTTAATTCGTCTCAAAGTGTGGCATTTTTCTAACTCGCTCAGGCACAACAAAACAAGTAAACAAATAATAATAGGCATGGGGAAATGTCTAGGTGTAAAGTATACTTTGAAATACAACAAAAACAAAAGGATTGATGAATGGATAGACCGACAGATAGGCAATAAAGCAAATACACCAAAATATGACTAACAATATAGGGGTGGTGGGTATTTAGGTATGCAATGTACAAACAATTCTTTCCACTTTTCTGTAATGAATGAAATGTTTCACTATGAAATCTTCCAGAAAGAAAGCAAACACTGGAAATGAAGGCTGTGAGAGGCTTGCGTATTTCCCAAGTTCATCAATTAAAGGATTGACTTTAAAGGAAAAGAAGGTATATGCATGCCTGAGAGTGGAAAGAAAAGGAGAACAGGTATTCGGGTTGTCCCTCTTTTCTATGCTTCTAATTTTAGATTGCCTAGATAGACTAGTTCTGGCCTTGAGCACTTGTTCTTGCCTCTAAGGAAGCCCGAACTCACCAAGTTCCATTCATTCTAGCACAATCTCAATCTGTGGTATCTAGGCCCTTTGTCTGTCTTGGGCTATGATAAGCTATTCCCTATTCTTTTTAACTGAGTTTCTAATACCTCCTTAAATTGACCTTTAACTAACACCTCTGGCCAATCTAGCATAACATAGTTTATCCTCGTTTTTTTGTTTTTTGTTTTTTGTTTTTTTGAGACAGAGTCTCGCTCTGTCACCCAGGCTTCAGTGCAGTGGCACCATCTCGGTTCACTGCAAGCTCCGCCTTCCGGGTTCACATCATTCTCCTGCCTCAGCCTCCCAAGTAGCTGGGACTACAGGTACCCGCCACCACGCCCGGCTAATTTTTTGGTTTTTTTTTTTGTTTTTTTTTTTTTTAGTAGAGATGGGGTTCCACTGTGTTAGCCAAGGTGGTCTCAATCTCCTGACCTCGTGTTCTGCCCGCCTCAGCCTCCCAAAGTGCTGGGATTACAGGCATGAGCCACTGCATCCGGCCAATAGTTTATCCTCTTGACCCAACTCTAGCCTCTCACACCCAAGACCCATCATAGCAAGGCAATGTTAAAACAAAGGTTAAGGGTCCTTGCAGCAACGATATATCATCTCTGTGTCACAGTCCCTATCTGAGTACCTGGCACAGAAATACTCAAAAAAATGTTTGCTGGATGAATGAAATCCATACCTAATAATGCAATAACCACACTTACATAGCACTTAGTTTCACATTTACACCTATACTCTACTGAGGATAGGAAATGTACATGTTAGGTTTCTGAAGCTGAATATTTTAAAATGGATTAATGAGAGCCTCTTCTGTGGAGCATTAACTAGAAGATGGAGGTGGGAATGAAAGGTTGATAAGTTCTTTTAACCAACACTAAGAAACAACTACACTGTATTAATGCTCTCCTGGAAAATACAGTATGTCATCAGCTTCAAAATACCATAAGCATTAACTAAAGGGGAGAAGATAAATTATGCAAAGATAAGAACTGACAGGAATTCAATTTCCAGATGACCTAAATGCATTTCGAGTTAATCTGCTCTTTTTTGTTTTTGTTGCTTCCAAAGGACTGCAGATTATGCACTTGCTGAATTTTGCCTTTGTCACACATGACCTAACAAGGAAGGCATTCATCATACCATAGTAGCTTCCCTCAAGTATCTGGTTCTAAACAGCTGCAAATTTTGGAAGATAACACTAAATGATGTCTCTAAAGATAAGTACGTTCTCTCCCAAACAAATATTAAAACAAGATTAAAGTTACTAGAATATAAAAACTGTCAAATTAAGCTAGCTGAACATAAATTAAGTTTAAAAAATAAAGTAAAAATTTTTAAGAATTTAAATTCTAAATGTTAATAAAATAACTGATCCAATAAACATATCCTGAGGAATTTCTACAATACAGCACTCTCATCTTGACATTTGCTTTTATCCATCAGAAAGATGGATAACAAATGACTGTTTAATTTAGTGCCTTCAAATTATATAAGTGAATAAAATGACTTAAAATAATAAACCAATCTCAAAATTAATTTCCATAAAACCATTTATATGACGTAAAAGCTGCTTCCCAGACCCAAAACTGGAAAGCATGGGTGAAAAAGATCCTGCCAAAAATAGAAACAGACTGTAAAAATGTTTCACACGAGTTCTGGCTTGTTAGATAATTACACAACACTCACAAGCTGGCTTTTTAAATATCTGTCATTGTCCCTCAGTCACATCAGTATGCACTATGACATTTAGTCTTCACCTATTAACTCATTTTCCATGAGGAAAAATAAAAACTTCCTAACTGCTAAGCAAAATAGAGAGGAAAAATGCACTGCCGAAGAGCAGGTATCTCCTTATCAGCTGTAGGTCTTTCAACTCTTATTTAGTCTGACTTTCATCCTTTCCCATTAATACTAGCACACCTGGCCGAGAACGGTGGCTCACACCTGTAGTCCCAGCACTTTGGGAGGCTGAGGTGGGCGGATCACGAGGTCAGGAGTTCATGACCAGCCTGGCCAACATAGTGAAACCCCGTCTTTGCTAAAAATACAAAAATTAGCCGGGCATGGTGGCACGCACCGGTAGTCCCAGCTATTCGAGGCGCTGAGCCAGGAGAATCGCTTGAACCCGGGAGGCGGAGGTTGCAGTGAGCCGAGATCGCACCACTGCACTCCAGCCTGGGTGACAGAGCGAGACTCTGTTTCAAAAAAACATACAAAAAAACTAGTACACCTAACTTACATACAGCCGTGTAGCCGGCCCCAGAATGGCTACCGCTCGGGAAAGACACATGCAAGCGTCCATTTTGGACCTCCTTCAATTGCATTACATAGTATCTTGCCAAGATTCTTTCATCTTAAAGGTTGACTAACACTCTCAGTATCAGCAGTTGCATAATAATTCAAGTGCCTCTCAGTCTCTGGTGATCCAAAGGCTCAAATTTGTATCTTTCATACAAAATTTTGTATACAAAATTTGTACATACAAAAAATAATTTGTATACAAAATTGTATCTTTAGAGACTTCACTCAACACTGTTAGCATAAAATTCCTAATTTCTTAAAAGAAGGAAGAAAAAACCACAACAACTTTCAGTAGCGCACACAATGCTGTCAAATTCCCAAGGTTGTGGTGAGTATCAAAATAACATGTACAGGAAAGCCTTGTTTTGTGAACTTCCAGTCAAATCCAATAGTACCTAACGGGTAAATTTTTGCTTTTATTTCCTGCCTGAAAATGGGCATAACTTCCATCTGCATGTTGATGTAAAACCCAGAGAGACAGTATCTTATCAATCACCTCTAAAAGGCAAATGGGGAGCAGGAAGTATTGAGAGAAAAAAAAAACCGTACCATTACAAGTCAAGGTCAGTGAGGAAGGATTAAGGACTTCTACCCAAGCTTCCTGCTAAAGACTAACTATGCTTCAAGTTTAAGCCATCTACCTTTTGAACTAGATTCCATTTACATTATTCTACAGAGGAGGAAATGAAAAGTACTGATATGCTGGAATACCCGAAGAGGGTCACTATGACAAGTGACTAGCTTCTCTTCCAGTTAGATCTCTTCTGAAAGCTTTGGAAGAAAAACAGTATTCACAGACAAATCATTTTTTTATTCTGTAATTTCATATTTAAAAGCACTACAGACAAAATTTTAGTTACCTATCCAGACAAGCGGTCCTGGAATATGTTTTTATATTAAGTTATAGCCGGGTCTCAGTAAGAAAGCAAGAAAACGGCTTGTTGCTGACTTCTAAACCATCGTTGCATGGGGTGGTAGCATGGTAGCACAGGGTGGGATAGGGACAACCTGGATAAATTAACTCCTCAGGTAATTATTATTTAAGACAAATGTTGGATTAATTCAAACTCCTCCCTCCCTTTACAACAGAAAAAAAAATCATGTAAGATCCACTCTCCCTCCTCCTGGCCATTTTCTAACAAAAAATGCTAACAAGCAGATAGATGTCCAGTTAAAAAATATATATATATAGCAAACTGATTTATCAACACTAGAAGTGGTTCTCTTTTTTTTCAGTAATTCTGATTGCAAACTATCAAACTATGAATTTAGCTTCCTAAAAGGCTTTTTACATTACACCCTCCAAAAAACCTCATACCCTGACTTAAGTTTTTCTAAATCAAATGTCTTATACTGAGCTGTACTCGCAACGCTTGCTGGACAAGAAGTTAAAGAAATTGACAACTATTACATTAAAATTGCAAAATGCTGATACCGAACAACTTTCGATTCAAATCCACTGCGATTCCAAGCGTTCGTGGAAGACAACTTCCTTTTTCTACCCTGCGGGTCCCCCCGGCCCTTCCGCGAGCCCAGGTCCCCGCCCGGGCCTGCAGTGACATCCCAGGACCCATCTTCTGACGTCACAGACACACGGACCCACAGCCCTATGACTTCATCGTGGACTAAGGACGAACCGCAGTCGACTTGCGCCAGCCCAGAGGCTGGGGAGGCGTCCGAGCCTCCGTCCCGCCTCGTCGTCGAGAAAGGTTAAGGACAAGCGCCAGCTCACCTGCGCTGGGGCAGGGAAGGGCAGAGTGGCCGAGCCCGGGAGGGCGCGACAGGGGCGAGGCGACCCCAGTCCAGAGGCTGACTTCCTCACAGCTCTGGGTCCCGTAGGTGGGAGCGCCGGTCCGGTGCAAGCTCACGGCCTATCCGTGATCTCCTCGGCTTCAACCGGGACCCAAGACCCCGCTCCCTACCCGCCCGGCCCTCCGTGGCCCGCGGGGGCGCTCAGCGCCCGGGCCGTGCGCGCGGAAAGAGCCGCACCGGAGGAGGCGCAGGCGGCCGGGTCCCTGCCCCGGACCCGCGGGCGGCGCCCCCGCCCCCACCCCCACCCGCCCCGCGCCCCGGGAGCGCAGGCAGGCGGCGGGAGGGGGCGGGGAGCGGCCACGGTGGCCGCCGCCGGACCCCAGTCGCGCGGCCCTCGCGCCACGCCCCACCTCTGCCCGGACCCACCTGCGCTCCTGCCCCGGCCGCGGCCTGGCCCGGGGCTGCACCAGCCCGATGCAGTGGTGACGGCAGCAGCGGTGGCGGGAGGCCTGGCTCGCTCCCCACCGCTGAGTCGGACCGAGCACCCAGCGCGGCGCGGCGGCGCCCAACGCTCGCCCCGAAACCCATTTGTTTGGCTAAAACGGAGTGACGTCACGCGCCGGCCCAATCGACGGTTGGCCGGGGGAGGGGCCACGGATCCGGAGTTTCACGGCGCCCCCTGCCGGACACTGGGGGCGGGAAGGGGGAAGTGAAAAGGGAGACCTGGATGACGCGTCTGCGGCCCCCAAGTGGTAGAGAATGAAAGTTTGAGCACGACTGTAAGGGAAAGGAATCAAACCTCCCAGGCCAGCCAAGAAGGGTAGTGACGCCAGGGTTCAATCAGCAGACATGTCAAGTTTATGAATATTCGTGGGTGGACCTGAAGCTATAAATAGTCTCAGATACTATTAGATAACCTAGTAGACCTGGATCCTCATACTGGTTCTGCTGCTAGCTTGGAAGGCTGGGGTTCAGAGTTTCAATTTGTAAAATGACAAAATTGGAAAGGTCCCTTCTGACTCTCTTTCCTATGAAAATCATGGCAGGGATACCGGTCAGAAAGTAGATAAACGTTGAGGCTGACACGAAACTGTTAAAGTCTGTAGAAGCTTAAGGGCTGGTTAATGATGGATATAAATTTTTAACACTTTATATTCAAATCAGAGGGCCAGTGAGGAACTTTTGATCCCCAACCTTTAAGCTTATTATTGTTTTCATTGTGAAAATAATATTAACCACATTGAAAAACATGAGGACAATGTATTTTCTTCTAGACCTTTTGCCCCATCACATATATTTTACTACACTGTAATAGTAGTTGTACGCGATTTTACATCCTCTTTTCACTTTTATAAGCATTCCTCATATTTCCACATAAGCTTCATAATTAACAGCTGCATAAAATTACATTAAGTGGACATAAAATTTACTGCATTAATTCTCTATTTTTGGACATAACTTGTTTCCTTCACTTTTTGCCATTATAAAGAAATCATAGAACATCTTCATGAATGTAGATTTTTAAAGATACCCAAAAGTGAAATTACTAGGTGAAAAAGACTATCAACACTTTCACAGTTACTAATACAAACTGCCAAATGATTTTTAAAAGGTTGTACCAAGTTACACTTAAACCAGCAACTTTGATTTTAGCCAGTCCTTAACAAAAATAATTTTGTCCAATTATAAAACTACTGTTGTAAAATATATGTGTAAAATCTTAAATATTAAAACGTAAAAACAAAATAAAAATATTTCCCATAATCTCATCACCAAGAAATAACCACTCAGTATCTCCATCTAGACCTTTATCTATATACATATTTTTAATAAAAATTGGAGAGGGAAAGTCCAGGCACGGTGGCTCACATCTCAAAAAGGAAAAAAAAAATTAAGGAAGGGTGTTATATGGTACACCTTGGCATCAAACTGTATGTCTGATTTAATATGTGAGCAATATTAGCTCAATATATCATGATCATTTGAAGCTTCTTTATGTCATAGTTAGCTCAAAATTGTAAAACTTCAGTTTATCCTTTCAGATTCATCTCAAACACTGTCCTTCTTAAAACCTCTTGATTCCTTCTGGGCATGGTGGCTCACGCCTGTAATCCAAGCACTTTGGGAGGCCAAGGCATGCAGATCACTTGAGGTCAGGAGATCAAGACCAGCCTTGCCAACATGGTGAAACCCTATCTCTACTAAAAATACAAAAATTAGCCCGGTGTGGCGGGGCACACCTGTAGTCCCAGCAACTTGGGAGGCTGAAGCAGGAGAATCGCTTGAACCTGGGAGGTGGAGTTTGCAGTGAGCTGAGACCACACCACTGCACTCCTACCTGGGCGACAAGAGTGAGACTCCGTCTAAAAAAAAAAAAAAAAAAAAAAAAAAACTTGATTCCTGTTGATTAGAGGAATCAAAAAGTTGATATAAAAATGAAATTAATTTTAAAAGACGTAATAAAAGCCGGAACTATTAATTATTATATTTTTTCATCTTTTTCTTGAGGCAGGGTCTCACTATGTTGCCCAGGGTGGTCTCAAACTCATGGCCTCAAGCAATCCTCCTTTCTCAGCCTCCCAAGTAGCTGGGATTAATTAAAGTCCGCAGACATAAAATTATTCTGTCAAATTGCTAGTAAAGTTTCTAAAATCTTATTCTCAATTTCAGTTCTTGTCTCAGATTGGCCAGTGAACCACACTTTGAATAGCCCCAGTCTAGGAGAAAAGAACTAGGAGAGAGCGTAACCATGTTAGGCAAGACCTTCCCTTGATTTTGTTTCTCCATTTGTATAATGGCAATGATCCCCTAGAAGCAAAGCCAGTAGAGCCAGTATAGTTTATCAACCCACAGGTCCTATGGTAGGTCTTCAGGAAGGTGCTCCCCAGGTGGGCATGGGGTGGCACATTGAGGCCATGGGACTGGTGAGAGCCGAAAGAAGAACAAGACTGAGGTGGCATAGCAGCAGAAAAGTTCTAAATATATATAGTATATATATTTGGTTATTCCATTAGTAATTAAAACTTAGTTGTTTCAAGCCAGCAAACATATTAATTAAAACTCAGTGCAAGGGATTTGTCTTATATAGACTTGGTTTCACTTCTGTTCTTTGCTCAGAAAAAAAAAAACAAAAAACTAAGAACTTACTGCTTATTCCTTAATAAGCTTACTCCAACCTCCAAATAAAAACACCCACTGCTATGGTTTGAACGTGTCCCCCAAAGTTTATGTGTTAGAAACTTAATCCTCAATGCAACAGTGTTAAGAAGCGGGACCTTTAAGAAGCAATTAGGTCATGAGGGCTCCGTCCTCATGAATGGATTAATGCCATTATCAAGGGAGTGGATTACTTATCAAGAGAGGGAGTTACTATAAAAGCAAGCTTGGCCCTCTCTATCTCTCGCTCTGTTAGGTGTTCTCTTGCTCTTCCACCTTATACCATGGGATGACGTAGCAAGAAGCCCCTCAAGAGTTATGAACCCCTTGACCTTGGACTTCCCAGCCTCCAGAACTGTAAGAAAAAAATCTCTGTTCTTTATACATGACCCAGTCTCAGGTGTTCTGTTATAGTAGCATAAAACAGACTAGGACACCCACCATTTCATCTTCTCTCTCTCACCCCCCGCCCCTCCTTATCAAACTTACTTCCCCCGCTGCTGGAGAAAGGAAACCAAGAGGCAGGCTCCATTAGACTTTGCATCTAGACCTACTTTGCTGCAGAACCTAGGCCGCTGGGTGTGATAATGCCTTTCCCTACCTACTTGACTGTGTTATTATAAAGACCAAATAAGAAAAGAGAAGCAGAAGTGCTTTTAAAAGTTTCAACTTTGCAAAGGTAAAGCATGTACTTTAAAAATATGCCTGGAATGTGGCCGTTAGAGCATGCTTCAAGCCCTGAGCTTAAGCCCAGGTTTATGCATGTGTGAAGCTCATTGGTGATGACGGGGGGATGGGCAGGAGCTACTCAGCCATGAGAATATAAATATTATCCACAATAAATAGAACAACTCAGGAAAAACTAGAGCACCAAGGCAGCACACTGTCTAACAGATATGATTCTATCTTATAATTAAGATGTGGATGGTGAGGGACATAAAGTTGAATAAGTATTGAAACCCAGGAAATCATAATTCTTATCCTTCTTATCCTTCTTTTTAGATCTTGTGCCCCTGTGAAAATCTGATAAGAGCTAAAAACCAAGATTATCTTTGGAGACTCTTGGCAGAAGTAAAAAAGCACACCCTGATATATACAGACAGTTTAGAAGATAATTTTAATTTTTTTAAAAAGTTCCTTAGGTTAACTTATCTTATAGTGATCTGCACTCTCATGGTGGGGCAGCGTAAGAGACATGTAGAGCAAGGACAGCCCTTCCAGTACAATGGATGGGAAACAAATCAAGGTCCCAGATCCTCCTATCCCCACAGTATTGCCCTCAGAACATTCAGAAGGTGGTTTCTACACTGTCAATACAGTGAGCCACTCAATTTCCATAGGTATCTCTCTTTTTTTTTTTTTTTTTTTTTTTTTGAGACAGGGTTTTTGCTCTGTCACTTAGGCTAGGCAGCAGTGGCACCAACTCGGCTCACTGTAGCCTTGACCTCCCGGGTTCAAGTGATCCTCCCACCTCGTCCTTACAAGTAGCTTGAACCACAGATGCTCGCCACTGTGCCTGGCTAATTTTTTGTTGTTGTTGAGATGGGGTCTCCCTATGTTTCCCAGGCTGGTCTCAAACTCCCAGGCTTACATGATCCTCCCAACTCAGTCTCCCAAAATGCTGGGATTATAGGTATGAGTCACTGTGCCCATATTTCACTTCTGATAGCACATAAAAGGAGAAATTCTGGCCGGACGCGGTGGCTTATGCCTATAATCCCAGCACTTTGGGAGGCCGAGGCAGGTGGATCACAAGGTCAGGAGATTGAGACCATCCCGGCTAACATGGTGAGACCCCGTCTCTGCTAAAAATACAAAAAATTAGCCAGGCGTGGTGGTGGGCGCCTGTGGTCCCAGCTACTCCGGAGGCTGAGGCAGGAGAATGGCGTGAACCCGGGAGTCAGAGGTTGCAGTGAGCCGAGATCACGCCACTGCACATCAGCCTGGCAACAGAGCGAGAGTCTGTCTCAAAAGAAAAAAAAAAGGAGAAATTCCTTCTCTTGCTAAAGTTAAAAGCAAGGCTTAGACTGAAATCGTCACATTCTTTTCATCAAAATTAACACTTGGGCAGATTAGATAACAGGCCACAGTGGTCTCCAAGTCCCTCCTTAATGTTTGAATTTTTACTAGAATTCTAGGCACAAGTAACAATCTGCATTCCTGATGTCCCTACATTTAAAATCTCTATGTAGTCTATGGAACTCAAGTGCAGTACAACAGAAGTCAATGACAGCATTATGTTAGCTCTTCCGTCAAGTCAGGCAATCTCTGTTCCATCTCGAGGTCCCTCAGCCCGGAAGCTTCCTCTCCCCTCTGCACCTCATTGGCCCCAACGCTACCTTAGGTGTTGGCTTAACAGTCTCCTCAGGGCACTGAAGGTGCCAGACTTTATATTTAGAGGGATTTTGGAGGCACTGGGGGTGGTGGGGGCGGGAGGGGGGTACAAAACTGGGGAACTTAATATTAGGAACATTTGCCTAGCCAGCACAATTTTTACTTAGATATTATTTTTATTTGGGGTGGCATGGGAACGCAGTTAGGGCTTCTTCAAGCCAGGATTTCCCTAGCCTTCCTATCTAGTTGCCCCAAAATTATTCTCTTTCACAAAGCTGTTTAGTTCTTTCATAACACTAATTACACTAGAGTTTATTTATTATAACCCCTGTAGAATGAGAGCTTTGGAAAACATGGGAACTGAGTTTTATTCATCACTTTATCCCAATACCAACCTCGGTGCCTAATACCTAGAAGGTACTCAATAAGTAATGGTGATGTCATCGAGCCTATATATATATATATATATTTTAGATGGAGTCTTGCTTTGTCGCCCAGGCTGGAGTACAGTGGTGTGATCTCAGCTTACTGCAACCTCTGCCTCCCAGGTTCAAGCAATTCCCGTGCCTCAACCTCCCAAGTAGCTGGGATTATAAGGGTGCACCACCACACCTGGCTAATTTTTGTGTTTTTAGTAGAGATGGTGTTTCACCATGTTGACCAGGCTGGTCTCAAACTCCTGACCTCAGGTGATTCGCGCCCCCTCGGCCTCCCAAAGTTCTGGAATTACAGGCGTGAGCCACCATGCCCGGCCAAGCCTATATTATTTTTTAAAAACAAACAACCACATCATAAGGTGTTTGTCTTACTTGTGATAAAAGAAAAACTTCAGACGAGTTAAATTTAACAGAGTTTAACTGACCAAAGAAAGATTCACAAGTCAAGGAGCCTCCTGAGTCAAGAGTAGTCTCAGAGAGACTCCAGCACAGCCACGTGGTGGAATAAGATTTGTGGACAGAAAATGGGAAGTGACATACAGAAAACGGAAGTGAGGTACAGAAACAGCCACATTGGATACAGCTCAGCATTTGCCTTATTTGAACACAGTTTCAATAGTTGGCCACCTATTGGCCAAAACCCGGTGGCTGGTACAAGCCAGGGGGTTTAGTACTAATAGGTAGGTTAGTCTGTTTGCACATTCAGTTAGGTTTCAGTTTACTATGCATGGAGAAATTTTTGGACTGAACTTAAAATATGTAAGGAGGCAGCTTTAGACTAAACTTGATTTAACACTTGTTTTCCTTTTTTCTTTGTTCTTTTCTTCCCCCATGCGTGATTACTCGCACATAGTCATTTCGGTAGAGGGTAGTCACTACTAATTGATTAACTTCATATCCTAACCCTCAGGGGCTGCCCACAGGATTAATGAACTTGTTTTTCCAAAGAACAATGATTCTTGGGTCATTCAGACCTCCTTGACGGCATTCAGAAGTCTGATTGGCCTTGATGGCATTCAGAAGTTTGATCGGCCTAGGGATCTCACCTTCCACGTAGCTACCTTTCTCATGAAAACACTCAATCATGTTCAAAGGCAGGTTGGATTTGAGAGTTTGCCTGTCTTATCCTCACACTTTGGCCAAATTGAATAATCCTTCTCTGCTCCTAAGGCTGACATATCTGTGTTTGGCTTACTGCGCACCAGGTAGTTGAATCTGGCTTTTGGGGTTCTACAACAGTAGAATAATTTATGTTCAAATGCTAGAAAGAGTTTCTGCAAGGACAACAGTGATCTATATTTAGAATCATTTAACCCTTGCAATTATGAAAGATGGAAGAAGTTTTTGAAAGGGAGATGGAAGAAAATGAGGGACCTTGCTCCTTAGGAAAGTGGGATGTTCCCCTGAAAGTGTTCTCTCCAAAGCCAATGGAGTAAGATTAAAAAAGACATGATCCAGGCCAGGCGCAGTGGCTCACCCTTGTAATCCCAGCACTTTGGGAGGCCAAGGTGAGTGGATCACTTGAGATCGGGAGTTCGAGACCAGCCTGGCCAACATGGTGAGACCCCCCCCGCCCCCAATCCATCTCTACTAAAAATACAAAAATTAGCTGGGTGTGGTGGTGTGCGCCTGTAATCCCAGCTACTCAGGAGGCTGAGGCAGGAGTATCTCTTGAACCCGGGAGGCAGAGGTTGCAGTGAGCCAAGATAGTGCCATTGCACTCCAGCCTGGGCGACAGGGAAAGACCCTGTCTCAAAAAAAAATAAAATAAAATAAAATAAAAAGACATGATTCGGATGAGGCCATAGACCCTGGAGCTTGAATCCAGAGGTTGGGACCTTTTAAAGAACCAGGAGATGGAAGAGCTGTGCATAGGAGACTAGAAGCCAAAACGGTAACATTGCCTTAAGAAATAGAAGGCAAAAAAAAAAAAAAAAACACAAAATGAGAATGCAGGTTTGCATAGCCCACTAATTATTATAGCACAGAAGGAATTAAACCCAGCTGCATTCCAAGTACAAAAATATAGCAGGCAAAGGGAAGCAGCTCATCACACACACACACACACACACACACACACACACACACACATACAATTTTGAAGCCGTTTGATTCTTCTCCCCGCTCTTAGAATAAAATCAGAACCCTTTACTGTGGCCCAGTATAATCAGACATGTTCCTTTTATCAACTCTCTTTATTCTCCCAACTTGTCTCAGCTAAAATGTCATCGCCTCAGAGAGCCTTCCTTAACTATCCAGTGTAGTATTTCAGCCTTGTTTTCCTTTACAGTGCCTCATGCCTGGTACATAATAGGCACCCAATAAATATCTGTTGAATTAATAAAAATATTTATACTTTCTTTTACTAAAAGATTTAATCCAGGCCACAAATGTTACAGTGGATGACTAATAAAAGTATCATGAGTAGAGCGACTTGTACATTGAAAATAGGACCTGAATAAAGGCAAAATCTAAGTCATTGCTGCAAATATATGACCAAAAGTAGGAACATCTGAGCCCTACAGAACCTAGCCAACCAGCCAGTCATGATTTTGATGCTTCAACACAAATTACCTGTGATTTAATTACCTAGCTCACCCATTGATTACAAGGATATTTACATTAGCCACTTGGCATTTAGATAACCACCAGTATTCATCAGGTAATGCCAAATAACTTGTGTTAACATCTTTTATATTTTTAGTAAGCCCCTGGTCTGTTTGTTGAGAATAGCAAGAAAGAAAATGGTGTGAGCGTGGGAGTCACTGCCCTCTGACTGCCTACTGAACAGCAATTTCCCCTTTTCTTGCTTGTTAACAGAATCCTGATCTGGGCTACCCTATCTGTGCTTCTGGGGAGGTGGGCCCAGAACCATTGTGTGAATAATGATTGACCTCAGCTAGTGGTTCTCATGGAGTGATTGATTTTGCTTCCCAGAGGACATCAGCAATGTCTGGAGACATTTCCAGTTGTCACTACTTGAGAGGAAGCACAATCTGCCTCTAGAAGGGAGAGACCAGGGATGCTGCTGCTCAATATCCTATAATGCACAGAACAGCTTCTACGACAGAGTTATCCCACCAAAAATGTCAGTAGTGCCAAGGTTGAGAGAACCTGCTCTAGGGTAATCAGGGTGGTCTCAATCTCCCTGTCAGTAACTGATTCAACTCACATAATAATCTTATGGGAGTGTGATGTAATTCTAGCCAATAAAATGCAATGGGAAGTTGGCTGAGATACTTCTGAAAAAATCTTCTCTTACCCCTACAAAGAGACATTCATTTTCTGTTGAAATGCATTACTTTCCTAAATAAAATCATATTTACCAACAACGAGAAAAAGAGAAACATGCAAGAAACCATCTGTTTGCTGCTAGATGCCATTGTGTCTGCAATGTGATATCTGGAACTATGGCTGTCATCCTGGAACCATGAGAGGAGTTAGCTGAAGAAACAGGAGGATGGCAAAGCGGAAGGATGGAAGTTACCTGAGGCTGAGGACATCAGTGCACCTCTGATTTAACCAATCCTTGAGACTTCTTGTTATATGAGATAATAAATTCTATTGCTATTTAAGTCATGTATAGGACTTTAAAACATTTCATAGCTGAAAACATCCTGATATATATTTTATATTTTTATTTGATATGTGGAAGAGAAAATAAAATATGGGAGGAAAGACACTAACCTCCTTTGGGGGCAAGCTCTACAATTGTCCAGTAATAAAATAATTTTCTTTGCTGTGCTTCCAGAATGATCTTAAACTAATGATACCAGAAGTTGATAAAATCAGTGGGGGAAACAGTCTGTCTATTAATGCATAAGACTGTGTTATTTAAGTAAATGAGTAGGCACTCATGTGACATTTTGAAATCTTCAAGAAAATGATATTTTCCAGTCATTGAAATTTAATTTGGGGGAGCCTGCAGCATTAGCATGAGACCAGCCAGCCTGTCCTTATTCTTCTCAAGCCCTAGCACACCTAATTCACAGGCACCTGCTACAGCAAAGGAGGAGCTGCCTGGCTAAAATAACCTAGTTACATCAGCCTGCTAAAAATGGTCCTGAGGATAGATTTTGCTCAGCATTCAGTTCTTTGAACAACAACAACAAAAAACCCAGCAACTTATTCTGCAGTTTTAGGGTTTGCTGACATTTTTTTTTACCAGGCATAACTATGCTTTTATTGCCAAGTTTTACTTTGAAATACCAAAGACAACTTTTCAAAAAGCGGAGCTTGGATATCAACTTTCCTTACCAAAAAAAAAAAAAAAAGCATTTGTTTTGTTAATTAGTATTGAACCTGAATAGGGGTGCCTTCAGATACTTTCCATGGAAAAGTTTATGGTGATTTGGCCTTTTTTCTTTTTTTGAGACGGAATCTCACTCTGTCACCCACGTTGGAGTGCGTGATCTCGGCTCACTGCAACCTCTGCTGCCCAGGTTCAAGCAATTCTCCTGCCTCCGCCTCCCGAGTAGCTGGGATTACAGGTGCCTACCACCACGCCTGGCTAATTTTTGTAGTTTTAATAGAGACAGGGTTTCACCATCTTGGCCAGGCTGGTCTTGAACTCCTGACCTCGTGAACCACCTGCCTCTACCTCCCAAAGTGCTGGGATTACAGGCGTGAGCCACCACGCCAGGCCGATTTGGCTTTTTTTTTAGTGTACCATTATATAGGCTCGATCATGCCACTGTATTATAGTTCACTGTCACTGACAGAGAATCCCACTGACCTTTCACAGCAACTCACGCCTTGCCCCTTCTTAAGACTGCTGAGCTATACATATTTTTGTGTGCCTTCAGCAAGACATACTCTGAACAGTAATGCCTATATATATCACTAAAGTCAATTGAGCCTTTTTGTCCTTTCTCTTGATGTCCCTCCCCTCAGCAAAGCCAAAGTGTACCTTCAAAGTAGCATAAGGACGACCTTATAAAATTACTGAAGGTGTGAGCATCTCATTGCTCCTTCTGGTTCAGAGCTATTCTGGTTTTCTTATCTTGGAGCTGACATTTTCACATGCAGATTATATGCTCCTTAATGCCCCATTGCTCCTGTGGCTTCTGCCATCTGTTACTTTTACTATTGCTGCACTTTTCTAGCTTTCTGTGTTTCTTTCTCTCTCCTGCCTCTGTCCCTACCGTATCTCCAATATATTTTGACTTTCTTTCCAATAGGCTTGACTTCTATAGTCATCACTAGCCAAGAAGACTCCTGTTGCTCTACACATGACATCCCTCTGGTCTCTGCATGTCGAGTATAGATCTGAATCCTCTCCCTTTCTCAACTATTTCCTCCGTTCCTTGCTACTCGGGGGCTGCTTTTGCATGGATGCATGCATTTTCTTTTTTACATTTTTCAGTACTGGCAAAACTCTATAGAGTTCTGTCCTCTGAATAATGCTAATATGTGTGGTAATGGCTGAGTACAGGTGCTTATGCCTGTAATCCCAGCATTTTGGGAGGTCTAGGAGAAAGGATTGCCTGAGTCTAGGAGTTCAAGACCAATCTGGGCAACATAAGGAGACTCCGTCTCTACAAAAAATAGAAAAAGTTAGCTGGGCATGGTGGTGTGTGCCTGTAGTCCCAGATACTTGGGAGGCTGAGGTTGGAGGATTGCTTGTACCCAGGAGTTCGGAGTTGCAGCAAGCTATAATTGCACCACTGCACTCCAGCTTGGGTGACAGATTGAGACCCTGTTTCTAAAAAAAACAGTGTGGTCACTAGCTCCATTTTTAAGTTCATTAACTCCTTCTAAAAAATACCCTAAATATGTTTCCACATCTGTGTTATTCTGTGTGTTGGCACATCCAATTCTTTTTTTTTTTTCTTTTTTTGAGACAGAGTCTCACTCTGTTGCCCAGGCTATGGCGCAGTCTTGGCTCACCACAACCTCCACTCCCCAGGTTCAAGCAATTCTCCTGCCTCGGCCTCCTGAACAGCTGGGACAACAGGCACGCACCACCATGCCTGGCTAATTTTTGTATTTTTAGTAGAGACGGGGTTTCTCTATGTTGGCCAGGCTGGTCTCGAACCCCTGACCTTGTGATCTGCCCGCCTCGGCCTCCCAAAGTGTTGGGATTACAGGCATGAGCCACTGTGGCCAGCCGGCACATCTAATTCTTAATTTCCTGCTTTAAGGAAGAAGTTGAGTTCTGATAAGTAAAAGCCCTATTGGAACATCACAGGCAAAAAAAAAGAAACGTGGAGTTTTTCAAGCTCCAAAATTATTGGCTGAGCCATCCTTTTTTCAAGAGCCTATACAAAGTATAAAATGAGTAAAGTTGGTATTCTTTGCCTCTTTCAATTCCACCCTTGCGCTTCTCCTGGGTGGCCGTCGAGCCATCCAGAGAAGACACAAGCACTGTGATGCACGCCAACATGTTCCTATCCACCTACTGCAATGTCATCCCCATGACGTCTTCCCTCACTCTCTAAACAAATTATTCCCAAGATCTATGATCGTGTTGTATACTTTATTTCCATGTTTGCTATTTCATTTAAAACATTTTAATGTAATTTTTACATAGAGCTACCCCTCTCCCTATGTGAGCCCTTTAAGGGCATACACTACTGATTTATTGAATCAGTGAGTGCATGAATAATCAATGAGAACAATTTCATTTACTACCTCACACTAGTCAGAGACAAAAATACTTCTTCATTAAGTGCAGTGATATTTAAATTGCCACATTTGTCGATATTACATAAATGGAACAAAATTAAAGAGTATGACCCTCCCTAAAGGCCATAGCTTTGTGATCCTTTCCTGAATCGTTAACCTGAATCGTTATCTGAATGTGCTGGAGTGAATCTTACTGGCCTTTCCAAAGGCTGACATTTTTCTTGGTGCCTTTTCAAGGGTAAGATGACTTACATGTTCTTTTCAGGGAGTTTTTCAAATGTTGGCAGATTGGACCTTATTATCATGAATGGGACTAAAATTTGCACATTGTTATCAAAGATAAATTATATGAATTTAGGCTAGGCACAGTGACTCATGCCTGTAATCCAAATGCTTTAGAAGGCCAAGGCAGGAAGATCACTGTAGGCCAGGAGTTTGAGACCAGCTGGGCAACATAGCAAAACCCTATCTCTAAAAAAAAAAAATTTTTTTTATTTTTTGAGATGGAGTCTCGCTCTGTTGCCCAGCTGGAGTGCAGTGGCGAGATCTCGGCTCACTGCAAGCTCTGCCTCCCAGGTTCACGCCATTCTCCTGCCTCAGCCTCCCGAGTAGCTGGGACTACAGGCTCCCGCCACCACAGCCGGCTAATGTTTTGTATTTTTAGTAGAGACAGGGTTACACCGTGTTAGCCGGGATGGTCTCCATCTCCCGACCTCTTGATCCGCCCACCTCAGCCTCCCAAAGTGCTGGGATTACAGGCGTGAGCCACCGCACCAGGCCTACAAAAAATTTTTTTTAAGTAGCAGGGCATGTTAGCACACCCGGTAGTCTGAGCTAGTTGGAAGGCTGAAGGAGAGGACTTCCTGAGCCCAGGAGCTCCAGACCAACCTGGGCAACACAGCGAAACCCCATCTCTACAAAAAATTCAAAAATTAGCCAGGCATGGTGGCACGTGCCTGTAGTCTCAGCTACTAGGTAGGCTGAAGTGGGAGGGTCACTTGAGCCTGGGAGGCCAAGGCTGCAGTGAGTTGTGATCACACCACTGCACTGCAGCCTCAGTGACAGAACGAGATTCTGTCTCAAAAAAAAAAAAAAGAAACTTAGCCAGGCATGATGGCGTGCACCTGTGTTCCCAGCTACTTGGGAGGCTGAGGTGGGAGGATCACTTGAGCCCAGAAGGCTGAGGCTGCAGTGAGCCATGTTCATGCCGCTGCGCTTTAGCTTAGGTGACAGAGTGAGACCCTGTTTCAAAATAAATAAATAAAAACACAATTTAATATTCATCTAAGTGACAATTGAATCTGACAATTTTTTTTTTAGCAATAGAGATCAAAGTAAAAAACCTGACAACATTTTAGTCCAGTCTGAGTACCCTTTTATTTGATTCCCTGTCAGTCTTATGGAACTGTCGGTAAAATCTAAATCCAGAGCCAGACTCACAAGTACCTAATTATTTTTTAAAAGCTGTTTTCAAATACTTAAGAAAATGCAAACTATTTTTTCCCTACATATTATTTTCCCTATTCATTGGGGAAAAAAATAGAGAAAGGGCCAGAAAATGTTTTGTTCATGTGATAAAAGCAAATTGCAAAACAACATACACTATATGCTACCATTTATACAAATCTTAAAAACATACAAATCACACACACACACACACAACAATACTTGGTATTGCTTATGGACAGCTACCATTGCAATAAAGCCTAAAGACTTCAATGAAAAATACCCAAAACAACTTCAGAATAATAGTTACCCTTGGGGAGAAAGGAAGGGGGAGAGAATTGGAATGGGGAACAAAAGAGCTTCAATTTTATCCATAACATCATATTTAAGAAAGAAAATATGTGAACAAAATATGGTGAATCTGTGGATGTTTGTAAAATAACTGATATTTTTTGCATCTTAGATATATTTCATAAAAGTAACAAGTAAATGCAAATTTTTCACTTGAAAATTTTAGAAGAAATTGTGATGTGAATACCTTTGAGAAGAAAACCAATAAACTTATTAATTACCTCTAGGTAATATTGACATGAAACAAAAAAAACCTTAGATTCATTCTTATTTTCTGCTCTTATCCCAAAGCATTTGTGAAACATAGACACTATTAGCTAAACATTTAAAAGCCTTACTATATAGAACATAATTCTTTGTTAAGTGAAAAAAAGCGAAGCTGTGATTTCTACCTCTATTTATGGGCATGACTGCTCTATTTTTCCACTGAGAAGACAATAACAGATCCTAGGCATTTATAAGACACGTGGAATTTGAAGTCTAGGGGCAAGCAAATGCTTCTGTAATGCTGTAAAAAGCATACACAAAAACGGCAATGAGACGGATATCAAAGTTCTCGTCTCATCCCTAAATCGTCCTTCTGTCAGTTGCTTTTCTAATTGGTTCCATACTCTTGAAAGGGGAGTTCCCTGACCCTCCTCACTGGACGTGCGACAGGGGTGTGTCTCCTTATGGGAGGGGGAGCACGCAGACAGGCAGGTGCAGGAGCTGGGGTGAGAGCTTTTGGACTCCAGCCCCATGGTAGGATCTAGGGGTGGGTGCCTGCAACTCCTGAAGCCCCAGAGGGCATGTTACAGTGCTCTTTTAACTCTGCCATCCGCAGACAGCTTAAGTGTTAACCAGCTCAGTGCCTTCTTGGTACCCGGGTTCTTGTCTGGCATCCAGGAATAATCAGGTCACATGGACAAACTGAAGGATGGTAAATGCAGGAGATTTTATTGCCAGATGGAAGTGGCTCTCAGCAGAACGAATGGAGAGCTGGAAAGAGGATGGAGTGGGAAGATGATCTTGCCATGGAGTTCAGCCATCCCGCAGCCGATCAGCTATCCAACCGTCCCCAGCCGAACTTCTCTCGATGTTTAAATGTTTCTTCTCTTCTCCCCTTTTCTTCCACGCCACGTCACTCTTTTGCTCCTCTGCTCTTCTGTTCATCTGCCCATGGAGCCTGGGGTTTGGGGTTTATATGGGTACAGGATGGGGGGCATGGTGGGCCAAAAGGCAACATTTGGGCATGAAAACAGGAGTGCTAGTTTTCATTTAGGGCCATGGGTTTCCAGGCTTGGGGGTGGGGCCTTGCCAGGGAACTGCCCTCTTCTACCCATTGTTTCCCTGGCTCCTGTCCATATCACTCTCAGAATGGGTACACAAAGCAAAGAGATACATGGCTGACCTGTTACAAAACAGTACCATTCAATGACCAAGCACAGTGGAGGGCCCAGGGAGCCCAGAAATGCATAAGGAGAAATGCACAGGATCCCAGCCTGTCTTTATGGACATACGGCAAAGTCTGTGGTCACACTGCATCAAGTGCCCACATTCTTGATCCATATGCTTCATGCAAAATAAATTGCAAATACATTGTTAGGGCTAATGAAGCCTCACCAGGCTCTAAACTATTAAATTATTAAAACCTTTTACTTTTGCCTAAAACGTGTAAAAGTCTTGTGAAAAAAAAGAAAAGGCATTACTTTTTTTAAAGGAGTGCCCGAGACCTATTTCAAAAGCACCACCCAACATAAAGAAATCATTCTGGGATAATACAAGATACCTGATGAGAAGGAGAGCTAGTAACACCAAAGTACACTCAGAGGGCTTTGCTAGCTGAGAACACCCTGGGTTCTGTGCAAGGCATTCTACCTTTTCCCATCCTGGTCTTTACTTGCCTCAGGGGAGTAGATGGCAACTTAGAACTCAAGGTAGATTTGTTTTTCCTTAAAGAAAGTTAAGGTAACATCTAAAGGCCTCTTTTACAACAAACAGATCAAAGGCTGGTTGAAAGCATTTACAGGCAGTGGTTCACAACCTTAGCTGCACTTTAGAATCATCTAGGGAGCTTTGGAAAAGTAGGATGCATAGTGACAGCCCCAGAGCAACTGAATTAGAATCTGTGGGAGGAGGAGCCCAGGCATGGGTGATTTTGATGAACAATGAAGAATTATTGCCAAAGGGACAGGGAGTGCCGGCCAAAGTGCTGGTCTTGGAGATGGGGGTGGGCTATGCAGGAAAGCTTGATGTATATCACATTTGCCTATTTCATGGTGTAAATACTCCCATCATGGCCAATTTCAAGCTACTACTGTGAAGCTGGGAAGAGATGTGCACAATCTGCTCTCACTAGCACCTGAGTGCTAGCTCCAGCACACCACAGTCAGGAGCTTTTGATGATGAAGTTACAGCAAGGGATGGAAAGGCAACATAGTACGTCCTGGTGCTCTTCTGTCCCCTCTATAACATCTCAACCCTGACAGGAGGATGAGAGAAGAATCAACTGGAACCAGCAGCTCCCGGGTCAGGTAGGAAGGTAAGCCAAAAGAAGATCCCAAGTGTCTGTTAGTGTGAAGAACACCAAGACAAGGTATCACTTGCTCCTGTAGAAGATCCACGTTGAGATGGAGTTGGCCTCCTGATGAAGGGAGCCTTTCTCTGGGATCCTGACCCAACGAGGGCAGCATATGAGTCATACAAGATGCTGTGCCCTGGAGCTCCATGACAGTACAGTTGAATGTTCCTTTTTCCCTGGGGATCTGGTCATCCAGAGGATTCCCTAGTGATCCTCTTGGGCCTCTGCCAAATATCCCATTTGGAATATAAGGATTCTTTTCCAGACATATGAATGCATGCATTTTCTCCTCTTAAATTATCAGGGTTTCTCTCAACCAACACACCTCCCAGCTCATTATCATAAGCCTTTCTTTTATAGGTAATAAGCTAGCTTTGATAATAGCCAGCTTTTCTTTTGGATTTTTCGGAAAGAATTTGGTTTCTATTTTATAGGTGTTCAGCTCTTTACATGCATGACTGATCTTTATATCTGCTTTCAAAAGATTCTTCTCTGTATTTACAGGGCAAACTTTCTCTGAATTGTTTTTTCAGTGAAAATTCATTTTTTTCCTTGATGCAATTCTGAAAGAACTTAAAGTTTCTGCCAAAGCTTTGGCCTCTCCCTTCCTGTTTTGTTGCTGTTGTTGTTTGTTTGTTTCCTGCAATGATACCTACTCATTTGGAGACTTTTAAGATGATCTTTAAGTGTGCCAATTAATTTACCTTCTTTCAGTTAGTGTACATTTGGTTTCTTTTTTCTTCAAGAGGTTTTTGTTTTTTTTGTTGTTTTTTTTTTGCTTTGTTTTTTGTTTTTTGTTTTTTTTGAGATGGAGTCTCACTCTGTCGCCCAGGCTGGAGTGCAGTGGTGCGATCTCGGCTCACTGCAAGCTCCGCCTTCCGGGTTCATGCCATTTTCCTGCCTCAGCCTCCCAAATAGCTGGGACTACAGGCACTTGCCACTACGCCAGGCTAATTTTTTGTATTTTTAGTAGAGACAGGGTTTCACCGTGTTAGCCAGGATGGTCTTGATCTCCTGACCTCGTGATCCGCCCGCCTCAGCCTCCCAAAGTGCTGGGATTACAGGCGTGAGCCACTGCACCCGGCCAAGAGGTTTTAAACAATTAACTTATCAGTACCAATCCATTTGTTCAAGCTCGTTTTGGTTTATCTTCATTATATCCAATTGTAAGTTCCCACCATCTAGGCTTGCTTCTTCAAGAACGGCAGCCTAATCTCCCACTTTTAGCACATGTTCACCCAGGGGCTTGCTTTTTATCATTTAGTGCTTGTCCCTTGTGGCTGGGCGCAGTGGCTCATGACTGTAATCCCAGCACTTTGGGAGGCCGAGACAGGAGGATGACTTGAGCCCAGGAGTTCGTAGACCAGCCTGGGCAATATAGGGAGACCCTGTCTCTACAAAAAATTTAAAAATGAGCCGGGCGTGTGGATGCACAGCTGTAGTCCCAGCTACTTGGGAGGCTTAAGTGGGAGGATTGCTTGAACTGGGGAAGTCAAGGCTACAATAAGCCAAGATTGCGCCATTGCACTCCAGCCTGTGCAACAGAGCAAGACCGTGTCTCAAACACAAACAAACAAAAAGCCTTGTCTCGTGCAATTTAGAGTTTCTAATTTTTTTTTCTGTTAGATAAGGTAATTTACTCTCCCATTCCACTTTTCGCTTTATGTTTCCTTTTTTTTGTTTTGTTTTGAGACAGAGTCCCACTCTGTCACCCAGGCTGGAGTGCAGTGGTGCAATCTCGGCTCACTGCAACCTCCGCCTCCCGGGTTCAAGTCATTCTTCTGCCTTAGCTTCCTGAGTAGCTGGGATTACAGGCATGTGCCACCAGGCCTGGCTAATTTTTTGTATTTTTTTTTTTTTAGTAGAGATGGGGTTTCGCTATGCTGGCCAGGCTGATCTCAAACTCCTGGACTGAAGTGATCCACCCGCCTCAGCCTCCCAAAGTGCTGGGATTATGGGATTACACTGTTAACAATGGACACCACCACGTCCAGCCCTTTATGTTTTCTTGAAAACCAGAATTTTCATCCAAAGCATCTTTTAGTGCTTCTGAATTTGTTTTCATTCTTGTCATGTATTTTGAAAGCCATTTTGGTTGCAACTACTTGAAGTTGTACGTGTTTTGATGCATCTTCTAAAGACTGAATCTTTCTTTTAATGTCAATCATACCTCAACTTGTTTTAAATGTTCAGATTTCTCTTCTATCGGTCCTTTTCTCAAACTCTTTAAGCCCAAGAAAAGAGTTGAAAATTTCCAGCTCTTTATTAATGGCCTCCAGTTTTTCTATTTTTGATCATTTGTTCTCAAATGTGACGTGTTAAAATTATTCAAGGTCTCTCAATTCCTTTTTTTTTTTTTTCTTCTTGAAGTGGATTCTTTATTTTGCCTTATTACTGGGACCACTGATGAAATTTAATGAGATTTCAGGATTAGCTACCGCTAATTACCAATGTTAATTCCCTGATTTTTTTATGATTAAATAGGAGAGTATTCTACGTAAACCCCCGAAAATATTTGGGGGTGGGTGATAGCGCATCACAAATAGTGATTACTCCCAAACAGTTTAAGATTTGTTTTGTTTGTTTTTGTTTGTTTGTTTTGTTTTGTTTTTGAGACAGAGTCTCACTCCTGTCACCCAGGCTGGAGTGCGGTGATGCAATCACGGCTCACTGAAACTTCTGCCTCCCAGGCTCAAGCGTTTCTCCTGTCTCAGCCTCCCGAGTAGCTGGGATTACAGGCATGTGCCTCCATACCCAGCTAATTTTTGTATTTTTAGTAGAGATGGGGTTTCACCGTGTTGGCCAAGCTGGTCTTGAACTCCTGACCTCAAGTGATCCGCCTACCTCAGCCTCCCAAAGTGCTGGGATTACAGACGTGAGCCACTGCGCCCAGCCAATATTTTTTTTTAAAAAAAGGTTTCTGGCCGGCGCAGTGGCTCACGCCTGTAATCTCAGCACTTTGGGTGGCCGAGGTGGGTGGATCGCAAGGTCAGAAGCTCAAGACCATCCTGGCTAACACGGTGAAACCCTGTCTCTACTAAAAATACAAAAAAATTAGCTGGGCGTGGCAGCAGGCACCTGTAGTCCCAGCTACTCGGGAGGCTGAGGCAGGAAAATCGCTTGAACCCAGGAGGTGGAGGTTGCAGTTAGCTGAGATCGCACCACTGCACTCCAGCCTGGGCGACGGAGTGAGACTCCGTCTAAAAAAAAAGATTTCTGTACTGCACTTGCAACTTTAGTGTAAGTTTCAGGTTAAAAAAAAAGATCTTTCTTTTCAGTGCAGTTTTTAGGTTCGCAGCAAAATTAAGCAGAAAGTACAGAGAGTTCCCATATACCCCCCTTCCCACATATGCACAACCTCGACCACTATCAACATCCCACACTACGGTGATACATTTGTTACAACTGATGAACCTACATTGATACATCATTATCTCCCAAGGTCCATAGTTTACATTAGGTCTCACTCTTGTTGTTATATATTCTTTGGGTTTTGAAAAATGTTTAATGGAATGTATCCACCGTTGCAGTATTGTACAGAATAGCCTCACTGCCCTAAAAGTCCTTTCTTTGTGCCCTGACTATTCACACCTCTTCCTCCAATCCCTGGTAACCACTCATCTTTTTACCATCTCCATAATTTTACATTTTCTAGAATGTCATATACTTGGAATCATACGTATTTAGCCTTTTCTTTCCTTTTTTTTTTTTGAGACAGTCTGTGTCGCCCAGGCTGGAGTGCAGTGGCACAATCTTGGCTCAGTACAACCTCTGCCTCCCGGGTTCAAGCAATTCTGTCTCAGCCTCCCAAGTAGGTGAAATTACAGGTGCCTGCCACCATGACCGGCTAATTTTTGTATTTTTAGTAGAGACGAGGTTTCACCATGCTGGCCAGGCTGGCCTCGAACTCCTCACCTCAGGTGAACCGCCCACCTCAGCCTCCCAATGTGCTGGGATTACAGGTGTGAGCCACCGCACCCAGCCATAGTGGCCTTTTTAAAATTCTTCTGAATGAGGTTAAGATTGTAAAATATTTAATGTCTTTCTCCAGAAGGGCAAAAGTGGCCAGTTATTTGTCTCTACTTGCATAAAGTAGACTTCTAATTATTAGAAATATGACTAGGAATACCACCATTTTCCACAGCAATCCATGAGGACCTGGGCCTGGGATGAGGTACCTGGTTATGCCGCCACCACCTGGCACAGTGTCCCCAGGACAGGTGTGACACAGCATCATCACCATCACTCTGAACCCCTCAGGTTGCCAGGACACTGCCAGCCACATCAGATGCAGAGAGCACCAGCGAGCATTGCACCTAGAACCAAACCAGCAGCTGGCAACAGGCCCAGACCTCTGGAAGCAGGGGAGGGAAGCCCATAAAACGCTGGCCAAAAGCTCTTCCTCTTCTGAGTACATATTTCATTCCGAGGCCATGAGGGCTTTATTCTGCCACAAAGGTCAAAGAAAACTCCCCATTCTCAGCTCCCTCCTTGATTTTTGTCTAGCCTTTGAATGTGAATGGGGCAATTTACTGGAGGAGTCATACAAATGGTTTCAACTTACTTCACTACTTTTAACTTTAAAAAGCTAAGGACAAGGCGGGGCACGGCGGCTCATACCTATAATCCCAGCATTTTGGGAGGCTGAGGAGGGCAGAAAACAAGGTCAGGAGTTCGAGACCAGCCTGGCCAATATGGTGAAACCCCGTCTCTACTAAAAATTCAAAAAAAAAAAAAAAAAATTAGCCGGGCATGGTGGCGCATGCCTGTAATCCCAGCTACTCGGGAGGCTGAGGCAGGAGAATTGCTTGAACCTAGGAGGCAGAGGTTGCAATGAGCCAAGATCTCACAACCGCACTCCAACCTGGGCAACAGAGTGAGACTCTACCTCAAAAAACAAAACAAAACAAAACAAAACAAAAACTAAGGACAAAGCAAGTGGTACTTTCAAAGTCTTCACATTTCTAGAAGGTGGAGTCCAACTGTGATCATGGAAATAATTAATAATTCTCACGTTTCCTGCATGTGGGGTGAAATGTTTGATGACAGAAGCCCTTCAGGTTGCTGCCGTTCAAAATAATAATCTGAGGGGGTATTGAGTGCTGGAGGGATCTCCTCTCTCTCACAAAGGCAAGAGTATTGGGCCACCTGAGCATCTTTTCAATGTGGCACCTGAAAAGTGCCACAGTCTCCAGTCCTGGAGCCACGACTGGTCCAGTTCAATGAGTAGCTCTATCTTGTTAACAATGAAACTGTGGCTCAGCTGGGGATTGGTTGATTTTAACTGGGTAGGGATGAGTAAGTGTGCTGACCTCAGCTGGCTTTGCTCATGTGTCCCAGGGTTACCCGGGGGTCAGCTGATCTGGGCTAAGCTGGGCAGCTCTTCTAATCTCAGCTGGACTTGCTCATGTGTTTTGGGGTCAGCAGGGGGTCAGCTGATGTGGGCTGGGCTGGGCAAGCTCAATGTATCTCTTGGTCAGCTGGGAGTCAGTGATGTATGCTGGCCCTAGCTATGCACTGGGACCTGCCTTACCTGTCTCTCATCCTCTTCCTAGAACAACAGGAGAGCTCATTCCTGTCTTCCCTTGGCTATAGCAGAGGCACAAGAAAGCCTTTGGAGGGGAATGATCCAATCTGCATTTTGAAACATTTTCTCTGGCTGCAGGATGTCAGCAACTATTCTGATGGCCTTTTGTCTCCATGAAGTCCTCATCCTCAGAGAAACAAAAAGTTATCTGGAACTGGGATATAGAGTAAGTGCAGATGTGAATGTCCATTGCTTCTTTCGTTTCTGTGGTTCACTTCACCAGCTCCAGAACCACACCATATTTGCCAGGATCTGCACCTGCAAAATGCAGGCCCTGTACTCTCCCTCCTTCCCCATGTAACTCCATCTTGAAACAAATGCTTGAGTCTAGGTAGTGGAATCTACATCACTCGTATGCACCCTAACAAGAAGGAAATCTTGGAAAGGGAGTTTGGGGTTCTACATCGAGAAGGCAGGATTTCTACTGAGGAACTATGATAACGGAGAGACTTTTTGGAAGATTTCGGGCAGCTGCAAATGACAGATGTTCATGACAGTTGCCATACTTGTCTCATGTGATCTGGCTACTCAGGACAAAGCTGCTCATCTATAGACTGGACATAAAGCAAAGCATTGCCATTTAAGATGGCTTGTAGCAGAACTCTGCCCGATAGGAACAGAGAAGGATAAACTGGCCCAATTTAATCCTCTTTCAGGGCATCTGAAAGTGAGACATACAAAGAGGGTCAGCAGTGAGCAGGCAGAGAAAGTCAGGTTACAAGAATAGGAGTCAGACAAAAGTAGGAAGCAGAGCGACACCATCATCTGAGTTACATGCGATAGTTACGAAACCTGCTATGGTGTCACTACATTTGCCACAGTATCTGGACTAAGATTCTAATTTGATGTGGAGCCTGATGTAGAACTCCCATCACATCAGACTTGAAAACTTCTCTGCTCTTGTAATCTATAAAGATCCAACCCACCGCACCCACTAGAAAAGATAAAACACAATATAAAGCAGCAAATTCTATGTCCAAAGGTTGCCCACCAGACTTGAGCTCCTAAAGGGGCCATGTGTGGTTAATTTGTGTATCATGCCCAAGCATCTAGTACTTTTGGGAAGCACTCAGGAGATGGTCGTTGAAAATTGAAATGAGGGTTTTAGCAATAAGTGCTATGGGATTCAGAGTAGAGAACAATCACTGTTATAACTGTAGTGCACTACATATGCTGGGTTTATCCTCTCACCACAGATCCATAATCTGCCTTTCCTCTGCTCTCCTCTGTATCTTACAAGGATGATTTCCAAGGACTGCATGCCCTGTCCTCCCTTATTCTGTGGCTTCTTATTGGGAATGGCCAAAGAGAAGCACTACTCCTGGTAATGGGAAGAGGGAAAGAGGAATCGGTTTCCTACCACCCTCTATGGCCACAGCTACTGCCAAGTTGTCTCTTTTCCACGGCTCTAGCTGCCCAGTCTCTGGTGACACTGTGCCTTTCCATTGTCTCTTCAGGCCTGCAGTGGTAATAGATTTTAGCTGTCATTAATCCCTGGGTACTTTACTAGCCTTTGATGGGTCCCTCAATCCTGTCCACCCCTCTGAAAAGAGTCCCTCTATTAAACTCTTCAGTGAAACCCATTAAGTGTGTCATCTATTTCTAGCCAGCACCCTGACTGATACATTGTATTCATATTCCAAAAAGGAGGGAATAGTTCTGTACTTGTCCCCAAGTAGTCTTACTGCCTGACCTTACCAATTAGGGCAAGTTCACACAGTCTGAAAGAATGTACAAAACAGCCTTTTGCTTCTAGCACTGGAGATACAGGAGTGATACCTCTGTTTCTTCTAGTAGTTTCTACTCCCCCAGATTCTCTCACTGAGGCCAGGTCTCAGCCTTTCCTTCTCCCATCCCCTTCGCAGAGTAGCCTCCTCCCCTGTAATCTCTCTCTCTCTCTCTCTCTCTCTCTCCTCTCTCTCCCCCTCCCTCCTCTCTCTCTCTCTTTAATCTCTCTTTCTCTTGACTCCAGGGACCCACTACTCCTGGTGCTGACTGTCAGTCTTTGGACCTGGTCTGGTTTTTCCAGATGGGGTTGGGGTTTCCAATACTGGAAGCTCAAGGTAGAAGGATAAAAAAGAGGCCTTCTTGGTGGTCTGCCCTCAGATTGTGGTGTCTATAAAATAATCAGATGGTTTTAACAGGTAAGATTAAACATCCTGTAGGTATTTCCTGCATTTGCTGGAAGGTGTGCTAGATGGCTGGGTGTCTTTGATTAGGTTGACTCTAGGAAGAGAAAGGGAAAAAGTGGAGAGCGGACCCCCATCTTACCACCTTAGGAACTATTTCTTTGAGGCCGGGTGCGGTGGCTCATGCCTACAATCCCAGCACTTTGGGAGGCTGAGGCGGGCAGATCACAAGGTCAGGAGTTCGAGATCAGCCTTGCCAATGTGGTGAAACCCTGCCTCTACTAAAAATACAAAAATTGACTGGACGTGGTGGCATGCACCTGTAATCCCAGCTATTTGGGAGGCTGAGGCAGGAGAATTGCTTGAACCAGGAAGCGGAGGTTGCAGTGAGCCAGATCGCACCATTGCACTCCAGCCTGGGCATGGCAGTGAGACTCCATCTCAAAAAAGAAAACAAAAAGCCAAAGGAAAAACAAAGAAACTGACTCGGGCTGAGCTTTGAAAAAGAGATAAAATTAGGCTGGGTGTGGTGGCTCACACCTGTAATTCCAGCACTTTGGGAGGCTGGGATGGGCAGATCACTTGAGTTCAGGAGTTTGAGACCAGCCTGGGCAACATGGTGAAATTCCATTTCTACAAAAAATACAAAAATTAGCCAGGCATGAAAATTAGCATGGCACAGTCATGTTGTCCCAGCTACTCAAGAGGCTGAGGTGGAAAGATGGCTTGAGCCTGGGAGGCAGAGGTTACAGTGAGCTGAGATCATGCAACTGCACTCCAGCCTGGGTGACAGAGCGAGACATGAGACCCTGTCTCAAAATATAATAATAATTGAAAAAGAGATAAGATTAAACATGTAAGAGGACAGAGGGCATTTCACAAAGAGGGAGCAAAGAAGGTGGGCAAATATAGCATTTGGGAAGAAATTGGTACACCACTTTGTCCTGTTGATGTAAACAAGTAGGGGGAGATGGGTTTGGAGAGCTAAGTAAAGAACCAATTTGGGGGCCTTAAGTGCTAGGATAAGAGATTTAAGAAGTCTTTAAAGGTTCTTAGCAGGGCGGTTTTTCATAATTCACATATAAAATGAGTTGTAAGGGTAGATAAAATTACAAGTTAAAAAATAAACACAGTTATTCAGATGTGAGATTGTGAAAGGCTATGTCTTAGTAGTGGTCCTTGAAAACTTTATAGAAGAAACTACACTTTGCTTATGGGCTAAATGTGGTAGAAAAGGAAAAGTAGAAGATAAGAATGACCTCAAAGGTTTAAAATTGAAAGATTGAGAGAATAACATGCTTAGGTAAGAATAGAAAAACTTAGAGACAGCTATTAATAGTTTTGGATGAAAGATTTCAGTTTGAGGTGTACTGCCTTTAGATCACTACAGTGCCTCCTAGTGGAGTTGGAAATGGAGGCCTGAAACACAGTAAGGATTGGAGACAATTGCAAAGGTGATTATTTGAAGTTATGAGTGAGTGACACCTCTGAGAAAGACTTCACATTAAATCTGTGGGTCAAGAACTAAGCTTCGTCATTTGCAACAGCATGGATTTACCTGGAGGACATTATATTAAGTGAAATAAGCCAGGCACAAAAAGAAATACCACATGATCACATTCATATGTGGATTCTAAAAATTTGGAATACCGAAAAGCAAGAGTGTAGACTGATGATTGCCAGAGCTGGGAAGGGAAATGGGGAGATGTTGGTCAGAGGACACAAACTTTCAATTGCAAGGTAAAAAAGTTTGGGGAATCTACTGTAGAGCACAATGACTATAATTAATGAAACTGAATTGCATAATTGAATATTGCTAAGAAAGTAGATTTTCAGCATTCTTACCACAAGAGACTGATGTGTATGAGGTAATGCATGTATTAATTAGCCCAATTTAGCCATTCCACAATGTATACATATTTCAAAACATCATACTGTACACCATAAATATATACAATTTTAATTTGCCAATTAAAGAAATAATTTTTTCATTGGAAGAACATACAAGATTTTTAAAAAATGAATTTAAAAAATAAGATGTAAAAAACAAAACCAAAAAACTACCACCTTTCAGGAGCTGGAGAAGAAAACAGATTTGTGAAGGGAGTCAGTACAGAAACAATTTGAAAAATGGGCAAAGAAAAAGGTAGAGAAATGAGACAGTAGAGAAATGAGACAGCATAAGAAAACCAAGGAGTGATTTTCCAGAAAGGGTAAGCTTCACATTTGAATTTTAACACAGCCATCGCAGCCTTTACAAAACCATCCTTCAAGATTTAAAAAATAAAATCAGAGAATAAAGCAATGGGACAAACTGTGTGAAAAAGTTGTGTTAAATTGGGACAATTTGAACATGAAAATAAATAAGACTGGGTGTGGTGGCTCACACCTGTAATCCCAGCACTTTGGGAGGCCAAGGCGGGAGGATCACTTGAGCCCAGAAGTTCAAGACCAGCCTGGACGACACAATGAGACCCCCATCTCTACAAAAAATTATTTAAAAAATTAGCCAGACATGGTGGCACATGCCTGTAGTCCCAGCTACTTGGGTGGCTGAGATGGGCCCTTGAGTCTAGGAGGTTGAGGCTGCAGTGAGCCATGATTATACCACCGCACTCCAGCCTGGATGACAGAGTGAGACCCCACTCACACACGCACACACAGAAAAAAGATAGCAAAAGGTGATCACATACTGAATAAAATAGGAATCCATTACAGTTGTGTTCAAACTGGTCAAAAAAATTAAAAAATACTACCTAAAAATGTCAATCTACATTATTAAACATTGATGTAATCCTGAAGACACTGGAAGGTATATCAGTTATATGACCTTGGATACAATGAACAGAAAACTCAATTGAAATTAGCTTAAACAATATAACTGGATGATCGTTGGCTCATTCTCTGAAAAGACCACAAGTTAGGCAGGTTTTAGGGTTGATCGAATCTAAAGGAAAACACCCACAATTCTTTTATTTCTACCTTCCTCCACCAGCCAGCCACATCCTCAGCCTGATTTCTCTAAAGCTACATGCTTCCGTGTTTATAGCTGGGCTACATCCTTCCCTAAGAGAGGGTGCCTCTTCCAAACCTACCATGATTTGTATCTTAGGGAACCAGCCACTGGGGCTAGGGGAAGGCTATAAGCTGACTGGCTTAGGCGCTCATTACTGAACCGACCACTACAGCCCTACCCCCTACATTGAAATCACCCTGAGGGGCACTAAAGCAATCAGGAACTGCCTCTGGATGTGGGGTGAATGGCCAGTCTCACTCAACTTTGAGACTGGTTAGGTAGGATCTGCAGATAGATACTGAATGTATACATTAGGTTGTGACTGGCCAAGTCAAAATATCAGTGGCTTAGCTGGGCATGGTGGCCTGCACCTGTGGTTCCAGCTACTTGGGAGGATTAGGTGAGATCTCTTGGGAGGTGGAGGCTGCAAAGCACTAAGATTGTGCCTGTGAATAGTCACTGCTCTCCAGCCTGGGTGACAAAGCGACATGCCATCTCTTAAAAACATCCAGTGGCTTTTGAGTTTTCTGAAGTCTGGAATTTTGCAGTCCGGATAGATATGGTAGCCCTGCCCCATAAAGTTATTTGGACCCAGGAGCCTCCTTCTAGCTCACCACCCTGATGACATTCCTTGGGTAGAGCCCTAATTCTCATTATGCAAGGCAGGATTTCTGCTCCAGGAAGCAGGATGGAGGAAGTGACAAAAAAGGAGTACAGGGGGCACATTTGAAGGAAGGTTCCCAGGAGCTGTCAGCATCACTACCCTTTATCACATGGCCATACCCACCTGACAAGTAGGCTAGGAAATGAACTTTTCTCTCTTTTTCTTTTTTTTCTTTTTTTGAGACAGAGTCTCATTCTCTCGCCCAGGCTGGGGTACAGTGGTGCAATTTCAGCTCACTGCAACCTCTGCCTCCTAGGTTCAAGTGATTCTCCTGCCTCAGACTCCCAAATAGCTGGGATTACAGGTATGCACCACTACCACCTGGCTAATTTTTGTATTTTTAGTAGAGACAGGGTTTCACCATGTTGGCCAGGCTTTTCTTGAACTCCTGACCTCAAGTGATTCACCTGCCTCGGCCTCCCAAAGTGCTGGGATTACAGGTGTGAGCCACTGCTCTCGGCTGGAAATGAACTTTTTTCTGAGGTGGCCATTTGTCTGGCTAAACATTCTATTACTGTGCAATGCAGGGGAAATAAATACTGGGGGACAATAGGCACTTTCAGCAACTTGAATAAATGAACATATTAGAGCTGATTGATCTAAGCCTAGGTGAAAAAATTAGTAAATTACATAGGAGAGTAGTTATTCATTTATAATCTGTCAAACAGGACAGGCGAGATGAGAAAAAATCCCAATTCAGAGGAATGAAATAATGAAAAGGGAAGAATAAACGGTAAGTTAAAATAACTCTGTTTATATACTGTTTCTGCCACCCAGCAGTTGGGCAATCTTTAACAAGTTGCATAGCTTCAATAAGCCTACGATCTGTGTGTAAAATGGAGATAACATCATCTACTCCACAAAGCTGAGAAAAGATTGAGATAATATTTATTAGGTGCTTTGCAAACAATAATGCTCATACAGATCAAAGTTATTATTAGTAATAACAAAGCTTACAATGATGTAGTAAATATTTTAGAAAACACTGACTGAGTTAAAAGTGATATGAGACTTTTGTTATCTTTTAAAATCACTTTTTAAAAACATAACTGAATTTGTAGTTAATTTTATTAAATTCTCACTAATTTTTTTCCTGCTGGTCAGGCCTCATTTGTTAAATTGTATATCCAAAAAGCAGTTGAGCAAATATTCTCACTGTATCATAACAAACTCATGAAACGCAAAGCCAGAAACTTCAGATTAAAAAGAAAAATTTAATTCCAATATTATAATATACATTCATTTCTATAGCAAAATAAATTTCACAAAATTATGATAAATTAAATAAATGGAGTCCCAAATTTCATACATACTCTGTTTTGCATAAAGAATAGGAATTAGTTTAGAAAAGGGTCTCACTGGCTTTGTGTAGTGCATTTACAAGTTATAGTGGGAAAAGCAAAGGGGCTAGTCTCATTTCTACTACACAATGGCCTCCATGTAAGGCGACATCTTGGTCTGCAAGGCAGCCATAAGGTCAGGAGATTGGTTACATACAGGGAGATTAATTAAGTGAGTGTATTGAGATGAGAGCCAGAGCCAGGTTTTTCTCTGTCACAGAAGGTAATTAACAGTTCGGAAAGGGTGAAAACTAAACCTGGAAGCAGTGATCTCCTAGTAGCAATGATCACACCCAGCACCCAGATGGAGGCTTCTGAATACCATTCTCCACTAACAGAATCCAGAAGTCCTCGAAGAAATGGTTGATTTTAGGACTGGAACAAGGACAGTACAAAATGTTCCTGGAACATCTTGTTTGTCACAAAAGTAGGAAAGCAATGGAAGAATGATGAGGACATGTTAGAAGGAGAAGTCCTAGTTTGAAGGGCTCTCATTAGCTAAATCTGGAAAAATTTGAATATCAAAATAAATGATAGCAACAGATTATCGTCCATTGAATAAAACAGATAAGGGAGACGGGAAAGGTTTTGTTTTTTGTTTTTTTTCTTTAAGAGACAGTCTCACTCCGTCACCCAGGCTGGAGTGCAGTGGCACAAGTATGGCTCACTGCAGCCTCGAACTCCTGGGCTCAAGTGATTCTCCTGCCTCAGCCTCCCCTGTAGGTGAGACTACGGTTATGCACCACTGTTCCCAGCTAATCTTTTGATTTGTTTTCTTTTGTAGAGATAAGGCCTCACTATGTTGACCAGGCTAGTTTAGAACTCCTGGCCTCAAGTGCACCTGCCTTTGCCTCCCAAAGTGCTAGAATTACGGGCATAAGCCACTGAGGTAGGCCAAGGAAAACTTTACCTTATAATAGAATGCCAACTAATAAACGTAGAAATAATAATGGAATTAGAATAGCATCGTTTGTCAACCATTATAGTAATAATTGATTTAGGTAAGAACCAATAATGGATGCTAAAGCCAGTGGCGGGGGGGCTGGGGAATGTGATGAAGAACACGATATTCATATAACATAAAAGTAGCTCTCGCCGGCCCCCGCCAGCTGCGGAGCAACCCGCGAGCTCACACCGGTTTCTCTCCATCCTCAGCTTGCGCGCCACCATCGCCGTCGTGCTGGGGCCGCTCTCCACCGCTGTGCGGTGACTGCAACCGCCCGGGCCGGACCTCGAGGCCTCCTGCATTCCGCCCCAACCCCCGGCCCCGCCGCGGCTATCCAGTCAGTTCACTGCTATTCCCATGGGTCACGAGACAGATGAGGAGTTTGATGCTCTCTGGGTAACATACTTCAACAAGCCAGATATAGATGCCTGGCAATTGCGTAAAGGGATGAACACACTTGTTAGCTATGATCTGGTCCCAGAGCCCAAAATTGTTGATGCTGCTTTGCGGGCATGCAGACGGTTAAACGATTTTGCTAGTGCAGTTGGCATCCTAGAGGCTGTTAAGGACAAAGCAGGACCTCATAAGGAAATCTACCCCTATGTCATTCAGGAACTCAGACCAACTTTAAATGAACTGGGAATCTCCACTCTGGAGGATCTGGGCCTTGACAAAGTGTAAACCCCATGGATGGGCTTCGCAAGGATTTATTGATATTGCTACTTGTGTGTAAACAGTTACCTGGAAATACTGATGATAATATATTACCTTATTTGAACAAGTTTTCCTTTATTGAGTACCAAGCCATGTAATGGTAACTTGGACTTTAATAAAAGGGAAATGAGTTTGAACTGAAAAAAAAAAAGTAGCTCTCCACAAAATACCTATTAATAACTTTTAACCTAGTAAGTACAAAAAACTTATTAATTAATTTTACAGTGAAGAAATTCGGCAGACACCATCTTAACCAAGTGATAAAAGTCAACCCTGATAGAAATAGAACAAATTACATTGTTGCCTTCTGATGCTGCACTGAGAAGAACATAGCATCACTTCTGTGGTACGCCTCCATAAAAACCCACTACCAACAAATAACCTGAATCTAACCATGAGAAACTTAAGGCAAACTCAAGCGTAGGGACAGTCTACAAATTAATTGCCTGTTCTCTTTTAAACGGTCAACACGAAAGACATGGAAAAACTGAGGAATCTCCAAGTTGAAGGAGGTTAAGGAGACATAACAATTAAATTCAATACATGATCTTCTATTGGTTCCTGGGTCAGAAAGGAAAGGGTGATTATAAAGCACATTATGGAGACAATCAGTGAAATTTGAATCTAGTCTGCAGATTGGATGTTAGTATTGTATCAATTTTAATTTATTGATTATAATGATTTTACTGGACTTTTATATGTTTTATATACAAAATGAGAGAGAAAAAGATAATATGGTAAAATATTAATTGATTAGGGAATCTAAGTAAAGGATAAAGAGAAGTCTCTGAATTATTCCTGCAATTTGCTGTAAGATTGAAATTATTTTAGAATTATTTTTTAAAAGCATAATGTATCATATAAAATATATTAAATTTCAGTTCCCTAAAAGTTACAGGGCTTCTAGAAACATGACAGTGAGAGCATGGTTTTGGATCTTCTCAAACCCCCTACATATGAACAGAGAAACTAGACAACAAAATTAAAACTCAAGGATAACATTTACAGCTAAAGAAGATGGCAAGGCATCCCCACAAACCACAGAATACAAGCATATGGGGACACACCATCGTCAACCACAAGACCTGCATGATGTTGGAGTGTGTGTAAGAGACAGGAAAGGGAGCCCATGAGACATTTGATAGAGTGAGAACAGGAGAATCCAAAGAGCAACAGCATTCACTGGAAAGCACAATGGGTCAATCCATGAGTGGCAACTGAAACTGGTAGGGGTTTTGCCCACTTTAATTGCAGATGAGCACAAGGAAACTCAGTAAGACCTAAAGGGGTGGGGACATTCTAACCCCTCTGAATTTACAATACTGAATGTCCAAATCTCACTTCCAGGACACAGCTCTGAGAGAAACTGCTGGGTGTGGGATCAAAATTGATCAAGGTAGGGACAACACATAAAAAGGAGATCCAGGCCGGGCATGGTGGCTCACACCTGTAATCCCAGGACTTTGGGAGGCCGAGGCGGGTGGATCACCTGAGGTGGGGAGTTCGAGACCAGCCTGATAAACACGGAGAAACCCCGTTTCTACTAAAAATACAAAATTAGCCAGGCGTGGTGGCGCATGCCTGTAATCCCAGCTACTCGGGAGGCTGAGGCAGAAGAATCACTTGAACCCAGGAGGCCCAGAGGTTGCAGTGAGCCGAGATCGCGCCAGTGCACTCCAGCCTGGGCAACAAGAGTGAGACTCCATCTCAAAAAAAAAAAGGAGATCCAGATAAAAAGTAAATAAGGAGAGCAGAGCCAGGAAATCTCAAAACTGCAGACAGCTATATATTTAAAACTTTACACAAAAGCGAAGAAGTACCTCAGTGATGTTAGCAAAATCTATCTGAACCTAGCCACCATTAGAAGTTCAGAAAAACTAATTTTACTTAAGAACGAACAGTAGAAAAATACTAAGGTCAAATTCCAAATTTACTAAAAGAAAAAAAGAGAATACGGAGCAGAATAACATTCCTGCAAAAAATGAAAGTACACCATAAAGACATATTCAAGAAGCAGATCAAAACTATAATGTGAAAAAAAAGACTAAAAACTATAATGTGGCCAGACGCAATGACTCATATGGATCATGCCTATAATCCCAGCACTTTGGGAGGCCAAAGTGGGTGGATCCTTTGAGCCCAGGAATTCCAGAACAGCCTGGGCAACATGGCGAAACCCCATCTCTACAAAAAATTAGTTGGGTGTGGTGGTGCACGTCTGTGGTTCCAGCTACTCGCGGGGCTGAGCCAGGAGGATCGCTCGAGCCCAGCAGTTCGAGAGCAACCTGGGCAACATAGGGAAACTCATCTCTAAAAAAGAGGAAAAAAGAAAAAAAAATTACATTAATGATTAACACTAAACTAGAAGAAAAAAGGGAAACACTCACACACACACACACACAAAATGCTTTAAGAGAAGTAGTAGATGAAAGGAGGAAGTTGCCTGTAGAACTAAGATAAAATAAAATGTAAAAGGGAGGCAGATGATAGAATATAAAGGTTATACGATCTGACAGGGTAGCTATGATACAACAATTTAAAACTGGGGTAAGAATGGGGATAACATATAAAAAATTATTTACCATTTTCAGTAGTTGGTGGTGATTGTATTATGAATATTAATTGCCAGTAGTAAAGTTGTTATTCTAAAATAACTACTATTATTATTCTGAGATTGCTGGTTTTATGTGAGAAAAAGTAAATGAAGGTCATGAAATTTTCGAATTCTATCATCCCCTGTTACCTTGAGAACTAGGGTTCTTGGCATGGAGGAAAGGAGATATAGATGTAATATAGAAGTTAACTAAAAACCTTGTAGTTATAATTTAAAATGGAAATGTTAGTATAAACTCTGGAAAGGAAAATAAATCTCTGGGCCCCAAAATCACTCAAGCTGGGAACTGCTTAGGGCAAACCTGCCTCCCCTTCTATTCAAAGTCACCCCCCTCTGCTCCCTGTGATAAATATATACATATCTGATTGCCTCATTTGGAGAAGCTAATCAGAAGTTCAAAAGAATGCAACCATTTGAATCTTATCTACCTGTGACCTGGAAGCCTCCTCCCTGCTTAGAGTTGTCCTGCTTTTGCCTCAAGTTGTCCCACCTTTCCAGACTGAACCAATGTACATCTTACACACATTGATGTCTCATGTCTCCCTACGATGTACAAAACCAGGCCAGGCACGGTGGCTCACGCCTGTAATCCCAGCACTTTGGGAGGCCGAGGCAGGCGGATCATGAGGCCAGGAGTTGGAGACCAGCCTGATCAACATGGTGAAACCCCATCTCTACTAAAAATACAAAGATTAGCCTGGCGTGGTGGCACATGCCAGTAATCCCAGCTACTTGGGAGGCTGAGGCAGGAGAATCGTTTGAACCCAGGAGGCGGAGGTTTCAGTAAGCCGAGATGGCGCCACTGCACTCCAGCCTGGGTGACAGAGCAAGTCTCAAAAAAAGTACAAAAGCAAGCTGTGCTCCTACCAGCTTGGGCCCATGTCATCAGGACTCCTGAGGCTGTGTCATGGGTGTGGGTCCTCAGCCTTGGCAAAATACACTTTCTAAATTAACTGAGAACTGCCTCCGATTTTTGGAGCTCACAACTCATAAGGCATTATACCTATTATATATAGTTCTTTCCACTGAAAAGACTTAGAAACAGTGACTCCATTGTGGTCTTGAAATATCATTTCCCATTAGAAGAAACTAGGGTTTCTTGGAGAAATGGCTGATTCCAAAATTCCAAGGTTTGGTTTTTGGTTGTTGGTTTTAATTTTATTTAACTTTTAACTGACAAGTAATAATTGTATATATTTATGGAACACAAAGTGATATTCCCTTTTTTTTTTTTGAGTCTTGCTCTGTCACCCAGGCTGCAGTGCAGTGGCACCATCTCAGCTCACTGCAGCCTCCATCTCCCAGGTTCAAGTGATTCTCATGCCTCAGCAAGAGGTTAGCTCTCTTGCCCAGGCTGGAGTGCCGTGGCCTGATCTCTGCTCACTGCAACCTCTGCCTCCCAGGTTCAAGTGATTCTCTTGCCTCAGCCTCCTGAGTAGCTGGGATTACAGGCATGTGCCACCATGCCAGGCTAATCTTTGTATTTTTAGTAGAGATGGGGTTTCATCATGTTGATCAGGCTGGTCTCCAACTCCTGGCCTCATGATCTGCCTACCTCGGCCTCCCAAAGTGCTGGGATTACAGGCGTGAGCTACCGTGCCTGGCCCCAAAGTGATATTTCAATACATGTAAAAATTGTGGAATGATCACATCAGAGTAATTAGCATATCCACCATCTCAAATATTTATTGTTTCTCTGTGGTGAGAACATTAAAAAGCCTCTCTTTTAGCTCTTTTGAAATATACGA